>NW_012115055.1:610511-655301 GCF_000951035.1 Colobus angolensis palliatus
CCTGGTTAGGAAAAGGGATTCCCTTCCCCCTTGCGCTTCCCAGGTGAGGCAATGCCTCGCCCTGCTTCAGCTCTCGCTGGTCGGGCCGCAACAGCTGACCAGCACCGATTGTCCGGCACTCCCTAGTGAGATGACCCCAGTACCTCAGTTGAAAATGCAGAAACAACTGGTCTTCTGTGTCCTTCGCGCTGGGAGTTGGAGACTGGAGCTGTTCCTATTCGGCCATCTTGCTCCGCCCCCTGAAGTGAGTTTTTAAAAATATGTAGCATATAGGTGAGTGTGTCTGTGTTTACTACTCTGCCGATCTGTTTATTAATTGGTGTATTTTGACTACATATATATTTTCATTATTTTACTTTAATCTACTAGTGTCTTTTTGTTTAAAATGCAAATTTTTTTCATCATTTCAACTTATATTTTAGATCCAAGGGTACATGTGCAGGTTTGTTACCTGGGCATCTTGTGTGATCAAAATGCAAGCCCTACAGAAAGCATTTGGTTAGATCTGTTTTTTGTCTAGTCTGACAATCTTTGCCCTTTAGTTGTACAGTTTGATTATTTACATTTAATGTACTTATGTGGTTGGATTTTGTTTTATTATCTTACTATTTGATTTGTATTTGTTTCATCAATTTTTGTGTTCATTTTCCCCTCTTTTCTTGCCTTCTTTTGAATACATTTTATTTAGCATTTTATTTTATCTTCTCTGTTGACTTATTGGCTATTTTTAAAAAGTTGCTACTCTAAGGATTGCAATATAAAAATCTGGCTTATAATTGAATTTCAAGCAATATTATATGACTAGAAATAGAATTCTAGCTTGGTTATTTTCTTTAAAATACCTTAAATATTCCACTCTCTTCTTCCATGCACCGTTTCTAACAATAAGCTCTTGTGATTCTTATCCTTGTTCCATATAGAAGGGTGTCCCCCCAACTCCACACTGGCTCCTTTTAAGTTGTCTATTTGCTTTGGTATTCTCTAATTATGCCTATGCATGAGTTTCTTTTTTTTTAATTTATTCTTGGTGTTCTCTGGCTGTTTGAATCTGTGGTTTGAGGTCTGTCATTCATTTTGGAAAATTCTCTGCCATTACTTCAAATATTTATTCTTCCCTATTCTATCTTTTCTCTCTGGTATTTTCATTATGCATATGTTATACCTTTTGAAATTTTCTAATAGTTCTTGACTGTTCAGCATTTTTTATTTTTGTATTTTGCATTTCAGTTTGGGAAGTTTCTATTGCTATATTGTCAGACTCACTGACTCTTCAGCATTTTTTAGTCTACTGATGAGCCCATCAAAGGCATTCCTCATTTATTATACAGAATTTAAAAGAATTTCTTGTATTTCCTCGTGATTCATTATTAGAGTTTCTGTTTCTCTGCTTATGATACTAATCTGTTCTTGTATATTGTCTTATTTTTATTAGAGGTTTTTATATTTTTATTGAATATTGACAAATTATAATGTATATATGTATAACCATGGTTATGTTTAATTGCTTTTCTAATAATCTCAACATCTGTATCATGTCTAAGTCTGGTTTTGAAGCTGACTGTTTCTTCTGACTATGTGGGTTTCATTTTTGTTTCTTTGACTCGTAACATGCCTTGTATTTCCTTGTTGAAAGCTGGATATCTGGTAGTGTGGCAAATTTTACTGAGGTAAATAAGTCTTTAGTATGAGGTTTTTTTTTTTTTTTTTGAGACAGAGTCTTGCTCTGTTGCTCAGGCTGGAGTGCAGTGGCACGATCTTGGCTCACTGCAAGCTCCGCCTCCCGGGTTCACGCCATTCTCCTGCCTCAGCCTCCCCAGTAGCTGGGACTACAGGTGCCCGCCACCGCACCTGGCTAATTTTTTGTATTTTTAGTAGAGACAGGGTTTCACTGTGGTCTCGATCTCCTGACCTTGTGATCCGCCCGCCTCAGCCTCCCAAAGTGCTGGGATTACAGGCGTGAGCCACCGCGCCCAGCCTAGTATGAGGTTTTATGTTGATTTGGCTTAGAGTTAGACTGTGCTCATTGTTGTAGAGGTACATGCCGTAGGCTTTCAGTTGCTCTAGTGTCCTTGTTTTTGTCTTCCTATTGACTTTGTGCTTCCCTAAGTATTCCTCCTCAGAGTCTGTATTTGCAGCTCTTTCAGCTGTGACCACTGTTATGACAGTGGAACCCTGTTGATAATGGTGGCAAAGGGTTTTGGGGGAAGCATTCTGTGATTTTATTAAATCTCAGTCATTTAGCAGGCCTGTCTCCCTGGGTTGTAACTTCACTATTGTTTCTTTGCTTTATGACCCTCCTTTTCTCCATCTGATAAGACAGGAAGGTTCGAGGGAGCTGGAGAGGGAGAAATGTCCTTCCCCCAGGTCAAATAAGGCTTTGGTAATGTATTTTTCACAGGAGAGTAAGCTTTTTAAAGGAGAATGCTCTCACTATATCTCACAATTGTTACTCTTCGCCTTCTCTGAGCCACAAGATAATCTTTGAGAGCTCTTCACTGTGAGAACCTGGCCAAATTACTGGAGGTAAAAACCCATGAAAGTGTGAGGGCCTCCCCTAACACCTTGGCTTCCAGGATTCTCTCACTCTCATACCAGTCCATATTCAGCCTCCAACAATTTGTCAGAATTACTATTTAAGTGTTCCTCCTATTTTAGGGCCCTCTTGGCCTCTGCTTTAGATAGACAGATCTTAGCCGTGACTCTGGTGTTTCTTGTTTCTCCAGATTTTAGGGCGGCAGTTTTTCCTGTGACCTCAGTGTTTTGATGGGTCTGAAAAAAGTCATTCATTTTTAGTTTGTTCAGGTTTTTCCATTGTAATAATGGCAGTGATTACTTCCAAGGTCTTTACATGTTGGACCTGACACCAGAAGTCTGCATCATTTTTGAAAGACATTTTGCTGGGTATAGAATTCAAGTTTGATGTATTTTTCTTTCATAACTTTAAATGTGTTCTACTATTTTCTAGCTGCTATATTTTCCCATGAGAAATCATGCTTATCTTTGTTCCCGTATATGTAGCAGGAGGTCTTGTTTGGTTATTTTTGCTTTGGGGTTTTAAGTTTTTCTTTTTATTTAAGGTTTTGAGCAATTTGATTCTACTGAGCCTACTGTTCCTATTTTTGTTATTAATCTCTTCTCCCTTGTCTTCTCCCCCTTATTTTCTCCTCATTTCCTCCTCCTTATTTTCTCTCCCTTGTCTTCTCTCCCTTGTCTTCTCTCCCTTGTCTTCTCTCCCTTGTCTTCTCCCCCCACTCTGCTCCCCCTGCTCTGCTCCCCCTTTTTTGCCAGAGCACACAGAGGTAACCAGAACCTTTGACAAAGAAACACAGATCCTAGCAGGTAGGCTGTGAACTGTTATAAGATGACAATCACACCAGTAGCCAGAACCACACTTATAAGCAGATTTCAGGGATGTCTTAGAATAGAGCCTTAAATAGTTTTTAATGCACACTTAGCTTTTCCTAAGCACATTAGCTGAAGTGTGATACATTAATTGCACTAGTAGTTTATATGGCCTCTTGTATCCAAGCTCTTTTAATAGTGTTCTGATTTTGGGCTTGTCCACATGAATTTCTTTGGCCAATAGGATAATAGCAAACATGATTCAAGTAGAGGTTTGAGAACGTGCTTGCGTGATTCTACTCTTTTCCATGGAAACCTAATATTGTTATGAAAACAAGCCTGTGTAGTTTGTTGGAGGATATGAGGCCATATGAAGCAGGAACATTTTTCCAATGATGCTAGTCTAGCTTACCTGACTTTTATTTCTTTAGCTGACTGAAAATCCATGTAGGAACCCAAATGAGAGCAGCTAAGTCCAATCTAGATAAAAAAAAAAAAAAAAATCCAGCTGATATGTAGATTTATAAGAAGTAATAAATAGTTCTTATCTTAAGTCTAAGTTTTAGGATAATTTGTTACGCAGCAATAACTGCTACATGGATCCAAGTTCCAGAAATAGAGAAGAGGGTTCCTTAGAGGCTTCTTAAGCATTTTTGTCCACTTCTCTACTTCCAAAATTGGTTCACTTAAACTGTCAGGCAGATGAGATTTTTGGCTTTAATTCTTAATTTCAGACCCAAGTAGTGCTAGAGAGACTCACACAAATTCAGCTGAATCTTTCTGAGAAGAGAATAATAAAAAAGACATTGGATAAACTATTCTGATTCTCATGGCCTGAAACATTGCATGGGTACTTTCTTCACTAGGCTCAGTTTTAAGAAATATTAGTTACTTCATATTATAAATCTCTTAAGATTTTTTTCAGTTAAATGTGGAGGTAAGATGAAAACTTAAGTAGGAGAACTGGCTTTATTTTTCTCTTAATTTTAAATGCCTAAGCTGTTGTTTAGCAAGGGATAACATCCGTTGTGATATAAGGCTGAAGATGCCTGGTCACAAGAATTTGTGGATGCTATCTCAGAAACTATATTAGGTTTAGCACTGAGGTGAATGAAAACCAAGAGGTTTTGAGTGTGTTTTAAAGGGGAAACAAGGTATCTCGAATAAAATCAGGAGACTGGGACTGTCTACTGCAAATTTCTATCTTGATAAGAAGTGGCGTACACATCAGGATGCTCTACAGGAAAAAACAACCACCAGTCTCAGTGGCTCTTAACACAACTGTATTAGTCTGTTTGTGTTACTATAGAGGAATACTTGAGACTGGGTAATTTATAAAGAAAAGTTTAATTTGCTCACAGTTTTGCAGTCTATATAGGAAGCATAGTGGCTTCTGCTTCTAGGGAGGCCTCAGGAAACATACAATCATGGCAGAAGGCAAAGGGGAAGCAGGCACGTTCTACATGGCCAGAGCAGGAGGAAGAGAGAGTGAGGGGAGATGCTACACTTTTAAACAACCAGATCTCTCCTGAGAACTCTATCATGAGAACAGCCCTAGGGGTAGGATGCTTAACCATTCATGAGAAACCACCCCTATGATTCAGTCACCTTCCACCAGGATTCAGTCACCTTCCACCAGGCCCCACGTCCAACACTGGGGAGTACAATCCAACATGAGATTTGATGGGGACAGAGATCCAAACTGTATTATTCCACCCCGACCCCTCCAAATCACATATCCTTCTCACATTGCAGAATCCAATCATGACTTCCCAACAGTACCCCAAAGTCTTAACTCATTCCAGCACTAACTTCAAAGTCCAAAATCCAGCATCTCGTCCAGGCAAGGCTTGTCCCTTCTACCTATGAGCTCATAAAATCAAAAACAATTTAGTTAACACCCAAGATACGATGAGGGTACAAATACTCCTATTCCAAAGGGGATACATTGGCCAAAAGAAAGGGGCTACATGCCCCGTACATGTCTGAAATCCAGCAGGGCAGTCATTAAACTTTAAAGCTCCTAAATGATCTTTGACTCTATGTCCCACATCCAGGGCACACTGGTACAAGAGGTGGGCTCTAAGGTCTTTGGAAGCTCCACCACTGTGGTTTTCCAGGGTTTAGCCCCCACGTCTGCTTTCAAGGGCTAGTGTTGAGTGCCTGCGGCTTTTCCAGGAAAGGGTGCAAGCTGCTAGTGGATCCACTCTTCTGTTGTCTGAATGTATTAATACATTTTCACTCAGCTGTAAAGAACTACTTGAGACTGGGTAATTTATGAAGGAAAGAGGCTTAATTGACTCACAGTTCCACATGGCTTGGGAGGCCTCAAACTTATAATCATGATGGAAGGCAAAGGGGAAGCAAGGCACATCTTTTTTTTTTTTTTTTTTTTTTAACTCTACTTTAAGTTCAGAGATACATGTGCAGAACATGAAGGCTCGTTACATAGGCATTCATGTCCCATGGTAGTTTGCTGTATCTACTGACCCATCTAGGTTTTAAGCCCCGCATGCACTAGGTATGTGTCCTAATGCTCTCCCTCCCCTTGCCCCCCACCCCCTGACAGGCCCCTGTGTGTGATGTTCCCTGCCCTGTGTCCATGTGTTCTCGTTGTTCAACTCCCACTTATGAGTCACAACATGCAGTGTTTAGTTTTCTGTTCCTGTGTTAGTTTACTGAGAATGATGGTTTCCAGCTTTATCCATGTCCCTGCAAAGGACATGGACTCATTCTTTTTACAGCTGCACAGTATTCCATGGTACATACGAAGGCACATCTTATATGACAGCAGGGGGGAGAGAGAGAGAGAGAGTGAACAGAAGGAAAGTGCCACATTTCAAAACCAATAGCTCTCACGAGAACTCACGTATTACCAGAATAGCATGGGGGAAGCCACCCCCATGATTCAATTGCATCCCACTAGGTCCCCCCCTCAACATGTGGGGATTACAATTCAGATTATAATTTGAGATGAGATTTGGGTGGGGATGCAGTCATATCATATGACTGGAGGATAGTGGCCCTCTTCTCAGAACTTCACTAGGCAGTGCCCCAGTGGGGACTCTGTGTGGGGGATCCAACCTCATATTTCCCCTTCACACAGCCCTAGTAGAGGTTCTCCATGAGGGTTCCACCCCTGCATTAACACTCAGGCATTTCCATACATCTTTTGAAATCTAGGCAGAGGCTCCCAGGCCTCAACTGTTGTGCTCTGTGTGCCCACAGGCTTAACACCACATGGCGGCCTCCAAGGCTTATGGTCTACACCCTCTGGAACAGTAGCATGAACTGTACCTGGACTCTTTTGAGGTATGGCTGGAGCTGGAGTGGCTAGGATGCAGGGACCAGTGTCCTGAGGCTGTGAAGGGCAGCAGGGCCCTGGATCTGGCCTAGGAAACCATTCTGTCCTCCTAGGTCTCTGGGCCTGTGAGGGGAGGGGCTGCCATGAAGGTCTCTGAAATGCCTTTGGTTTTTTTTTCCCCATTGTCTTGGATATTAGCAACTGGCTCATCTTTACTTATGCAAATTTCTGCTGCTGGCTTGAATTCCTCCTTAGAAAATGGGTTTTTCTTTTCTATCGCATGGCCAGGCTGCAAATTTTCCAAAATTTTACATTCTGCTTTCCTTTTAAATATAAATTCCAGTTTCAGATCATTTCTTTGCTCACACATGTGAGTGTAGGTTGTTAGAGGCAGCCAGATCACCTTTTCAACACTTTGCTGCTTAGAAATTTCTTCCACCAGATACCCTAAAATCATCACTGTCAAGTTCAAAGTTCCACAGATCCCTAGAGCAGGAATACAATGCAGACAACTTCTTTGCTAAAGCATAACAAAAATGACATTTGCTCCAGTTCCCAAAAAGATCTTCATCTCTGAGACCTCCTCAGCCTGGACTTCATCATCCATATCACTGTCAACGTTTTGGTCACAGGCATTTAGCAAGTCTCTGGGAACTTCCAAATTTCCCTTCATCTACCTGTCGTCTTCTGAGCTGTCCATACTCTTCCAGCCTCTGCCTGTTATCTAGTTCCAAAGGTGCTTCCATATTTTCAGGTATCTTTATAGCAATGCCCCATTCCTTGGTACCATTTTTTTAAATTAGATTATTCTTGTACTGCCATAAATACTTAAGACTGGGAAATTTATAAAGAAAGGGGTTTAACTGGCTTACAGTTCTGCAGGCTGTACAGAAAGCATAGCAGTTTCTGCTTTTGGGGGAGGTTTCAGGAAACTTACAATCATGATGGAAGGTGAAGGGGAAGCAGTCACCTCTTACATGGTGAGAGCAGTAGGAAGAGAGAGAGTGGAGGTGGTACACACTTTTAATCAACCGCATAGCATGAGAACAGCACTAGAGAGATGGTACTAAACCATTCATGAGAAACTATGTCCATGATTCAGTCACCTCCAACCAGGCCCCACCTCCATCACTGGGGATTACAGTTTCACATGAGATTTGGTGGGAATTCAGATCCAAACTGTATCACTTACAATCATGGCAGAGGTGAAGGGAGAGAAAACACATCACTTGGAGAGAGTGGGAACAACAGAGAGAGAGGAAGGAGGTCCTAGGCTTTTAAACAACCAGATTTTGCATGAACTGAGTGAGTTCACTTATCACCATGGGGATGGTGCTACATTACTCATGAGGAATCTGCTCCCATGATCCAGTAACCTCTCACCAGTCCCCACCCCAACATGGGGAATCACATTTCAATGTGAGGTTTGTAAAGGACAAACATCCAAATGATATCAACAACTTTACTTTTTTCACTTATCTTATGTCCTGTATGGCTCACATCAGTCTTTTAGGGACATAGCATGAGAGATGCTGCACCTCAACACTCACTTCCATAATTACCAAGTCAATAAATAAATAAATAGGGCCTGTGAATTACATACTAGCTCTTAAAGCCACAACATGGAAAAACCATATGGCACTTTCACATTTTTATGGCCTAAAATAGTTAGAGAAAGGGAAATAGAATCCTTTTGTTTGCCTGGAAGGAGAAGGAAACAGAACATATCTTAATATCTTCCACAGTTGTTCCGTGCAATAAAATATTTCTTTTAGTTTCTTTTTATGTGCAAAATACACTTACTCCCATCCCAAAAGAAACAACCAAAAAGTCTCATAGAGCAATGACACCAAATGCAAAGCCCAGGATGCCTGGTGATATGCTGTAGTCTCTACAGCTGGTCTAGATGTGGTGTTTTTTGGTCTAGAGACTTTAGTAAGTTTTCTCTCCTTTATACATCAAATATACAATGATAGTATTGGATAATTACACTGAACTCTTTCCCACTTGGAAAAGGAACAATTGGGAAATATATAGTAGAGCAATTCTAAAATCCCACTACACAGACATTTTGAGAGATCTTTCACTAAGAGCACTGGC
The DNA here is from genome assembly GCF_000951035.1 of Colobus angolensis palliatus. NCBI lineage: Eukaryota > Metazoa > Chordata > Mammalia > Primates > Cercopithecidae > Colobus > Colobus angolensis. The sequence continues at coordinate 619,258 of NW_012115055.1, forward strand.
CCTCTTTTTTATAATGCAGGTTCAATTCATGTAATTCATGGCCTCTGTCCACCTCCTTACTCATTCTATCCAGAGAAAGTAGAGTTATTTGTCATCAATAAATTTTGAAAAATGAATTGGGGATGCTTACTTAGGTCAGCTCTGCCTTTCTTGCTTGTGGGAATGAGCAGCCTCAGGTAACGAACATTCACCTGTGCTTCTCCATGTTCATGATTTAGACTCCATCCTTCTATTAATACTTGTCAGGTGAAATGGTCCACTCTGATTTAGCATTGCCTAGTGGATAAGGTAAGCCTGCCAAATACTGATTCAGACAGCATGTCTATTTAGCTGTACAACTAAGCTATATCCTCTGCCTTCAACAATAATGAAATAATGGTGATATTTTGATTTTTTAATCACTTCTTTTTTCAGATGGGAATGATTAAACAGATTTATCTCAGAGAATTAAAGAATTGGGCTTGCTGTGTTAGAAATTCCATTTAGCCTTATGTTTGAATGTGTTTTATCAATTACTTTGATCCATTTGTTTTATCGTGTGTCCATGACTTTTTCCAGGATGTTCTTTAATGTTAGGAGTAATATTTTTTGGATTCCTTCTTTTTCTTTCTAATTTTTAAGTTATTTAATAGTGTCCTTTTAGTCCTAAATTTTTTTAAAGTTATTTAATAGTGTCATTTTAGTCCTAAATTACTGTTTTTGCAGACGTCTCTTTTATACTGTTTTGCTGATATTTGAGTCATAGTCCAGATGTAGATGAAAATCTACATTAATTTCTGCAGATCTTGACAAACTGAATAAGAGTGATGAGGGGGATGGAAGTGTTAAAGATAGCCCTTGAATGTCTGGCTTCAGTAATTGGATGGTACTATTAATTGATATCAAGATTTCAACAGAAAGAAAATATTTTGATATAGAAAGAAATTTGTTTGCACATTAGACCTGATTGTTTTTCCAGAAACACCTTATACTTGAAAAATTAGAAATTTTGTTTAGCGAAAAAGGAAAGATGGATCACAGGGCAGACCCGAGTGGGTTGTCTCTGTTTGGGTAGAGAAATTTAAGAGACCTGTAGACACTGAGTTTCTGAAGACAGTAGCTCTAAAATGTTAGGAAAGAGTGCTAAAAAGTATTGAAAAGGTGATGAAGAATAACTTAATAAGTTTCAGTAATTTATATCGGTTTTTACAATCCTGAACTTCAATGAAAAGGAAACCATGTTTCTTTTCATGGTTTCTTATTTGTATATATGATGATCCCAAGTTCCGGAATTCCTTACTCTATAATACCATAATTTATTCCACCTTCTAGATTAGTGGGCTAATATTAGAATCTAGGAGCTATTTATAACATAGGAAAAAAAGCTTCAATTTCCAAAAAAAAGACAATGTGTGAGAAAGTGCTATTGAATTGCATGGAAGATAAAACAGGAATTCAAGAAAAAGGGCTGAGGATTGGCTGTTCTTGGTCTCTCATCTCCACATCTTCCCATGCTTCAGGTCCATCTCCATGAGTTAGAGAACTTGGCTACTATCAGCTTAGGGGAATACTGAGTAGGAGGTTTTTATTCAGTATTATAAAACATAATGTAATATTAAAAAATCACCTAAAGGAAAAAGATCATCACCAATACTTCCATCCCTTTAATGCAATTATTGGAATGTTTTATTCATTTCTTTCTAGCCATATTCTGTAGATGTATATATATATTTTACATGGTTGCAATCTTAGATTGATTTTTTTCTCAATTAGTAACATAAGCATTTTTTTAAATGTTATATAGTCCCCATACTTTTTAAAATGGCTTTTAAGTTTGTTTTTGAGGGGAGATATATTTGGACACTAAATTTTAACATTTTTGCCACTTTAAATAATGCTTTTATAATTATACTGACAGTGCTTAGGACATGCTGTCCTGAAATATGGCACCTTGGCTTTTGGAAGGAAAAAAAAAAGTACAGAAGCAGGAGGGTCACTTTGACCGTCTCCCACTCTTTGTCCTTGAAGCAGGCCATAAAACTTAGGAAGGTCACTCTCTGACCACCTCTTCCTTTCTCCCCTTGAAGACCTTCATGTGACAAGTATCTTGCCCTAGACCAGGAGAAAAGGAAATGTTACACAGGGATGCCAGTGAGAATCTGAACAAACAGACCTTGCTGAATTCCTCCCAGTTTATCACCACTGGGTACTACTACCCTTTTGTTCTCCAGTCAGCTTCTGCACTACTATTCATAAAAATATGCAATTTCCCATTTCTTTGGGTCTTCACTTCTTCAGACTGGCATGTCACGTACAACATATTAAATTAGTATGCTTTTCTCTTCTCAGTCTGTCTGTTATAGGGGTTTCAGCCCTGAACCTTGTGATAGGTGAGGAAAATACATTACTTTTTCTCTTCTACATTTTCTGGCACATAGAGTGACAGACATCCTACTGACTCTGGAGTCTGCAAATGAGATCCTGGGAAAACTGACAGAAGGGTAAGAATTCTTCCCAGGGACGGCTCTCTCAGATCTCTGTAGCTCCCTGTAGAGACTGACAGGTACTGTTTTTTTTTTTTTTTTCCTTGGCTGGCACAATGGCTCATGCTTGAAATCCCAACACTGTGGGAAGCTGAAGTGGGAGGCAAGAGAATTGCTTGAGCCCAGAAGTTTGAGACCAGTCTGGGCAATTTAGTGAGATCTTACCTCTACAAAAAGCTTAAAAAAAAATTAGTTGGGCATTGGCATGTACCTGTAGTTTCAGGTACTCAGGAGGCTGGGGCCAGAGGATTGCTTGAGCCCAGGAGGTTGAGGTTACAGTGAGCTCTCATCTTGCCACTAGAAAAAAATTTTTTCTTGTCCCTTTTTTTTTTTTTTTTAAGATTTAGATTAGCAGGTGAAATACTTCACACCCTCCACCTCAGATTGTGAAGTGTGTGAAGTATTTCACCTGCTAATTAATTTTTTTAACATTTTTCTTGTTAATCTGTCTTTTGTTATAGGAATCTCTGCCTTGAACATTGTGACAGGTCAGAAAAATACTACTATTGTCTCCTACAATACAAATATAGATAGGCCCTTTCTATTGGGTTTTTACATAGAATAAAATTATCACAAAGGAGAGATTACTTGTAGAACAATGAATGTAATTCTTTTTAACCAAGTACTGGCAAATTGCTTTCCAAAAGTTTTCTTTTTTTTTTTTGAGATGGAGTCTTGCTCTGTTGCCCAGGCTGGAGTGCAGTGGCTGAATCTCAGCTCACTGCAAGCTCCGCCTCCCGGGTTTATGCCATTCTCCTGCCTCAGCCTCCTGCCTGTAGTCCCGAGTAGCTGGGACTACAGGTGACCGCCACCTCACCCGGCTAGTTTTTTGTATTTTTTAGTAGAAACGGGGTTTCACTGTGTTAGCCAGGATAGTCTCGATGTCCTGACCTCGTGTTCCGCCCGTCTTGGCCTCCCAAAGTGCTGGGATTACAGGCTTGAGCCACCGCGCCTAGCCAAAAGTTTTGTTTAATATATGTTGACATCAACACTGTGTACATATTTTGTTAGTGTTACATGATCTAATTTTAAAGGCAACAGTTATTAGTTTTTATTAGACAGATGTTATATAAGTTAAAAGTCAATAATGATTATTCATCATAAAATGTTACTGTTTTAAAAAATTGCCTAGTTTTTGTTACCGGTGAGGCCAAAACTTTTAATATTTTGTTTATGCATTGTATTTTTATGTTAATTGATCATCTATATTTTTGTTCATTGAGCTGTCTCTCTTACCATTTAAATTATTTGGTTGTTCCTTTAAAAGTTTAAGTTTTTGTGGAATTAAATTTGTTAATTATTTCCTTTTGTTGTTTCTACTACCTTTAAACCTTTAAAAGTCATTACCTCTCCAAAGACATGAAAAATATTCTTTCCTAGGTTTTTTTTTTTTTTTTTCTCTGAGACAGGGACTCACTTTGTTGACCAGACTGGAATGCAGTGGCACAATCACGGCTCACTGCAGCTTCACCTTCCCTGGCTCAGGCGATCCTCCTGCCTCAGTCTCCCAAGTAGCTAGGACAACAGATGTGTACCACTATCCCTGGCTGCTTTATTTTTAGTAGAGACAAGGTCTCACTATGTTGCCCAGACTGGTTTCAAATTCCTGGGCTCAAGTGATCCTCCCACCTTGGCCTCCCAAAGTACTGGGATTACAAGTGAATCAATGTGCCCAGCCCTTTTCTAGTTTTATATGATTATTGGATTTATAAAGGCAATGTACTCATTGATCTAACAAAAAATATTTTTGTGTAGAATGTAAGATATATCTCCATACCTTGTCTTTTGCCAAAATTTTAACCATTAATCCTGTGAAAGATTTTTTTATAGTAATCAGAGCTGCGCAGAAATGGAGTGGTTCACTAATCCTACAGGAGGACCATATATTGGACACTGATTATTGTGTATTTCAAGCTCCAAATGGGTTGAATTGAATTATTATTTACAGATAGGATCTTGCTATGTTGCCCAGGCTGGTCTTGAACTCCTGGCTTCAAGCAGTCTTCCTGCCTTGGCCTCCCAAAGTGTTGGGAATTACAGGCATGAGCCACCATGCCTGTCCTGGAAGATGTTTTAAGAACTTCTTCAAACTGGAAGTTCAAGGAAAAGATGTGTTTAGATGGGAAATTAAATGTGTCTATTTCTCATTTGTGAGAGATTTCCTAAGAAAAATAAACTCTTTATTACTTTCCAGATGACTAATTGCAGAGGATTGTGATGAAAGTTAATTTAAAAAACTGAACTAATGATTTATTTAGAAAGTATTTTCTATCGACAAGAAGTAATCTGCTTAGTCACAAGTCAAACTCCTCATACTTGATCAGTTGTTAGTCTTTACAAATGACTGTCTGAAAAACTCTTCCTACTGTTTGATTTGCCACAAAGAAGAGCTAACGATGTATCTTTTGGGTATGTACAGAGAAAGCTTCTTTGGTCCTGTAATGAATTTGTTCTCTTAATCAGGTACAAACCCCTCTTCAGTGGAAAGTAGTACTGAATTGTTCACAGTCTGAGTGGTTTCTGATGAAATTTTTTACAACCACTTTATTTTTTATTTTTTTGTGACAGAGCCTTGCTCTGTTGACCAGACTGGAGTGTAGTGGTGTTCATTGGTCATCACAGCCTTGATGTCCTGGGCTAAAGTGCTCTTCCTGCTTCAGCCTCCCAGGTAGCTGGAACTACAGGCATGTGCCACCATTCCTGGCTAATGACTCTTCTTTTTTTTTTTTTTGAGACAGAGTCTCGCTCTGTGGCCCAAGCTGGAGTGCAGTGGTGCGATCTCAGCTCACTGCAAGCTCTGCCTCCCAGGTTCACACCATTCTCCTGCCTCAACCTCCTGAGTAGCTGGGACTACAGGCGCCCGCCACCACGCCTGGCTAATTTTTTTGTATTTTTAGTAGAGACAATGTTTCACCATGTTAGCCAGGATGGTCTCAATCTCCTGACCTCGTGATCTGCCCGCCTCAGCCTCCCAAAGTGCTGGGATTACAGGCGTGAGCTGTCGCACCTGGCCTTTTTTTTTTTTTTTTTTTTTTTTTTGTAGAGACAAGGTCTCTGTTTTCCAGGATGGTCTTGAATGCATGGGTTCACACAATCCTCCCATCTCAGCCACCTGAAGTGTTGGGATCACAGGCATAAGCTACTGAGCCCAGCCTACAGCTACTTTAAATTCTGCCTTGACTACTGTTGTTCATTGTCTGCACAATGGAAGGCAAGGTTGTTTTCTACTGTTATTAGTGGAAGGTATCTGAGTTACCAGCGGCAAACCTATACATGTCTGCAGCAACCTCAATTCTTGCCTCCTCAGAAGAAAAAATTTGACCTAGGGGCATAAGGCAGAAAAAGAGACTGAGGCAGGTTTCAGAGCATGAGTAGAAGTTTAATTTAAAAGGCTTTAAAACAAGAAAGAAAGGAAAGTACACTTGGAAGACACCCAAGCTGGCAACTTGAAGGACAAGTGCAATGTTTAATCTTGATCCTAGGACTTTCTAGGCTGTCCCACTTCTGGCATCTTGCACCTCTTTCCTATGATTCTTCCCTTAAGGAAGGCTGCCCACATGCTTAGTGCCCTCCTTATCCTTGGAAAGTGAGCATGTATAGTGTGCTTAGGAAGTTGTACGCATGCCCATCTGAGACTTTCTTCCCTTTTCAGGTAGAGTGCCCCCAGAAGGTCATATTCCACCATTTTGACTCTTAATGTACGTGCCTGGCAAGTTGCTTCTCCCTGGTATCTATGCTCAGTTAACACTTTAGTGCAACAAGTGTGGACCATCAGGAAATGGCCTTTCCCTGGCACCGGCTACCAATTTATCACTTTTGGACAGGCAACGTGACAATTGCCAAACCATCACCTAACATGCTTGATGGGTGAGGGAGAGCCCTCCCTTGCCCCACTCATGCCTCTAACTACCTGTAACAGTACCAGAAGTCTTTAGTTTCACAGTAGCATATTTCCTTGTTAGACATCAAAATATGCCACACTAAAATATTGCTGAAACTTTTCATAAAACAAATTTACACCTATGAAGGGAATCTTCATTTGTAAGGTTGTCACTCTGTCCCCACACTGAGAAGAGAAGGATGACTAAATCTCTAGAGATTCCAAATCAATGGTGAAGGTACTGACTTAAATCTGTAGTGCAAATTTTTCTTTTGTTTAATGTGATTTACCTGCTCATTCTATTTTGACTAGACATTTTCTCACATCCTTTTTTCTTTGTTTCACAAAATGGTACTTAAACTATACCTTTGAAATCAACTCTAAGGATGTACTCATTTCTCTGGTTATCTTTCATGTATATCTTCCAGGGAGATATACATATTATCAGACATACAGGAAGTGTACATGTTATTAAACTTCTATTTGCTTTTCTCATGTTAACCTGTTTTTTTGTTGCAGGGAGTCCCATTTAAGAACTATGAAAAGTAGACAAAAAATTATTTGTTTTCATACACCTGTATCTGGAAACAGGATGGGGCAAAAAATAAGATAGTTTACTCATTGGTAATGTTGGGGCTCAGAAAACAGTATCGCACAATATGACACTTTGTTATATACTCAGTACTTTGAATTAATGGCAATTGAAAGGCCTCAGAACCAAAATATCCCTAACTTTTGCCTGCCCCCATTTTCTTTCAATTCCAAAGTTCAGAAAGGGATTCTCTCTGAAGTTTCCTTATCTGATAGAAGGAAGTTCCTCTAAAAGGAATGCAATCTACAATAACCAGAAATCTTTCTGGAATCTACAATAACCAGAAAAATTAACTTGTATTGCTGGAGAGGAGACTAAAAGGCCTCCACACCCAGGCCCCATGCCCTGACAGACTTTTCACCAATTCTTCTAAGGGCTGCTCAGAACTGGTGAGAAGCCTGTCTGGGCATAGTGACCTAAGAGACTTTAACTGCATAGTAAGACAACCTTTGTTCATCACGCATTTCCTTCCCTCACCCTCCACAGCTTATGTCACCACTTCTCCAACGGAAGTCACCATTTTTTTTCTTTTGGTAGCTCAAAATGCTATTTAAAGTTGAACCATCTGACCCTTCTTTGAGTCTCATATTTTGTAGTACTACCATGCATATACACATAAGTTTGTGTTTTCTTCTATTTAATCTGTCTACTGTCAAGTTTACTTCAGAAATTCAAATTATCAAACTTTCAGAAAATAGAGGAAAAGTTAAAAACATTCCTATGGAGAAAAAAAAGCACTAGTTATTATCTCTATTTACAAACAAAACTGAGAATAGAAAAATTAATATCTGATCTATGTTGTCAGTAGAAGGGTAACATTTTATTTCACAATTACATAGTGATTATTAGGTGCCAGGTATAATTCAACCCTATGAGGTTAGCATTAGTTTTATTCCATTTTAAGATAAGGAAGCTGAGGCGCAGAGAAGTAACTATCTCAAGTCAGAGTCTGGCTCCATAGACTGTCCTGTTCACCACTCAGTAAGGCTAGGACAAGAAAGAAAATCCTGGCTTGTGGGGTTAATCCTCTTTCCAGTTAGGGTAAGTGCACATTCACTTATCTCATGAGTAATCAAAGCCATATTTATATTTCTGTCCAATGTATTCTTGAAAAAATCTTTCTTCTCTTCTAGGTTCATTGGCTTGTCTGTAAATTAAATTAGATGTAAGGCAGATTAAAAGAGAAAAACAATTTTAATTATGTACACATGCATGAGAGTCCCACAAAAATATGAGACTCAAAGAAGCTACATGATTGAGGCTTATATATCATTCTGAGCTGCAGAGAGGAATAGAGGTTTGGAGTATCCTGGGAAATAATGGAGACACATTATGGGAGGGTGAAGAAAAAAACCCAGTTAAGATGAGATGGCCAAGAAAAGCACCTTAAACAAATGTAAGGTTTCTCTAAGACTCTCTAGGGATTTAGTCATTTTCTTTCTGGTGCAGAGGAGATGCCCTTACAAATGAAGATTTCCCTTGTAGATATAAATTTCTGACAAAATGGTAACTTTTCTGAGCTTCTGTATCTGCAGTTTATGAGAATAACCAGCTTAAAATTATCAATATGCCAAAGAGGCATATATTTTTTATTTTTATTATACTTTATGGGATAAATGTGCAGAACATGCAGGTTTGTTACATAGGTATACACATACCATGGTGGTTTGCTGCACCCATCAACCTGTCATCTACGTTAGGTATTTCTCCTAATGCTGTCCCTCCCCTTCCTCCCTACTCCCACCCCGACAGGCCCCGGTGTTTGACGTTCCCCTCCCTGTGTCAATGTGTTCTCATTGTTCAACTCCCACTTATGAGTGAGACCATGTGGTGTTTGGGTTTCTGTTCCTGTGTTAGTTTGCTGAGAATGATTTCCAGCTTCATCCATGTTGCTGCAAAGGACATGAACTCATCCAAAGAGGCATATTTTAGGGGTATACTCTGGCCTCCTACCATCATATTTTGAGGTGGCATTTTCTGAACCCCATCAGTACATACTCGATCAACCCATTGTTTCATTAGGTGCACCTACCAATCGTACTCCTTCACTTGATCTAATGCTTGTTTTATGTGACCCCACCATAAAGAAAAAATCAATTCCATTCTGTAATGAGATGAACTACTGGTACATAAGGTTAGAAAGTACTTGCAAATGAAAAATAAAATTCTAAGGCCTCTCAACCATGTGAATGGACTCCCTCGTCTTGGCCAAGACACTCTAATGTTAACCTGAAAGACTAGTTCAGGCCATGACAGAAAGTAGGGGTTGGGCATGCCTCATTATGTTCTCTTCTCCTTTGGAATTTAAGGAAAGCTGACCAGCATTTAATATCAAGACAGACCTTAAGTCTGATAAGAAACATGTATAATCTATTCTCTGAGAAGCCTGCTACCTGGAGGCTCCATCTGCCTGATAAAACTTTGGTCTCCACAACCTCTTGTCGTAACCCAGACATTTCTTTCTATTGATAACAACTCTTTCAACCAAATTGCCAATCAGAAAATTTTTAAATCTACCTATAACCTGGAAGCACCTGCTTTGAGTTGTCCTGCCTTTCTGGACTGAACCAATATATATCTTAACTGTATTTGACTGATGTCTCATATCTCCCTAAAATGTGTAAAAGCAAGTTGTGCCCCATCCACCTTGGGCACATATCAGGATCTCCTGAGGTTGTGTCATGGGTGTCTCCTTAACCTTGGCAAAATAAACTTTCTAAATTGATTGAGACCTGTCATAGATACTTTTGGTTTCACATACTGAAACTTTGAGCTGGAAGCCATATTCTTTAAAGGATACATGTATTAAAGCAGGATGTATTGGTTTGGCTGCTTCAAAGACATAAAAAGGAAATCAGACAAATGTGGTCAGGTTAAAACGAATGGGAAGATCTTCTTGCATTCTCTCATATAGAAAGTTGGAAGATGACCACACTAATCTTGTTATCACTAGGCTTGTTCACAAGTAATACGAAGGCAAGGATAACCCTTTGTCAACCAAAAGAGATAAGGAGACTATCTTAACATTACATTATTGAATTGACTATGAAATAGGTTGCAGATAATTATTACAGTGATTTTCCCCACTTCTATTATAACCTGCATTCAATTGCTACAAAGTATCAACTAACTTTGCTGTAACTCATAGAAAAGGAATCATGAGCTTATAAAAATTATCTTCTATTTTTATTCTGTTGAATCTCTTCCTTAAATGAAATACACATTTTGAAGAATTATGCTAAAATGTTTGGTCATTTTGTGTTTCTTTGAAATATCTAATTTTTAGGTTTTCCTGATTTAAAAAATTAGAAAACAGAATACAACTTAAAATGTCAATGTTTGTAACAGAGGTATCAATACTTTTATTAGTATACCCTCTTCTCATAGTAAAATATTTACTTTTCTGTATAATGAACTCAAGAATTTCTTTACCCAGAACTTTGAGCTGCCTGCTTACGAAAACTGCAACATATGGTTTTCCTCTTCCACTTCTTAATATTTTGGTCTCCAGTGAATCCACATACAAAAGCTTCCTTCCTCTAGCTGGAGTCCACAAATGAAAGGCTTTTCTTTTTCTGATTGTAGATTAGCCTGCCAAGAAACAAACACGAGCTGGAGAGCATCACTTTAATTTATTGATGGGATACAGATGACACGGAAGTCTGTCCTCTTCTAGGCTTTTGGGAACACTTTAGGCTGACCCAGCACAGCTGAGTTCATACGGCAAAGACAGCTTTTGCCAAAAACCAAAGCCAATAGTCATTGCAAACCTCTGAACCAAAACATTCCTTAAGTGCTTGAATTTCCCTATAATTTGTGTAGGTTCCCTTTTTGTCAATGAAGCTAGCAGTGGATAACTAGCTCAGCGCAATCAGACAAAACAACTGTACCATTCATTCAGTAATTAGATGATAGCTGTACTGCATGCTTTATGGTTTCCGTTCTTCATTCTTTCTTTTCAAGTCCTTGGAGACAAACTGGGATGTTTGGCAAAGCAGAAGTTCTTGTTGAAAAATATCCTGTCTTTACTTCAGGGTTGCTAATAAGTCCTATTCTCAGAGGCAAAACATTAGCTGCACACAGCAGGGGAGGATCAGCCAAGTTAAAAAAGAGTTTGGTTCTTGTGTATATTATTACCTTTTGCCTTACTTTACAGTTCTGCCTTACTCAACACTGAAGAAGGTTTCTTATATCTAGCGGGATGTAAATGAATTTGATACATGAGCTAAATGCTTAGTCGATTTTACATAAATTTTAAGATTTTCAGATATAAAAGTTTTAAGCACAGTCAAAGATAGAATAATTAAATGGAGAGGAAGGTTGTGTGATTAGAGTTAATCTGCTTTGAAGAGTGCATGGCAGATTAAATTACTGCTTGTGAAATTGGGCTAAGAATGGTGAACTAATGCTTTTTCTTTTTTCCAAACTGTTTTTGTTTCTGAAACCACTAGAATAAAAAGGGAGGGAAACTTTCTACAAGAAAACAGTAATATACTCTTAGATTTCGTTGCCATTACTGCCTTTAAGAAGTAAAGATATCAAATTCATGAAGTTGATGCTGCCTGCTGCCTGCACTGAAGATTATCTGGTCTTATTAGTCAGGAGTCTTGGTTGCAAGTGACATAGCTTAAGCTAGTTGAAGGAAAAGAATTATAGTTTTGGCTTTTCTGTCTAAACCAGGAAGGGCAGGAGTGGAGCTGTCTTTAGGAATATCTCGAATCAGCGATCTAGGTCCTCATCAAAACTCCTCCTCCTTCCCTTCTCATCGCTGTTGCTGCTTTGGCTTGACCTCCTGGGGCCATCTGGAGCCATAGCTAGAAATGTGGCTAATGAAATATTCAGCCTCAATTACAGCTCTGAGATCAAACATTGGAAAATTTGAAACTCTTAAACTCCAGATGACCCAGGACAGTCCTATGATTTGCCTGGCTTAAAGATATGTCGCTTCTCTTGAATCTGCCACTTTGGACACTGAGATGAGACGTAACTGGCCCTGCATAGGTTGCAAACCCATCCCTGACTTTGATGCCAAGGACTCAGGACATGTATCCAGAACAGGGAAAGGAGGACAGAGCAAACAAAAATAAACTCTAGAAATTTCTCACTGTTCCTCAGTTTGTCCCCTCAAAAATAGTATTTGATACTTGGAAATGTGTTGAGATTCTTCTCTGAAAACGTAGTATAACTGAGTATGCCAAGTAGATTTTACTTGTAATATTGGGAGACAGGAGGTAGTCAACTGAATTGCAAAGGAAATGGTGTTGTAGTCCTTGATATATGAGCACAAGAAAGATTGTATACTTGGACTGAGGTTATGCTTCCCTTGTACTTTAAAGAAACATTATAAAACTTTTTTTTATGTTTACTCAATGGGAAAGTAGTACTTACAGTACATTACTGTTAAATATAATCTAATTTGTCTCATTATTAAAGTGTAAAACACATTGGCTTGAAGGTCAGGTTAGCCATAGTGTTCAGGAGAGAAAGGGGTGCATGAAACTGTCACCTTGCTCCAGAGCAGGGGTTGTCAATTTTTTTCTGTAAATGGTCAGGTAATAAATATTTTTGGTTTTGCCAGGCATACAGTCTCTACTGCACCTATTCAAGTCTGATCTTGAAGTAGAAAAGTGGCCATATGTAGATGAATGTAGTTGTGTTCCAATAAAACTTTATTTACAAATAGAGAATGTGGGCATTGTCAACCCTGATATTTATAATATATGTCAAAGAGGTGTGCAAAAATAAATATTAAAGAAATTCTATGTATTAGCATTTAAAGGTATTCTTGAGTGACCTAAGAGTATAATTATAGAAATAGCTTGATCTGGCCTGGTGTGGTGGCTCATGCCTTTAATTCCAGCACTTTGGGAGGCCGAGGTGGGCGGATCACAAGGTCAGGAGATCGAGACCATCCTGGCTAACACAGTGAAACCCCGTCTCTACAAAAATACAAAATTAGGGCATGGTGGCAGGGGCCTGTGGTCCCAGCTACTCGGGAGGCTGAGACAGGAGAATGGCCTGAACCCAGGAGGCAGAGCTTGCAGTGAGCCGAGATTGTACCACCGCACTCCAGCCTGGGTGACCAAGGGAGACTCCATCTCAAAAAAAAAAAAAAATTAAAAAAAAAAAACTTGATCAGAAGATTGGCTATTACATGTAGTAAACAGAAGTTTAAAAATGCTAATTCTTGAGTAAAAACATAATCACAATTAAACTATTTCCATTATTGGAGAGTGCTTGCAGATGAACTGCTTATTTTGTGTTAAAACATTTTTTCAAGAATGAACATAGCATTGATTTGAAATTAAAACCTAATATAAACATTTGGAAATAAATGTGCTTTTTACAGTATGTGGGACAAATAGTTACTGGCAACATATATGGTGAGCAAATTTGTTTTTTTATTTGTAATGTTTGCAGTCATGTTGGGTGTACCATTATTTGACATTTGAAATATGTCTCAATTGAAACATGAAACTTTTTCATGAACTGAAAAAGTTGGAACTCCTTCAAGCAGAGGGTTATTTTTACAATGTAACATTCAATATTTCCATTATATTCCTTTTATTTTTAGGCATTTATTAGGTAGGTATAAAAATCACTTTGGGGCCAATTTTGATATACTTCTTAAATATAATTGTACCAAATAAGAAAACATATTTTTCTTTTTTTTTTTTTTGGAGACGGAGTCTAGCTCTGTCGCCCAGGCTGGAGTGCAGTGGCGCGATCTCGGCTCACTGCAAGCTCCGCCTCCCGGGTTTACGCCATTCTCCTGCCTCAGCCTCCCGAGTAGCTGGGACTACAGGCGCCCGCCATCTCGCCCGGCTAGTTTTTTTTGTATTTTTTAGTAGAGACGGGGTTTCACCGTGTAGCTCAGGATGGTCTTGATCTCCTGACCTCGTGATCCACCCGTCTCGGCCTCCCAAAGTGCTGGGATTACAGGCTTGAGCCACCGCGCCCGGCCAACATATTTTTCATATTTCATTAATTCTAAGATGCACCTTTTTTTTTTTTTTTTTTACATTTTAAGCTCTTTGATGTCAGGATTCTTCTAATGATGGAAAACAACTTACAAATTGCTGTCTGCCAGGTTGCAGTAATGAAACAGTTGTGATTACCTGCATGAAATTAGTCTGAAAACCCTCCTTTGGAACTTTAGTGTAAGATTCAGAAAGTCAACACGAATATTTATGGTATGAGGAACCGGGTCATGGAAGAAAATTCTCCAGACCATGGGGGAGTATTCTTTTAAGGAATGTGCATAACACTGACACTGATTTTGCAGAGGAGAGTTGTGTGTGGAAAGTTATAGACACTGGTGATGCTCAAACTTTGATTTAGAAGAGCAAGCTTTAAATGCAAAGAAGTTTGGAAATGCCTTTACTCATTTATTTTGCTACTATATTCATTTTACGTATACACAAAAGTAATATACAATAACAATCTATATCTAAAGAAGTCTAAAATAACTCTTCTAACAAGTATAATCACTGTAAGTGATAAAGCATTCTGTCATAATTTAATTGGAAGCATTTTTTTCTTAGTGGTATATAGGAAAATGGGGCTTCCTATAATCAATTATGTATTTGATGCAATGATATAAAGTAATATATACATATATTTAAATATTAAATGCCAACTTTATTTCCTATACTTAGTGACAATAATAAAAATCATATTACTGCTCTTATTAAATAAAATCTAACTTGTTAACAAAAAAAAACCACTGCAGCATCCATTTATTCATACATATCTCACTGACTGTTCCAAAACACAACTTGAAAAGATCCAGCATGAATGCTTAATTTCAGTACACTGAATTTAAGACCAAATATACACTGTGTAAGTACCAAGGCTAAATTGTGATCAATACATTAGTTTGATTCTATATCTTTGCTCTTGTGAGTAGTGCTGCAACAAATGTGGGGATACAGGTATCTTTTTGATATATTGACTTTTTACCCTCTAGTGGGATTGCTGGATCATGTGGTAGTTCTATTTTTAGTTTTATTGAGAAATCTCCACACAGTTTTCCATAATGATAGTAATTTACATTCCCACCGAAGTGTTTAAGAGTTCCTCCCCTTTTTTTCACATCCTCACCACCATCTGTTATTGTTTTCTTGATAATAGCCATTCTAGCTGGGGTGAAATGATACCACATTGTGGTTTTGATTTTAAGTTCTCTGATCGTTAGTGATGTTAAGCATTTTTTCATATACTTGTTGGCCATTTGTATGTCTTTTCAGAACTGTCTACTGGGATTATTTGTTGTTTTTCCTATTGAGTTCCTTGTATATTCTAGACATTAGTGGCTTGTCAGATAAATGGTTTACAAATATTTGTCTCTATTCAACAGGTTGTCTCTTTACTGTGTTGATAGTTTTCTTTGCTGTGCAGTAGGTTTTATTTTAATTTAGTATCATTTGTCTATTTTTGTCGTTGCCTGTCCTTTTGAAGTCATACACATGAAACCTTCGCCTAGACTTATTTCTTAAAATGTTTTCCCTAAGCTTCCTTCTGGTAGTTTTATAGTTTCAGGTCTTACATTTAAGTCTTCAACCTGTTTTGAACTGATTTTTGTATGTAGAAAGAGATAGAGGTCCAGTTTCATTCCTCTGGTTACAAATATCCAATTTTCCCAGCACCATTTCTGGACAAGAATATCCTTTCCCCAATGGATGTTCTTGAGACCTTTGTCAAAATCAGTTAGCTGTAAATAGATGGATTTATTTCTGCATTCTCTATTCTGTTCCACTGGTCCATGTGTTTGTTTTTATGCTGGTACCCTGGTGTTTTGATTACTATAGCTTTCTAATATTTTGAAGTAAGGCAGTATGATGCCTCCAGATTTGTTCTTTTTGCTTAGGATTGCTTTGGGTATTTGGGCTCTTCTTTGGTTCCATATGAATTTTAGGATAGTTTTTTCTATTTCTGTGAAAAATGACTTTAATATTTTGATAAGGATTAAATTCAATCTGTAGATTGCTTTGAGTAATACAACTGTAATAGTATTCTACTGATCCATAAGCATAGAATATTTTTCCATTTGTTTGTGTCCTCTTCAATTCCTTTCATCCGTGTTTTGTAGTTTTATTTTTTTTAATAGACCAAGTATTAATCATTGTTTAATGGAGTATCATGTGGTGATTTTTAAAATAAGAATTACATAGACTGTATGAAAACATAAAAAAATCCTAACAATGATGAATAAAATATTCAAGATTTAATATGCTAAAAATTACATAGTTTTATGTAGATTACAAACTTGTCAAACTCGATTCATACTTGGAGATAGTTGATTTACTTATGTAAAATATTCAAAGACCAAGTGCAGCAAATATAAATGTATACAATGTCTTTTGCCTTTTAAATGCTCAATATATATTTGATTACAAAAAAGTGACTGAAATAATGGGAGCAATAGCTCAGCTTTTAAAATTGCGTTATAATGAAGCAGTGGTTCTTAACTGGGGGTAACTCCTCCCAACTCCATTTCCAACCCCAGGAACATTTCAAGTGTCACAACTAGAAAACTGCAAGACAAGAGCTACTACTTGCATCTAGTTAAAAGACGCCAGAGATACTGCTAAATATCATTCAGTGCACAGGATAGCTCCATACAACAAAGAATCACCCAGCCCAAAATGTCCACTGTGCTGCCCTTGAGAAACCTTGCAATATGGGTATACTGTTCTTCTTGTTCATAGACAAAGGGCAAAGAAAGATCCTTAGAGTAGAACAAATAATCTTATGTTGTTACTGACAGACTTCTCCACGGTGAGCTATTTAGGCAATAAAGTCTCTAGAGTTACATTGTACTCTATAGAATAGTGGCCAAATACACATGGATGCATATACACACATATACATACACACACACACATACACTTTTAATAGACAAGAACTAATCTGCAGGAAAACTACTATAATCTCCACTTTACAGATGTAGTTTTCTTTTTAGTGGTCTTTCACTTCAGTTAAATTTATTCCTAGTATTTTACTTTATTTGTAGCTACAGCAAATGAGATTGCCTTCTTGGTTTCTTTCTTAGTTCGTTATTGGTATGTAGAAAATGCTACTGCATTTTGTATGTTGATTTTGTATCCTACAACTTTACTGAATTTAGCTTTTAGATCTTAGAGCCTTTTGGTGGAGTCTCTAGGTTTCTCTAGATATAAAATTACATCATCTGCAAAGGGGGACAGTTTTACTTCCTCTTTTCCAATTTGTATGCTTTTTATATATTTGTCTTGCCTATTGCTCTGGCTAGGACTTTCAGTACTATGTTGAACAGATCTGGTAAAATTGGGCAGCTTTGTTGTGTTCCAGCTCTTAGAAGAAAGGCTTTCAACATTTCCCTATTCAGTATTATGATAACATTACATTAGTCATACATAGCCTTTATTATGTGGATGTGTTTTCCTTCTATGCCTAGCCTGTTGAGAATTTTTATTATGAAGGGATGTTGAATTTTATCAAATGCTTTTTCTGTGTGTATTGAGATGATCATATGATTTTTGTTCTTCATTCTGTTGTTGTGATGTATCACATTTATTGATTTGTGTATATTGAATCATCTCTACATCCCTGAGATAAATCCCACTTGACCATGGTGTGTTATCTTTTTGATGCACCATTGGATTGGATTTGCTAGTATTTTAAGGATTTTTGGATCTATATTCCTCAGTGACATTGACCTGTAGCTTTCTTCTTTTGCATCCTTGTCTGCTTTTGGTTTTGAAGTAATGCTGTCCGCGTAGAATAAGTTAGAAAGAATTCCTCCTGCTTCAATCTTTTGAAATAGTTTGAAGATAATTGGCGTTAGTTCTTTGTAAGTTTAGTAGAATTTGGCAGTGTGTAAACTGGATAGGGCTATTCCTTGTTAGGAAATTTCTATTGCTGATTCAATCTCATTGCTCATTATTGGTCTGTTCATGCTTTCTATTTCTGAATCAATCTCGGTAGGTTGTATGTGTCCAAAAATTTACACATTTCCTTTAGATTTTCCAGTTTTTCAAGTATATAGTTGTTTTTGTCTCTGATGATCTTTGTATTTTTGTGGTATCAGTTACAACATTTTCTTTTTCTTTTCCAATTTTGTTAATTTGGGTCTTTATCTGTCTCATCCATTTTTATTAGTCTAGCTAGTGGTTTATCAATTTTATTTACCTTTTCAAAAAACAAACTTTTCATTTTATCTATCTTGTATATTGCCTTTTAGTCTCTATTTCTTCTATTTCTGCTCTGATCTTTACTATTTCTTTCTATCTACCAATTTGAGTTGGCTTATGCTTGCTTTTGTCTTTGTTTTTTTAAAGGAAGTCACTTAACCAAAAAATGTGCAATCAAGTCTGCTATGAGTGAGAGCCAATGTGCTTATTTATGTAAAATCATTATCCATTAATTCTTTCATGTTACCCAGATTAACTTTTTATATGGAATATAGCCCAGTTTCATGTTCTTATTTCCTAGTATTTTTGAAAATATTTAAAATACAGTCCAGGTTTCTCTTGTCACTAAGTTAAAAAAAAAAAAAATTCTACCTTGGAGTGATAACTTCTTCCTCTGCCTTCTCTTCCTTTCCCTTGTCCTCCTCCTCCTTTCTTCTTTTCTTCTTCCTTCTCTTTCTCTTTACACACACACACACACACACACACACACACACACACCCCTACACAAATACACGTACATATTTATCAATAATTGAGTAGATAACAAATATTGGGAGCTTTTCAAATAATTTCAGTGGGAAAAATCTCTCATTTCAGTTGATATAAATACTGAATGTTGTACAATAGTGGGTGGTGGACAGCTTTTCGGTTAGCTATAGATACCTAAACCATTCTTTTTGGGTAAGACTGGATTTGGCGCAGAAACACTGGGATTGTTCTAGATATAGTAACTGGAAAGGATTTGGAGATCATTTGGTGAGGGAGGGAGTGCACTTCATATAGGCGTGGGTATTTTTGAAATTGTGCATATATAATGAAAAGTATGTTTGGATGTTGAATGTTATAACAAAGATGTGGACTGAAGTAGGATCACCTTTTGATGGTCTCCTCAACATCTGTTACATCTTTCCCCCTCATCTCACCAACAATCTCCAGCAGGGGTAATCATGAGACCCCAAGGAAGCTTGCCCCACTGCTGACTCTAGAGAATAGTTTTTATTAGAGCAGCAGAAAATTTTATGAGACCATTCCTAAAGCTTACTCTACTTGTGGATCATTTTGTTTTAAAAAGTCAATAAATTCTTGTTTTTAAGCAATCCAAGTTGGATTTTATATTTGTCACATAAAAGATAAACATATATACTGCTCAACTCTTTCTGAAGAAAACCTCCCTTAGCTTTTATCTCCTTCTAGCTAGCACTTTATTATTACTTTTCTCTTCATAACTACAGTTGTTGAAATGTAGTGTTTGCTTCATCTCTGTGATTTCTCTTCTCCCATTTACTTGGTAACACACTGCTTTCTGCTTTCTATCCTTGTCACAGTACAGAAACAGCTATTGACAAGGATATGAATGGCTTGATAATAGTCAAATCAGTGACTGTATTTCTATTCTTATCCAGTCTCCATTGGTTTCAGTTTACATAAACTTCCTGTCTTTTATTTCTTAGTTGTCTTAAAGACCCTGTCTCATTGCTTTTTAAATAACTGCCTTGGTTCTTTTTCTGTTTATAACAGAATATCTGAAATTAGGTAATCTATAAAGAAAATAAATATGTTTATTACAGTTATAGAGGCTTAGAGGTCCAAGGTTGAGGGACCATATCTGATGAGAGCCTTCTTGCTGGTGGGGACTCTGTGGTCCTGAGGTGGTACATAAAACCACAGGGTGAGGAAGCTGAGTGGGCTAATATGGTAGGTCAGGTCTCTTTTCCTCCTCTTGTAAAATCACCAGTTCCCTTCCATATTAATCCATTAGCTATTAAACCATTAATCTATAAATAGATTAGTCAACTTCTGAAGGCAGAGCCTTCATGATCCAGTCACTTCTTAAAGATCTCACCTCTCAATATTGCCACATCAGGGAATTAAGTTTTAATGTGAGTTTTGGAGGGAACATTCAAACCATAGTCATAACTTCAAACAGCTTCTGTTCAGTCTCTGTTTTCTTTTCTTCTGCCTATCAACTACATTATGTTTTCCAGAGTTTCATTGATGCTGTATCTTTTTACCCTTGACTTTAAGTGAGCCAAATCTTACTACACATCCTTATATAAATTATAAACACTTCCTAGGCTTATGGCAAGCCCCAGGACTCCTCCAATTTTCCAGTCCGTTTGTTTCTAACCTGAACTCTTGGCTCTGTGAGTTGAAACTTTTAAAATCTCTGATACTCTGCACTTGGTATCTTACATGTATTTTTAGAGTGGCATGAATTCTTAAATGCACTGTTAGAACTTGGTATTCTTACGTTTGAATCTCAGTATAATCCTATTAATTTAAGCTTGGCTTATCACTTCCTTTCTCAATTATTTTCTGTGGCATTGGTTAGGAATTATCTGTCCTATCTCGGGACTATGGAACACAACCACTTCTTTATTTTTTCTCAGCCCAAAGACAAGGGAAATAGTTTAATGTATATTTATTTTCCTTCTTACCACCTGTTCTTCACCAACTAGAAGTGGTTTTGTTGAAGCAGAAGTAAAGTCTGAGGAGGCCTTTGGAAACCAAAAGAAAAATATAGAAGGGTGGCTTCATAACTCAAAGGCAATTCTTAATGTCAACACTGTCCTCCCATGTTTAACCAGCAATATTTCATTGATATAAGGCAATGAAGATAAAAAAATAATATCAGAAGACCAGGGAGTAACTGGGTTATAGATCAAGAGGCTGACTAGAGACACTCAGCACTTTACTCTTCCACAAAGAAATACCAAAACAACAGATAACCACATGTCAAATAGTGTCTACAGGAACACACTGAAATAGAGCAAAGTAATGACAAAGACACCCAGAGGCACAGAGACTTGAGATAGCAGCGTAGAAAAAAAAAAGCAAAGCACTCAGCCAAGATCAACTTGGAGCTAAGATGGACTCCCCACCACAGGGGAAAGGTAAGCAAAGGACATTCCACATTCCCACCGTAGATGCCTTCAGCCCTAGCAATAGGAGAGCCCCACAGACCTTGCAGGCCATATTCCAAGTATAGGAGCTGCCTGGAGTCCACATGACTGCATTGGTCAAGAGAGGTAATTTACACTGTGTTACCCTCCACCCTCTGGGACCCAGGCCACCAGAGCATATTGTCTTTTTTAGAGTTGGGTGATCAACAGAGTGCATCCTGCTCTGGGGCCCAATACCTCCTAATTGCCACATCCATGGGGCCCTACCAACATCCTGTCACATTCATCTAGAGGCTGCAGCATTTCAACACCAGCTGGACCCAACTGCAGCCATCATCCTGGTACCTGAACCCGTGCTGTATACTGTACCCTGGGGAACAGGTGGTTCAGTAATGTGGGGAGGCTGCCCCCAGGACTGAGAGAACTGACATGCATGCTGTCTAGAACCTGAGAGCAACTTGCCTGGGGCCCACCACCACCAAAACTGACGCTAACCCTACCCACAGTGGAGCTGGCATCCTTCTGGGGCCTCAAAACCCGCTTGCTTGAGACTTGCCGCCTCTCCAACGACGCTGCCCTCTTCAGTGGCAGAGCAGCTCTGTTCTCACATGCACCTCAGAAGCCTGAAGACCAGCTAGCCTGTGATTTGCCACCACTATCACCACAGGTAACCCTACTCCCTTCAGTGGTAGAGCAGCTGTATACCCACATGTGCCCCTCAGGGGTATGAGGACCAACCTATTTGGGGATTGTTGCTGCCAGCAACCTCAAACTGCTGAAAACCTTATCGTTTTCAGCAGTGGAGCAGCCACACACCCAAATGTGTTCCTCATGGGTCATGGAACTGGCTTGCCCAGGGCCTACCATTGTCACTGGTGGCCCCACCTTCTCCAGTGACAGAGCAACTGTGTACCTGTGCATGCTCCCCAGGGACTTGAGGACCACCCTGCCCAGGATCCATTACTGCTACCAACAATCTTGCTTTCTCCAGCCATGGGGTCACCTGGCACACAAATATACCACCACAGTGGCCTGAGGATTGGTTTACCTGGGGCCTGCCTCTGTCACTGCCAGTGACCCTGCTCCTTCCAGAATACACATTCTTATCACCATAAACATTCTCCAGCATAGACCACATGTTAGGCCACAAAACTAGTCTCAACTTTTAAAAAATCAAAATTATATCAAGTATCTATTCTATGTATTGAGGCCACAGTGGAATAAAACTAGAAATCAATGACAAGAGGAATGTTGAAAACTCTAAATCTATGGAAATTAAACATGCTTCTGAATGACAAGTCAGTGAAAATAAGAAAACAAAAAAATGTCTTGAAACAAACGAAAAGAGCAACATAACATCCCCAAACCTACAGAATATGGCAAAAGTAGTATTAAGAGGGAAGTGTATAGCAATAAACACTTTCATAAATGCAGAAAGATTTCAAATAGCCAAACTAATGATGTACCTTAAGAAAAGAACAAACCAAACCCCGAATTAGGAGGAAAGAAAGATCAGAGCAGAACTACCAAAACAAGCTAAAAACATAAAAAGAGCAAAATGAAAAGAAAAAAATGTCAATAAACCATTAGCTAAACTAAGAATAAAAAAATACCCAAATCAGAAATAGTAAAGGAGGTATTACAGCTGATACCACAGAAATACAAAGGATCATGAGATTCTATTATGAACAACTATACACTGAAAAATTGGAAAACCTAGAGTAAATGAATAAATTTCTGGATACATACAGCCTGCCAACATTGAATCACGAAGAAATAGAAAACCTGAACAACCAATAACAAGTAATAGGATTGAATCAGTAATAGAAGTTCTTTCAACAAAGAAAAGCTCAGCACTGGATAGCTTCCTTGATGAATACTACCAAACTTATTAAGTATTAATAATTCTTAAACTATTCCAAAATATTGAAGAGGAAGAAATTCTTCCTAGCTCATTCTATCAGGCCAGCATTACTCTGATACCAAAAGCATAAAACAACAAAAAACCAGCAACAACAAAATAAACTGTAAAGCCAAGCCAGCATCACTGATAAACACAGATGCAAAGATCAACAAAATTCTCCCACACCAAATCCAATAGCACATCAAAAAGATTATATATCACAATCAAGTGGGAGTTTTACTAGGAATGCAAGGATGTTTTGACATCTGAATCAATAAGATGCATCACATCAACAGAATGAAGGACAAAAACCATACAATCACTTCAATAGATGCAAAAAAGCATTTCAGAAAAGAATTTCATAAAATTCAACATCCCTTCATGATAACTTTTAAAAATTATACAGAAAGAACATACCTTAATGCAAAAAGGCAAAATATAACAAGACCACATCACGCTGAACAAGGAAAAACTGAAAACTTTTCTTCCAAGAACTGGAGTGAGACAAAGATGGCCACTTTCACCACTCTTATTTCACATAGTACTGGAAATCCTAGCCAGAGCAATTAGGCAAAAGAAGGAAATAAAGGACATTCAAATTGAAAAAAGGAAGTCAAATTGTTCCTTTTGTTCAGATGACATAATCTTATAGATAGAAAAGCCTAAAAACTTCATCAGAATACTCTTAGAGAAATGAAAATCCAACCACAATGAGATACCATCTCACACCAGTCAGGATGGCTATTTTTAAAAAGTCAAAAAATAACAGGTGCTGGCAAGGCTGTGGAACAAAAGGAACATTTTTATACACTGTTGGTGGGAGTGTAAATTAGTTCACCCATTGTGGAAGACAGTGTGGCAATACTTCAAAGCCCTAAAGACAGACCATTTGACCCAGCAATCTTGTTAGTAGGTATATAACTGAAGGAATGTAAGTTGTTCTGTTATACACATGAAACACATATGCTCATTGCAGCACTATTTACAATAGCAAAGACATGGAACCAACCTAAATACCCATCAATGATAGACTGGATACAGAAAATGTGGTACATATACACCATGGATTACTATGCAGACTGAAAAAAGATTATGTTCTTTGCAGGGGCATGAATGGAGCTGGAGGCCATTATCCTTAGAAAACTAATGTGGGAACAGAAAACCAAGCACCACATGTTCTCACTTATAAGTAGGAGCTAAATAGAACACCCCAACACATAGAGAGGAACAACACACACTGGGGCCTATTGAAGGGTGAAGGGTGGGAGGAGAGAGAGGGTCAGGAAAAATAACTAATGGATACTAGGTTTAATAGCTGGGTAATGAAATTACAACAAACCCCCATGATACATGTTTACCTATTTAACAAAACTGCACATCCTGCACATGTATCCCTGAACTTAAGAACAATACATTATAAAACTGAAAAAAAAAAAAAAAACTCTTAGATAATGGCAAACAAATTCAGGAAAGTTATAGGCCACAAAATCAACATACAAAAATCAGTGTTTTGGCTGGGTACGGTGGCTCACACTTGTAATCCCAGCACTTTGGGAGGCCAAGGCAGACAGATCACCTGAGGTCAGGAGTTTGAGACCAGCCTGGCCAACATGGCAAAACCTTGTCTCTACTAAAAATACAAAAATTATCCCGGCACAGCAGCAGGTGCCTGTAATCCCAGCTAACTGGGAGGCAGAGACTGCAGTGAGCTGAGATGGTGCACTGCACTCCAGCCTGAGTGACAGAGCCAGACTCCATCTCAAAAACAAAACAAAACAAAAAAAATTTTTAAAATTAAAAAAATCAGTGTTTCTACACAGTAAAAATGAGCTAGATTTAAAGAATCAATCTCATTTACAATAGCTACCAGAAAAATAGATAACCTGGAACAAATTTAACCAAGGAAGTAGAAGACTTCTACAAAAAATACTACTAAAGACTGGTAAAAGAAATCTAAGAGAACACAAAAATTGGAAAGACATTTTATGTTTATGGATTTATAAGAATTAATACTGTTAAAATAACCATTCTATTTAAAGGATCTACAGATTCAGTGCAATTTCTATCAACATATCAAAGACATTCTTCACAGAAATAGAAGATAAAGTCCTAGAATTCATATGAAACCAGAAAATACCCTGGATAGCTAAAGCAATCCTAAGCAGAACAAAGCTAGAGGCATCATACTACCTGACTTCAAAATATACTACAAAGTTATAGTAATCAAAATAGCATGGTAGTAGTATAAGAACAGACACATAGACCAATGAAACAGAATAGAGAGCCCAGAAACAAATCCGCTATTTACAGCCAACTGATTTTTGACAAAAGAACCAAGAACATTCATGGGGGAAAGCATAGCCTCTTCAATAAATGCTGCTAGGAAAACTGAATATTCATATGCATAGGAATGAAACTTGACCTCTGTCTGTCACCATATACAAAAATGAACTCAATATGGATGAAAGACTTAAATGTAAGACCTGAAACTATAAAACTACTAGAAGAGCTGAGCACAGTGGCTCATGCCTGTCATCCCAGCACTTTGAAAGGCCAAGGTGGGAAGAGCGTTTGAGGCCAAGAGATTGAGACCAACCTGGTCGACATAGCAAGACCCCATCTCTACAACGTTTTCTTTTTAATTAGCTGGGTGTGGTGGTGCACACTTGTAGTCATAGCTACTCAGGAGGCTGAGGTGGGAGGATTGCTTGAGTCTAGGAATTCAAGACTACAGTGAGCTTTGTTTACACTGCTGTACATCAGCCTGGGTGACAGAGTGAGACCTCCATCTCAACCTCCCTACCCTCCCAACCCCCCCCCCACCAAAAAAAAAACTATTGGAAGAAAACATAGAAGAAATGCTTCACGATCTTATTCTGGGTAAATATTTAGCTGGACACGGTGGCTCATGCCTGTAAGCCCAGCACTTTGGGAGGCCGAGGTGGGCAGATCACCTGAGGTCAGGAGTTCGAGACCAGCGAGGCTAACATGGTGAAACCCTGTCTCTATTAAAAATACAAAAATTAGCTGGGCATGTTGGCAGGTGCCTATAATCCCAGCTACTCAGGAGGCTGAGGCAGGAGAATCACTTGAACCTGGGAGGCGGAGGTTGCAGTGAGCTGAGATTGCGCCATTACACTTCAGCCTGGGGGACAAGAGTGAGACTTCGTCGCAAAAATAAATAAATAAATTTATGAGTAAGACTAAAAGCATAGGCAACAAAAACAAAAGTAGCCAAAGACAAATAAGACTTTTATACTAAAAAGCTTCTTAACAAAGGAAAAAACAGTGAAGATACAGTGCGTAAAATGGGAGGAAATATTTGCAAACTATACATCTGACAAGAGACTAACATCCAGAATATACAAGGAACTCAAACAGCTCTACAACAATAAGAATAATCCTATTTAAAAATGGGCAAAGGATCTGAATAGACATTTTTCAAAAGAAGAGATACAAATGGCCAGCAGGTATATAAAGAAATGCTCAACATTACTAATCACGTACATATACGTGTATATATATATGCGCGCACACACACACAAACACATTGGAATATGATTCAGCCATAAAAAAGAAAGGAATTCTATCATTTGTGACAACATGGATGAGCCTGGGGGACATTATGTTAAGTGATGTAAGTCAGGCAAGAGAGAGAAATACTCTCAGGCATGTTCTCACTCATAGGTAGATGTTAACAAAGTTGAACCGATAGAAGTAGAGAGTGGAATTGTGGCTATTTGAGGCTGGGAAGGGAGGGAGAGAGGCTACAGAGAGGTTGATTAGTGGATGGAAAATCACAATTGATAGGAGAAATGAGTTGTAGTGTTCTATAGCACTGTCAGGTGAATAAAGTTAGAATAATTTAGTGTATAGTTTTAAATATCTGGAACAGAGAATTTTTAATTTTCCCAACATACACAAAAACAATTTGAAATGATATGCTAATTACACTGCAATTGGATCATAACACGTTGTATACTTTTGTCAAGGTTTACTTTGTACCCCACAAATATGTACAATTATTATATGTCAATTGCAAACAAACTTAAGAAAAAAAAAAAACCTGAGGAATAACTGGTAAATCTCTTGTGGGTCAAGCAGATCCTAACTGAATGGCTAAAGCAGGGCTCTGCTTCTTTGCAACCTATAAACTCAGCGTGGTCCCAGGGGGAAAGTAGAGAAACTCTGTACTTAGAGATATATACGGAAGTATTAGTGACAGGCAAGTCTCTTCATATTTCAGATATTGCCTAAAATGCAGAGGGATTTGCTGTTCTTCAAACCTGGAAGACAGAGGTCTTCGGAAAAGAATGTGGGGCTTAGATCTTTGGCTAGAAACGTGAGCAAATAATTATTTGAAATTGTTGCTCACAAAAAAGCTTCCAAAGATAAATGATTTTCAAGTAGCAATACATGTCCAAGGAAATTATGTAGAGCAATTGAATTCAAACCATCTTCTCAAGAAAAAACTGTGGTCCAGAATGGTGTGATTTATTTTCTAGGTCTCTCTTCCTAAGCTCATCTCTTAAATTATGGTATTCTTTAGATGTGTATCCTGGACCCACTGTTCTCATGCTGTGAACTCTTCCAGAATGATCTCATTTCCTTTCATGATTTCAGTTCCTGATGACTTAAATTCTCTATCTTTATCCTTGACATTTCCCACAGATTCATCCATCTGTCTCCCATAGCATTATCTTAAAATCTCAGACTCAGCTTTTATAAAATAGTAATTGGTCCCACCACCACATCTCCTTCACCCCTGCCATCTGCCCAACTCCTTCATTATTATTATTTTCCTATCTTTATTGTGTTTAGAACTACTGACAAC
The DNA here is from genome assembly GCF_000951035.1 of Colobus angolensis palliatus. NCBI lineage: Eukaryota > Metazoa > Chordata > Mammalia > Primates > Cercopithecidae > Colobus > Colobus angolensis. Next base: position 647,066 of record NW_012115055.1, read on the forward strand.
AACTTTATTTACCCAGGCAAAAACCATCAGCTGAGACTTTCTTCTCTTTATCCCAATATCCAATACATTTTTGTGAATTTTAACCCCTGACGATTTTTCAATCCTGCCTGCCTTTTTATATCGTGCTGCCCTTGTTTTAATTCAGGTCACTATTCTCTGTATCCTAAATTATTATAACTTCTTAACTGGTCTGTGTCAATCAGAATTTGCATTGTAAGCAATAGAACATGATTTTGGTTAGCTCAAACAGAAGAGGATGTTTCACCAGGTTTGAGAATACTTATAGAATCAACAAGATAGTTGGACAGTGAGACTCAGAAGATGTGACAGAACCAGTGAAGTCTGGTTAGCTGGGGCCACAGTGATCGTGATTCATCAGAACCATCTGCTTAAGACACCACCACTAGCACTGGCACTACTGAAAAATATTCCATTCCCACCTGTGGCTCTGCTGATGCTTCACCCTCTGGATGGTGTTATTGGTGAGTGAAACAGCTAAATGTTCTTTCACCTTATTTAATACTCCAGATTCAAAGTCCCAAGTGTTTGTATCAAATTGTCTGAACCTAAATTGTATGCTCATGCCTTAGTACTAGAGGATGGGGAAGGAAAAAAATCTGTTCTCTTTCAATTACTGTGATGGAAAGTACAGTCTGCCTCCTCCAAGCTCTGCACAACAGGCCATTTTCTTTTAAGTTGGAAATATCAAAAAATTGGGCAATAAAAACAATAATAAAATGAAATTCCAGTAGGTGGTCCTTTCTTTCAGTCATTTTCCCTTTAATCATTTTTCTGCATAGAAACCAAGAAGAAATAAGGCAGAAGTAATTATCAGGAAGCTGCTGCAGAGACCCAGGCAAGAAATGATGGTCTCCTGAAGTAGACTTGTGACAGAAGAGTCTGGAGAAATAGGCAGATCTGAGAGAGATCTAGGAACTAGAATTAATAGTGGTTCAATCTATAGATGTGTGGCCTGTCAGGTATAGGGATACAAAGATTGGGGTTGACTTTTCTTTCTCAAGCAATTAAGAAGAAATGAGAGACTTTTCGTTTTATGTGTATGTAAATTCTGGGCTTGTGAAGGTGTTGGGTAAGTAGGTGGCTGTATGATCTGGTACTCAGAGGACAGAGCATTACTGGAGATGTGTCTTTGTGAGACACTAACATACAGTTGATCATTAAAGTGGTAGGAGATGTTGAAGTCACCCAAGGAAGGTACACAAAGTAAGAATATCCAGCTCCAGTGAAGCTCAAGCATAAAGGTTCAGTCCCCTCTCGTGCCTCCTTATGGCAGACATTCAGAGACATTTGGACCATGTCAGACGTCAATTCTTAAAGGATTAGCACTTGATTTATTGCTCCTCTCATGTGAACATGAATCTTACCAAACTCTTGGTATTTTCATGTATGCTTCTGTTGAGTGTATTTCCGTTACCCTGGTCACTCAAATTCGGAACCTCTTCATTTCCAAAGATCTTGTTCTTCACTCCAGCACAGCAACCCACTTTCCATGGCCAGACCCGAGACTGCTGTTTTTCAATCACAACATTTTAGTAGATCATGAATCAATGAAGTTGTCACAAACATCATTTCTTCTCAAAGAAATGTAATAGAAAATATCGTCATGCTTAGCATATGCTTAGATGTAAACTGGGTTTGTTTTGATCATATCTGATTGTACACAAGATTTACAGCTGTTCATATTTGGAAAAGACCAGTTGAAAGCAAGATGGCAAGTTTGGGTGGTCTTTGAATTTCTTAGTGAATTAAAAAAGCACAATCTTCAGAAATGAGACAAGGACAAAAATGCCTTTGGGCAAAGGGGAATGAAGTTCAATTATCAGATATTATTTCTACTGCTCTCTGTTCTTCCGGCATGATTAGTTTTTCTTTTTCCTTTTTTTTTTTTTTTTTTTTTTTTTTTTTTGAGATGGAGTTTCACTCTTGTTGCCCAGGCTGGAGTGCAATGGCATGATCTTGGCTCACCACAACCTCCACCTCCTGGGTTCAAGCGATTCTCAGCCAATTTTTGTATTTTTAGTAGAGACAAGAGTTTCTCCATGTCAGTCAGGCTGATTGAACTCCCGACCTCAGGTGATCTGCCCACCTCAGCCTTCCAAAGTGCTGGGATTACAGGCGTGAGCCACCACGCCTGGCCTAGTTTTTCTTCTCTACAAGGTTATTCTTATCCACATACAAGATGGTATAATATCATCTGTCTGAAAAAGGTAATGTCCAAGTTACTCCACATCCTATTTCAATTTGCTTCATTTCTTCTTCTTCTTTTTTTTTTTTTTTTTTTTTTTCCTGGGGCTCAGAAAACAGTATTTCAAAATGAAGGCCTCAGAAGCAAGTTTTTCTTGAACCTTCTTCTGCTCTCCTGTCTCAGTCCCATTCTCCCTGGAGACTATCTATAGAAACTAGAATCCTTCTTCCACAAAGCAGGCCATAGAAATCAAAACTCTTTCTCCTTGAAGTTAGTTGTAAAACATAAAAAGTATTACTCTAAATTTCCCTCTGCCTTTCTGTGTAAAAACTTGCCATAAATAATTATCTGACCTACCCTGTTTGGAGTGTATGTCATAAGACCTTCCATTCCAGAGGTAATCCTGCCCCCTATTCTGAAGGAGGAAATACATGCTCAGAGAGGCCAAGAAGGATCTAGACACAAAAGCCTTGCTGAGTTTCTCCACTCAGTCTATTAGCATTAGATCATACCCTGTCTGTCAAATCCTGTTTCTACATGGCTGTTCATACTTTGCCAGACCTAAGTGTAAAATGAACAATTTCCCAAGTATCTTTGGGTCTTCATTCTAAAGGCTCTCACATGCACACGTCAAATAAGTTTGTGTGCCATTTCTCCTATTAATCTGACTTTTGCAAGTTAATTTTTCATTGAATCTTTAGCCTCTACAGTTTCTATTTATAGAAAATTTTCCTTAAAGGATTTTCTGTACTCACTATTTCATTTCTTTCTTTTCTTGCAGCTTCTTGAGCCCATTGCAGATTCTCATTTCCAACATTCCACCAAAGCTGCTCTTATTAACCTCTGTTTTATACACTCAATGCCATTTGATCATACTTGATTCTTTAAGAATGTTTGACAGTGTTGATCATTATCTTCTTTTTAAAACTCTTTCCTCACTTAACCCTGAGTCTTTATCACCCTTCGTTTTTCTCACACTTCACTGGCCAGTCCTCTCTAGCGTTTTACTATGTTAACCACATTATTTAACTTAAAATAGAGCTTCCATTGGTTACCGTGACACTGGCCCTTCTGGTTTACTGGCCCACTCTTTGGAGGCTACTCAGTATTTCATACAAGGTTCTCTTAATTTTATTTCCTCAGTCCCCAAATATCATGATTTCTTCAGGGATTCCTGCTTGGATCTATTTTTATTCTTTCATTTATTCATTTAACAAATATACAGTGAGGGTTTATTATGGATGGGCTATCATGAGCTGAAATGTAACAGTGAACCAAATAAGGAGAATTTGTTTGCATGAATTACAATCCAGTGGGAGTAAACAAAAAATGCACACATAAGCAAAAAATATAGAGGTAAATGGGAAGAAGAAAAATAAAACATGATGAGAGGGTACAAAATGACTCAATAGGGAGGTAATTTTAGGTAGGAATCTGGGAAGTTTTTGAAAGAAGTTAGGAAAAGTTGTAGGCTGTAATTTGAAAATGAGCATTTCAGGAAGTGAAAACAGCAATGTGCAAAAAGCCTCAGGTAGGAGGATGCCTAGTATGTATAAGAAAAACCAAGTAAGCCAGTGTATCTGAAGTGGAAAGAGAGAGAGGGTAGTAGGATTAGAGGCAGGTGAGGAAGCACAGGACTGGATCAAGGAAAGCCTTGTGATTCATGGTAGAAACTTAAGATTCTATTCTGAGTGAGATGTAAAACTATAAGAGTTTTAATCAGCAAGGATCTATGCCTTAAAGGTTTAACTTTGTTAAGTGGAGACTGAATGGCTTCCCTGAAAATTGGGAAGGAGAGAATGGAACCAGAGACACCAATTAAAGGGTTATTGATACTGGCCCTGAGAGAAAAGATGAGTCTGCACTTGGGTGGTGGTGGGAAGATGTTGGGAACTGGGCAAATTCTGGATATATTTTAATAATAGAGGTTATAGGACTTCTGAATGGTTGTGATGTGAAGTCTAAAAATAAGAAGGAAGTCAAGGATACTCTAAGCTTTGGGGCTGAGCAACTGATAGAATGGAACTACCATTAACTGAGATGAAGATGACTGCGGGGAAAACAGGTAGTGGGAAGGTGTTGAAGTAATCAAATATTTGGGTTTGCTCATTTAAAGTTTCATTTACCTTCAGTCATCCAAGTGTATATGTCAAATAAATGAGTGAGTATATGTTTCCAGGGTTTAGGGGAGAAATACAAATGTCTACAAATAGATATTTGGCTATTGTCAAATGATATTTGAAGTCATGCAACTAGATGAGAATAACCCAGGATGAGAGAGTATTTGGTATAGAATTAATAAGGAGAACCTATCGTATACAACATTTTCTGGCAGGGGTAACCCCACTTAATTCAGCACTCTTCACTCTCAATTCACCTCTGTTTTGTCTTGAGCTCCGGTAATGTCAGCCATGTTACTGTCATTGACAATACAGTGCAGTCAGTGTGGAGCCCCTGACACTGAGTAGGCATTGGAGCGAAGACTAATGGAATATCAGAAACATTCTAGTTCAGGGGAAAATAAAATGCTCTTGGTTGCCAAGAGTAAAAGGCTACCTTTAACAAGCCAGAACTTTGTCATGGCATATTGCCAATTTTCTTAAGCGGGTGCCCTGCCAAGAAGGCAGTTGGAGGACAAAAACTATCAACAATGCAGGGTCATGTTTGAGTCTTCCTGGAATGTCCACCTCTTTGTGGTAATGCTTGTAGGATTATCAGGCTAGGCTGGACTCATGGTGAGCATATCCTGCTCACTGGTGGATCTTTTTATTATAAGAAAAGAGAATCATGTGAGGAATATGTCGGAATTGGAGCCTGGAATTATGTACTTTTGGTTTTCTCCACTTTGTCTTGTGGAAACATTAAGTCTTCTCCTTTCATTGCTGTTCCTGTGTTGCCTTTGGCTAGCATCCTTTCTGAGGTCGTGTGTCTTCTGGATTCTGACAGTTGGTGCAAGGGGCCAGTTTCTATGTAAGCAGTGTGAGTAGGATCATGCCTGTTGGCATGAATATTATGGAGATGTCAGCTGAAAGAATCACACTTGTTATTTTAAGGCTTGGGGTCAAATCCCTACTCATCATCTTCTCAAAGATTATAACAGTACATGTGCCTTTTGGGAAAAGAATATGTTTTTATAAATTTTAAGAAGTGATAAAACACAACAAACAGTAAAAACTGAGATTTTTGAATGAAGATATGTCACATAAAGAAATCAGTGATCTGAAATATACAATTATGAGCTTCCAAATCAACCAACCATATTTGGGGAATTTTCTTCAGTTTGTTGAACTGTTCGGTGAGAGGGGTGTTAAATTTTATGTGGTGATTTGTGCCAATAAAAAATGCAGTTGTAACAATGATTTATGTAAAATAAGTGATTTTGATGCAAATAATGTTAATTTTAGGTAGTACCAAGATTCTAGAGGAAGCCAGTGATACCAGCTTTGGAGTAGGTGCTTCACAAGGGCCATTCAGAAAGCCGCTTAAGTAGTGGGAAAAGCTCAAGCAGTAATATTATCCACTAATAACTTGAGTGACAACTATCAATTTGCTTTTTGGTGAATAAAATTGTTAGGGTTTGGCAGAGAAAAGAATTGCTCGACGTTTTAATCTTGTTCATAATTTAAAGACTCAAACTTAAAGATGGGTAGTATGCAGTCTACCATCTGAAAGGCTGTTGTGAAACCTGTCAATGTTGTCAAGTTTCAGGATAATGGGAATAAACAATGGAAGCAGTTATAGTTGGACATCATTATTTTCCCTCAAGACCTTTTCAGATAAAATAAATTTGGTCATTCAGGAAGAGAATTGCTGCCATTCTTCATTTCTTCATCATTATTCTAATTGAAAATTTGAGTTATTACCTTTAGAGAATAATCAAGAAGTTATTCAAAGTGAATTTTTATGAACTCCTCAGTGCTCATAACTCACATGCAGAGATCTTAGAATTAGATGTCTTCCATGGTTTTGACGCTCTGAAAACATTAATCATCTGTGTTTTCCTTTTAAGGACTCAGTTTTGGATAGGTTCTTGGCAGTATTACTGGCCTGATTTGCTCAGGTACACATATGCCCCTTAACTAACTGCATAGAATGCTACTTATTCCTAAATTATACCAGGAAATTCAGTATCACTTCTTGAGCAAAACTTACTTCGCCTACCTCCGGATTGCACAAAAGGAATGTTTTTCTCTGAAACAGAGAAAAAGAACTACAGAATCTGAACAATCCACCATTGCTCTTGATTGTGTTGCCATTCTACAGACTTTATCTAAGTCTTCAGTGATACGCTGGCTGTCTTCCAGCTCTGCCTAGGTCATGGTCATGCCCACATACACTATAACACACAAACTCTTAAAATTCTCACACTTGTTTATCCTTTGTTGTTAAAGAGTGGTTATTATATGAGTAAAGAGTTTTAGTTCAAAGGCCAGGTACAAATGGAAGAAAGAAATTAATAGAAATGATACTGCAACTCCCAGATTTACTGGGAAGGCAGAATAAAGAGGTTTAGATTTAATGCAGCAAGAGTCACAACAACAACAACAAAACACATCATGTAACTGGTCTGGAGAAAATAATAGTGGGTACACTGCTGAGAGCTACACCTTCAGATGTGTCTTACCTACACTATTGCTGGTAATTCCTGAATTTGACTCCTGAATTTCAGCCTACTGTCCCTGAAAAGCAGATACTATGCTACCACATTTCAGCAGAGCACATTTTCAACTATCCTTTCTTTTTGTCATTAGTTCCTTATTTATAATACAGGCTGGGTACACATGATTGATGCTGTGGAGATGTGCCTGTGCCCTAGCTGCAAGAAAGTCTGGGATAGCGAGTATATACCACCTTTTGCTTCTGCAGTACGATATGCCTCCCATCAAGATCTGTAAGTTGTGAATGTCTCTAAATTTAAGGAGGAAGATCAGATGCTAGACACCCTCCAAAATGACAAATGTCTATGATAGGATACCACTCTTTGACTACCTAAAATCATAACATATTTCTTTCTGCATGTATACTTCTATTTTTTCAGATATCATAGTAAAATTATCTCATAATAGACATTGGAGACTATGAACAGTGAGAGCATGGGAAGGGGGGTGAAAATTGAAAAACTACCTAATCAGCACAATGTTCACTATTTGGGTGATGGGTACACTGAGCGCCTAGACTTCACCACTACATAATCTATGTATGTAAGAAACCTGTGCTTGTGGATGTGAAGGACCTCTTCAAGGAGAACTACAAACCACTGGTCAATGAAATAAAAGAGGACACAAACAAATGAAAGAACATCCCATGCTCATGAATAGGAATAATCAATATCGTGAAAATGGCCATACTGATAGTACTTTATAGATTCAGTGCTATCCCCATCAAGCTACCACTGACTTTATTCACAGAATTGGAAAAAACTACTTTAAAGTTCATATGGAACCAAAAAAGAGCCTGCATTGCCAAGACCATCCTAATCAAAAAGAACAAAGCTGGAGGCATCATGCTACCTGACTCCAAACTATACTACAAGGCTACAGTTACCAAAACAGCATGGTACTGGTACCAAAACAGATATATAGGCCAAAGGAACAGAACAGAAGCCTCAGAAATAACACCACACATCTACAACAATCTGATCTTTGACAAACCTGACAAAAGCAATGGGAAAAGATTTCCTATTTAACAAATGGTGCTGGGAAAACTGGCTAGCCATATGTAGAAAGCAGAAACTGGATCCCTTACTTACATCTTATACAAAAATTAACTCGAGATGGATTAAAGACTTAAATGTAAGACCTAAAACCATAAAAATCCTAGAAGAAAACCTAAGCAATACCATTCAGGACATAGGCATGGGCAAAGACTTCATGGCTAAAACACCAAAAGCAATGGCAGCAAAAGCCAAAGTAGACAAATTGGGTCTAATTAAACTAAAGAGTTTCTGCACAGCAAAAGAAACTATCATCAGAGTGAACAGGCAACCTACAGAATGGGAGAAAATTTTTGCAATCTACCCATCTGACAAAG
>NW_012115055.1:655651-665110 GCF_000951035.1 Colobus angolensis palliatus
AAATACCATTTGACCCAGCTATCCCATTACTGAGTATATACCCAAAGGATTATAAATCATGCTACTATAAAGACACATGCACATGTATGTTTATTGCGGCACTATTCACAATAGCAAAGACTTGGAACCAACCCAAATGTCCATCAATGATAGACTGGAGTAAGAAACTGTGGCATATACACCATGGAATACTATGCAACCATAAAAAAGGATGACTTCATGTCCTTTGCAGGCACATGGACGAAACTGGAAACCATTGTTCTCAGCAAACTATCATGAAAGAAAACCAAACACCACATGTTCTCACTCATAGGTGGGAGTTGAACAATGAGAACACATGGACGCAGGACAGGAAACATCACACACCAGGGCCTGTCACGGGGTGGGAGGCTAGGGGAGGGATAGCATTAGGAGAAATACCTAATGTAAATGACGAGTTGATGGGTGCAGCACACCAACATGGCACATGTATACCTATGTAACAAACCTGCACGTTGTGCACATGTACCCTAGAACTTAAAGTATATATATAAAAAGAAACCTGCGCTTCTGCCCCTTAAATACAGAAAAATAGTTTAAAAAAAATACAAAAAAATTCCATATAAATCTGAGGATGTACTCTCAGCTTACCAAAAGGGAGATAACACCAATCCTATTAGTTATCGATTGGCCCAGGCTACACTCTCTGAGTAATAACAATTCCTCCCATTGTTCTGCCAAGATTTTGACCAGAGGGTCTTTCAACTATGAATTCTATTGTGGAGTTAATTATATAAAACAGTGAGGAAGAGGGAACTGAGAGTTGGAAGGCTAGTGAAGGTTAGGTTAGTTAAGCTATAAGCATATGTGTGATACTGAGAGGAAGATTTAAAAAAAAAAAAAATCACAGAGGTGGGTTTACAGAGACCCCTTTCATTCCCATTTGATTTTTTTCCTTTCATCCAGCTCCATCTTATACATGCATGAAAACAAGTCTTATTGATAAGACTTTCTGAGTTTATCACAGCCTTTTTTACATTTCCTTTCCCCCATAGCCATTATCTTGGATCCAGATGTTGGAGAACCTCTATATTGCCCCGGACATTTTCTTTTTCTTTTTCCTTTCTCCTCCACAAATTGTCTTTATAAAAGCTAGTTATCTTTAAAAATGCACATATGACTGTCTCTCCGTCAGCTTCCAGTGATTTGTAATTACCCTTTTGAGAAAGTCAGCTGCTCTCAGCATGGCTTAGAATATCTTCCCGGTTTGACCCCTGCCTTCCCCAGCCTCGTCTCCCATATCTCTATTTCTTTGTGCTCCAGTTACATTCCTATATCAGCTTCTCAGAAACTCCATTCTCCTTCCAGCCTCAGGGCCTTGCCGTGACCTTTCCTTTACTTTGAAATATTCTTGCCAATGCCTTCTCATTCTCCAGTTTCTGGAGTCTCAGCTGAATTTCACATCTTCAGGTCCTCATCATACATGCCTCTTCTAAACCCAAACAAGCAAGGTGGCCATGTCTGCTGCTCTTTATACCCCTGATTGTCATGGGCATGACTTCTATTACTATTAAGTTGGCATGAAAGCAATTGCGGCTTTTGCCATTGAAAGTAATGGCAAAAACCTCAATCACTTTTGCAACAACTTAATATTTGCTAAGTGCCTGTCTTGCTCCATTGCTCCAGAAGGAAATGGGCAGTGTCAGCCGGTGGACTGCTGCCTCCTCAGTGCCTTGGATACCTATGACCTGACACAAGGGAGGTACCCAACAAGTAATTGCTGGACAAATGAGTATGGGAAAAAGTTCTGCCTTGGTCATTATCAGGCAAGGCATTATGTTTTCAGATTTCCATTTTCTCATGATAAAACTTCTTCATAAGAGGAAATCCTCTGATTTCTCAGGTAATTGAAGTTTGAAGATGTGAATGGGAAGGTATGAATTCTGTTTGCATTAAGGAATGAAGCTCATATTTGCTGTGGAGAGGTAGAATCGCTTTGCAAGAGGCCAGAGTATCAGTTGTTTCCCAGCACTAAACTTTGGCGAGAAGAGTTCTCTGCTAATTCAAGTGACCAAGAATTTATGCAATTTCCTCTGAAGAAAATTATCCTTTTGAGAGCAGGAAGAAATATTTTACCCCCCTCACTGAAAGTTAATCGTTTTACCAGGATCTGTTTCTTCTTGCACCTGATTTTCTTCTTTCTTACACAATCAACTGTATCTGCTTTGTATCAATCTCTTGAATTTAAAAATTTGCCTTTCAGATGCCTGGTGTCCTAGGATGTGTATATTGAATCACCAGAAATAACTCAGTGACATATTATGCTAGCTTATTTCATACATATTTCCAACTTATGACTCATTGGTTTGAAGAGGACAAATGTGAACTAAGAGAAAACAGAGGACTTGATGTACTTGTGCCTGAGAGGATGAATCACTGTGCTGCTGGCGAAGGATCCTGGGTCAGAGTTGTCTGTCTCATGGGTTTGAATGACCCTCAGTGTTCTCTGTCCTGGCCCCACTCATGAACTCACATGCAACCTCACACAAACACACATCCAAAACACCACTCGCTTCTTACTTTGGAAGCCCCACAAAACTATTTCAGGCTGGAAGGCATGCGTATAATGAAGAAAGTGGTTGTCTTGGAGGCTACAACTTGATCAAGGAACACGTCAGAGGGACCCAAAATGTTCACAGTGGCATTTTCATTCTCAATGTTCAAGGAGTTTTATTTTCTACTTTCTTTCCACCATCTGCTTTTCTTACTATAGCAAATGTCATTTCCTATGGCGTTTAGCAGAATATGAAATGGGATTGTTTTCTAGTGAATTTTGATGCAGTTTTATGATTTTCCTTAGAGCGAGCCAGCCTTCTTTCCTTCCTTCCTTCCTTCTTTCCATCCTTCCATTTTACTAAAAAAAAGTAGAGCTAGCTTGAACAGTACATTTATCAGACCAACTTGAAAATAACTCCTTCAGATTTGCCTCTAAACCTGGATTGAAATTTGTGATAAGACAAGGTTCTTAAATATGTTAATTTTTAATCTGTTTATAACAAGCACAAATTCCCGAAGTGGCGTAAAGCTTGTTAAGCAGTAAATTCCCATTAAAGTGACAAGCTAAGGATTTAACTTAATTGAGGGGGGAATGTGGATGTGGTTTTGTGTGTGGGGGTAGGGAGGTATGTGCCTGTGTATCTGTAAAAGTAGTAAAAGGAAGATGCAAGGTAGAGGAAACAGTGAAAGAGGAGAATTCAGGAAGCGATAACAGCATGTACTTATATCACATTTTCTATGTGTCAGGCATTGTATAAACTCTACATGTATTTAATTCTCAACATAGCCACACATGCATTAATTCTCAACATACCACAACACGTGAGGTATTGTTGCTTTCTCCATTTTACGTATGAGAAATGTAAAGTTTAAATCATACAAAAGTTAAGGTCACATAATTATTAAGTGGCAGGGGTAAATGGTTCACATCCTAAGCATTATATTATGCTGTTTTCTCTCAACTATGACTCAAGCATAAATTTGTAGCATAATGAAAGAGAATCCTTTGTGAAACATTAGCACCAGATTTATTGTCTTTCTTTGAGGAGAAAAAAGCCAAAGGGTTTTGGAAATCTTTCACCAATAGCAAGACCGTGGTCTACCAGAGAAGGTGGCTGTGTAGCTTAAGGGAGTTTGGCAAGGAGAAACCAAGAGAGAACTTAGAATGTCTGGAGTATGAGATGTAATCACTGGGGCAATATTGATGGTGGACCTTGCCCATGAGGAGCAACGCTGTGACGTCTGTTCTGGAAATATGTCACCACTTCAACTCTTCTCTTTCCGTGACTGATTAGATGATGATTTACTCTCACAGAAAGAATGGAGATTAGGATGGGAAGAAAAGGCTCCCTCTGTTGAGGATGGCTCAACTTTGTGAAGCTGCTAGAGAGGTGCCACAGGAAGATGAGAGCTGAAATTAACAACCTTAGGGAAGGCAGAGATAGGAATAAATTGATTCATATTTTAGAGATATGTTTTTAGGGTCAATAATTCTACATGTCTCCAACTTAAAAAAACAAAGCAAAAAACTCCTCTTATTACAATAGGCTTCCTCTTCCTAACAAGGGCTTCAGTACTTAGATTGGGCTCAATGATAGAGTCAATTTCTTGGATTTAGGATTCCACTGCTCTCCATTCCTTCTTTCCTATTTATTCATAAAATCTAATTTTGGTTCTAGATTCCATGTATGTCACTTTCATTAAACAGGAAATAATATTAAATTTTGCAGCCACCACAGGAGTAGCAGTTTTGGGAGTCCTCATTCACTCTGAGTTTATAAGAAGGCTCAGAAAAATTGACAAGTATATTCTTCAAATTGTCATTAGGGTAAACTTGCTGAGCTCTACATAATTTTGGGTAGGACTTTAACCTTCAGAGTTTTTTGGCACACAAATGTATTGACTTGCCAACCATTATGGGTTCCATACAGGCAAAACCTTGTTGGCATTTGGAGTATCTGAGAGAGGAAAAGAAAGATAATCTTTTCTTCTCTTGGCTTCAGGTCCAATATAGACAGAAAAAAAGTCAGACAAAATATTATTTCTTGGCTGGGCGCGGTGGCTCATGCCTGTAATCCCAGCGCTTTGAGAGGAGGAGGCAGGTGGATCATGAGATCAGGAGATTGAGACCATCCTGGCCAACATGGTGAAACCCTGTCTCTACTAAAAATAAAAAAATTAGCTGGGTGTGGTGGCACGTGCCTGTAGTCCCAGCTACTTGGGACGCTGAGGCAGTAGAATCACTTGAATCCAGGAGGCGGAACTTGCAGTGAGCCAAGATCACGCCACTGCACTCCAGCCTGGGTGACAGAGTGAGACTCCATCTCAAAAAAAAAAAAAGAAAATTTTTTTTTAATTTGTCATATGCTTTAAAGATACTCCTAGTATATTCTTCCAAACTGGAAGATAATGCAGTCATAAAATTGAATGCTTGTTACCTTATGAAACAAGAGCATTGAGAATGGCTACAGAAATATACAAGTGTTGCATTCTCAAATGGAATCAAGCAGATGAAAAAACAGCAATTCAATAAACAAACAAGAACCGCCCCCCTGCCACCAATTTCAGTAGATTGAACACATTCTATATGGATGTAGTATAGTAGTCATATATTTTTTATTCAAATTCGATTAACCAAAATAAGGGAGTTCATCTTTTAGTTTGGAAAAGCTGCTGGGAGTAGTTCACATGATTTAAAGAGAAGCTTCAGGTATTAGGGCCTTACCAGTTGGTTCTAAAATTCAATACTGTCAAATTTCTTGTCTCCTCATCCTTGCCTTTCCCTCTCCTCTCCTTCCAACCTCTCTCTTTCTGCTACTTGTTCAAATTTATATACTTTCCCCCATGGCAGGGACTTCTCACATTCTCCTAAATTAGCAAACCTAGTAGAAACAGAACTTTTCTTCCAAATGTAATTATAACCATTTCAGGCAAGGTCTTTTACTGGCTTGATCGAGTAACATGTCCAACCCTCGATTAAGCAAAATGGAATTCAAGTTAGTTGGAGTTTCAGGACTTATTACAAGACTAATAGACACTGCTTATAATAAGCTTATAGTTTATTAAAAGATAAAATATTACACGTGGAATAAACAGCACTCATTATTTGACAATGCTTATTTTATCAGGTTTCATAAAATTGACAAACTTTTCTATTATATAAAAATTGAATTACATGTATGGAAGACTTACGGAAGTGCTGAATTTATTTTCCACAAGATAAAAGCCTTCTTTGGACCCCCAGAGTTGAGAAGGTTTAAGCTTTTATCATGAAAATGAACTCAATAAATCACTGAAGCTATATATTTAATAATGTTGTATTTGAAACACGGGGCACATTGGATTGTTTTTACTTTCCTGTATTTTCTGGACAGTGTAATTAAGAGTTGTTATTGTGCCCACTTTAAAGATTGTTCAGTTGGATTGTTAATCTACATCAATACTCCACATGGGAAACCAAGTAGAAATTATGATCTTCTTAAAATAAACGCATGCTTTATTTAAAAGTATATAAACCCTATAACACCACAAAGACCAGGAATTTTTTGAAAGGTACTTTTCAGCTCTCCAAATGATGCAGAGATTAAAGACAAGCCCAAATTACCATTTGCTACAGGGTACTGGGCTCCAGGTAGTGGAACAGATGGAGAGAATCCAGCTCATGGATCACTGCAGGCAGGAGTGAGTGACTGAGCAAAAACAAATAAATTCATGATGCACAGCCCTGGAGGACAGAGCTACAGTATTTACACAAAGTTTCGTCATGAAACTTGGGCTAGTATTTGAGTTGTATTTACTTAAAAACACTTAGGATAGCTGCTTCAGAAGCTTCAATTATCCTTTTGAGTTCCATTTATTTATTTATGTATTGACAATTGTATGGTATGTATGTGCAAAGTTATTCACCATGCCCTACTGTATAAATGTATAACTCCTGAAAATAATTTAAAATTTGCCTAGTGTTTAACCTGATCCATTAACCTCAATCAGACATAGATATTTTATGGTACCCATATACAATAAAATCTGTATATAGTTTTCTGGCCCTTCACACAAGCCCTTGCCGGAGACCGGTATGTCTCTGACAAAAAAGAGTTACCTAAATCTTTGTTCCTCCAAGTGTTGTCCATGTACCACCAGCAACAACATCACAGCAGAATCTCAGGCTCCATCACAAACGCACTGAATTGAAACTGGCTTTTGACAAGAACTATCAGTGATTTCAAGTGTCTCTAGGATTTGTGTAAGCAAACAGTAATGGAGAAGGTCATTTTAGAAGGGAGGCTCGCTGGGTGCAGGGGCTCATGCCTGTAACCCAGCACTTTGGGAGACCGAGGCGGGTGGATGCCTGAACTCAGGAGTTTGAGACCAGCCTGGGCAACACGGTGAAACCCCATCTCTATCCGGGAGTCTGAGACAGAAGAATTGCTTGAACCTGAGAGGCAGAGGTTGCAGTGAGCTGAGATCGTGCCATTACACTCCAGTCTGGGTGACAGAATGAGGTTCCATCTCAAAAAATAAAAATAAAAAAAAAAAGGGAGGCTCAGAGGCAGCAAGAGATATAGAATTTAAAGGTCCCCAGTGATTGATCTGGATGTGGCTGAAGTTTTTAAACTGGGGAATAATCTAAACCAAGTGTTGAGAAAGAAGAGCCATGTGACTCCACCATGCGGGCAGGTGTGGAGGGAGAGGAGGGGAGCGCTGAGAACACATCGGGGGGACAATACTGAAGCAAAGACATTATTGGTCTGGTGTGGGGTTTTGGCAATGGGGATGGTAAGGGAGAGACTGTGAAACATTCTGAATTTATTTAATGAGTTAGTTAAGTGACTTCTTGGGATGAGTTAACATTACCCCAGGAAAATGAAACAGGGATTTAGGAGGCATGAAAGTTGAATACAGAGAATATAAGAGCAGTGGTAAATTATAGAGAAAGAATGAAGCCCAGTTCTCAATTTCTCATGTTTGCACTCTACTCAATTACATTTATGGTAGTCCCTTTGCCTGGCACCACCTGCATAGCTAAAATATATTTTTTAAAACGAAGGTGGTGGTGGTGGTGAACATCTGTGTAGCTTCTAAAACATTGACTTGACCCTGCCTAACAGGAGTTTTGACTTTTACTCCTATGTTACAAAGGACAACTTAGATATCTATTTTCTGAATATTAGAAACATTTTATGAATACTGTCTATATTGCAGCGTGACTTTTTCAATATTTAAAAAATATTCTGAAGTATTTAAGTGCTTTAGGGCTGTTATCTTCAAATTACTATACAATTTTGAAATTTTTCATGTTTGCTAATTAATATTTTTTCTTCACATTTTTTCATGAAAGCCATCAAAAATATACCTCAAATGAATTTCATGATTACAGTGAATCCAAGAGATTAAGAACACTGGATAGTGAAACCACAGACCTCATTTGCATTTTCTTAATATAAAATGAAAAATAAAGCATATATTGTTCTGACACCATTTGATTCAAAGAAGCCAAATGAAAAAGCAATGAAAACAAGATACTCCTGACAAAGTGCTCCAATAAACTTATATTTTTTGACTGAGACTGATGTTTTTGACATTTGTTATTAAATGGAGTTGTTGCACTCTGCAATGCACATGGCAAATTCTAAATACAAGAGCAAAACCCAAACCAAGTAACTCCCCCTTTCACAGTACATCCCGTCATCTTGCTCCATCCTAGACTGTTCCCGTTCACTCAAAATAAGCTTGAGATCCTGCCCTGCAGGGATAACTGCAAACTGCAGTCAGATGTAGAAGCTGCTTAATCAGGTCTCAGAACCAGGCCTTAATTAGAATGCTTGGAGAAGAAGAGCAAATGAAAATTATTAAGCTGCACTGTTCATTCCTGTTTCTAATTTTAAAGAGGAAATCATGCATTAATTAAGCCATGAGTTAATGCTTAGAGGCACGTTTTTGAGATATTCTAAAATAACGAGAAATTTTTTGTTCTGTTTTGATAAACCCGCTCTTGACTACTTGCTATATATGGTATGATATACTTCAACATAGAGTGGAACAGGACACGCTATACTAAGTCTTGGTTATAATTTAAAAGAATTACTAGACTTAAGGTGTGGCATAATAATCAAAGTTAGGTAGGTATTCCCTAAAAGTAAAACAGAAATGTGTAAAACCCATTTTCAGAGGTGAATGGAAGGTAAATTAGATGGTTTAAGAGAAGAGCACAATTCTACAAAGAGCTAAATGGGCAGATGATTTCTGATGAGCAGAAAATGGCTTTTACAACAACGTATTTTGGTGTTATAGATTTGAATCTGTTGATACCATAATTTGTGATAATCAAGAAAAATATAGTGATTGTTTTAAGTGAGAGCAGAAATATTATTTCTATTTTCTACAAAGCAATGACATATGGATTATGTCTTCTTTAAAAAAGTTTCTAGCAATTCTTTCTCTAATTGTTTTACCCTGATCCAAGTTATGAAAATAACATGCATAGAAATACTCCCTGTAAATATATCTCCTTACACGACTCTAAAGTAATAATTTAAATTCTTGTTCTTTCTAGCTCCACTGATGTAGATTCTCACTGAGAATGATGAATCCTGAATCCTTCTTTGAAGCATTACATGTTGTATGAGCATCTTCTTTAAGTGTTACATCAGTGCTCAAAAAGCTTCAGATTTGGGAGCATTTTGGATTTCAGATTTTCAGATCTGAGATGGTAAACCTGTATTTACTCAGAGTCTGTCTGTCTGCATCTCCACTATTCCCTCAATATCCAAATGTCAGAGAGAGTTGCTTAGCTTATGTTGTCTATCTTCATTCTGAATGTCTTTATGATAAAAATCTATCTTTAAAGCAAAATTTTATTATTAGGTGTTTTGCAGCCTAAAAGCTGTGTGAGGAGAGAGACTGGATCCAGTGTGTGTGTGTGTG
>NW_012115055.1:665160-709805 GCF_000951035.1 Colobus angolensis palliatus
GTGTGCGTGCATGCATGCGTGCACATGCATGTACTTCTTATTTACTATACAGTTTTAAACACAGTAAGCATGCAGAAGCTATTTGCCACATAACAGAAGTTACAGGTGGGGCATCAGGCATCATTTCGATTAGGGAAACGTGCTTTGAGATTGAGAGATACAATTCATTAGGAAGATGGAAAAATAGTAAGAAAATTATGAAGGTAAAGCTCTTTGGGAGACATTTTAATAGGCAGGCTTCAAACAGATGCATTAAGTAGGAAAACTCATTCTTTCCTTGAATCATTCTCTTTCTTAAGATCAGGCCGTTATGTTAACAGGTTTTTGGTTTTTTTCCTGCCTGCTTTCCTAGCACTTTATTTCAGGCACTTCCCTCCTTCTGACATTTTTCTGAGTTCTTTACACCCTGGAGTCAAAGATCCCACAATTTTCCACCAGCCAATTCTGACCTCTCATTCTTCCCAACCACCACTATCATAAAACCAGCAACAACAAGGAACAAAACAATTCTCTCCTTATAGCCCTTTGGGGCCCTATGACCAAGACCCTGTTTTATCAAAGACTGTTTTCCAGAGCTTGCACTCATCTTTGACACATAGTGTCATCTCCCTATTTTTTTTTTTTCATGCTTTTGTTCCTTTAGCTCACTGGTAATAATGTCTGCTGAAAGGAAAGGCAGAACAAGCTGCAACAGAACTTATGACGCCATATCATGGAAAGATAGCCAGCTTTTGGCCTCCCGGTAAAGATTAGCAGTGTAATGAATAACAAGTTATAAACAGACCCTGAGGTTAAAGGATAGCAGCATGGTCTTGGCCTCCACCTTATATAGCAGACATTTGTTCCACAGACGTTGGGCCAGAGACATCAGGGCACCCACAGGGGCTCATTCAGACGTTCTCATTGTGCGTTTCATACTGTTTACTAGCCTGGACTGCAGATTGGAAAAACAGCTAGCCTTCACTTTGTTGTTCTCTATTTTCATCCTGTGTAAAAAGTGAGAAACACTTGTTTGGAAAATTAGGTATTTTTAGTCATAGTGCAATGAGTGTTAGGTGTTTGTGGTTATCAGGTTTAGTATGTGGAGGCTGACAGGAACAAACATGGTCAGGCTGACGTCCAGAGGTGTGAAAAGATGTTAACAAGAATAAGGCTATAAAAGTACATGTCTCTTCTTACAAAGCAAAACATTGCATGTGTTTCTTCAAAGAACTGAAAGGTCCTGATACATGAGGATGAGGTTTGCACCATTATCTGAGATGCTCTTTCACAAGGAAATGGGTCTGAAACTAGGTGTTTATATATATATATATATATATGTGCTAATGAGTTATATAGTTATAGCTATATATAGCATATATATGCTAATGAGTTATTTACATTTAACACAACCATTTATTATCCTCCCATTATCTGCCATTTTGCTCAAAGTCAGGGATAAAAAGAGCAGGACTTTTGCCTGAGGGGAACTTTGAGGCTTGGTTGAACAACAGGGTTATAAATATCATGTAACATCCTGATTTTAGTGCTGTGGTAGAAATCATTCTAATTAGTATCTAATGGGCATAGAGGAACATCCATACTGCCAAGGATTGGTGGGAATTGAGAGTGAAAAAGAAAGATTAGGAGAGAAGGGATTTTGAATAATTTGGAGCAGAATGTTGATGAGGATTCACAGAGATACCGCGCAAGGGGAACAACAAGTAATTTGTGTACTTTTAGCAATGGTCTCAAAGTGCACTTCCTAGACTAACAGCGCCAGCATCGCCTAAAGCCTGTTAGAAATGCAAACCTGCTCCACCCCAGACCTGCAGAATCAGAAACTGGAGGTGGGGCCCGGCAGCCAGGGGTTTATACACCCCCCAGGAGATTGTGGTGCACGCTATAGTTTGGAAACCACTAGCTTTAGGGCGTGAGCTCTCAAACTTGACTTTCCATCAGAATCACCTGGGAGTTGAAAAATACGCCCATACCCCATCTCAGAGGATCCCATCCAACTGGTGTGAGGAAACTGAGATTCTGAGAGAGAGAGTAATTTCCCTAAGGCCACATAGTTAATAGGTAGGAATTAATGCCTGCGCCTGTCACCAAAGCCCCGATTTGTTCATTTTGTTGCATAGACCTCTCAACCTGTGCAAGGGCAGAGATAGAACACTCTTTCCCGTGGATACCTGGGCTCATTATAAAAGGCATCTCATTGTTTATTTCTGTTCTCTTAAAGAATAGAGTCTTTGTGTCAGGCGCTGTGGCTCACACCTGTAATCCCAGCACTTTGGGAGGCTGAGGTTGGGGGATCACCTGAGGTCAGGAGTTTGAGACCAACCTGGCCAACATGGTGAAACTTCATCTCTACTGAAAATACAAAAATTAGTTGGGCATGGTGGCACACGCCTGTAATCCCAGCTACTGGGGAGGCTGAGGCAGGAGAATCGCTTAAAATCAGGAGGCGGAGGTTGCAATGAGCCAAGATTGTGTCATTGCACTCTAGTCTGGGTGACAGAGGGAGACTCTGTCTCAATTAAAAAATAAATAATATAATAAAGAGTCTTTGAACAGTAATGGTACTTGAAGATATGCCTTTGTAAGTTGAGAACAAGGTATAAATATACCTTAGCTATATTTGTGTTATGTTAACTTTTAAAGAATGCGAGCTAATTTGTTTGCAAATCTATAAACTCTCTAGACTTACTACAATATACCCCCATCCTCAGTAAATCTGATACACAGAACTTTTATTTAGAACCAAAAAATAAAATCGGCCTCAAGCAGAATAATATTTTTACTTTACAAAAGCATTCACACCCAACTATTATGCGGGTAAGGGCTACTGGTGGCCCTTGAGTTTTTTATAGTAGACTTTTTGTGTTAGAGAAGTTTTAGGTTCACAGCAAAATTGAGCAAAAGGTACAGAGATATCCCATATCCTCTCTGCATCCACACATGCACAGCCTCCTCCATTATCAGCATCCCCACCAGAGTGATACACTTGGTACAGTTGATGAACCTGCATTGACATCATCATCACCCACAGTCCATAGTTTATGTTAAGGGCTCACTATTGGTGCTGTACATCCTGTGAATTTTGACAAATGTATAATGACATGTTTCTATCATTAGGGTATCATACAGAATAGTTTTACTGCCCTAAAAATCTTCTGTGCTCCAACTGCTCATCTCTCCACTGATCATCTTTTTATCATCTGCATAGCCTAGCCCTTTCCAGACTGTCATGCAGTTGGAATCATACAGTAGGTAGCCTTTTCAGACAGGCTTATTTCACTTAGTAATATGCATTTAAGTTTTCTCCATGTCTTCTTATGGCTTGATAGCTAATTTCTTTTAGTACTGAATAATGTTCCATTGTCTGGATGTACCACAGTTTATCCAGTTACCCGCTGAAGGACATCTTTGTTGCTCCCAAGTTTTAGCAATCATGAATCAAGCTGCTGTAAACATCTGTGTGCAAGTTTTTGTGTACATGGACATAAGCTTTCAACTCCTTTGCGTAAACAGTAAGGACTTCAATGGCTGAATTGTATGGTAAGTGTAGGTTTAGTTTTGTATGCCCCTGAGATTTTTATTGGTATGCAAATGATATTCAGATGATTTATAGTTAAACATGATTTAAAAGCTTTTCTAAGCAGTGATATCCGATCTCTCTGCTAAATGCTCTGCGTGGATTATATCATTTAATCTATGCAACCAGATATGAGATACATAATACTACTTTTACAGAGGCTTAGAAAGATCAAATAGCTTTCATTAGCTGTATAAGCTTGGATGTAGTCAGTTCAGGATTTAATTCAGACCAACTGAAAACAGAGCCCATCTTTAAACTGTTTTGAACTCCATGTCACTCTAAGTGTCTGTGTTTCATAGTCGCTTCTTAGCAAAGTAGCCACTAATCGTTCTTATTTACTGCCCTCAGCAGCTACCTGGACACCTGGGAATCCGGTGATCTCGGAGGTGTCCTGGATCTAGAACTCTGCCTTTTAGGAAGGTTCTCTAATGAGTTCTGCCTAATTGAGTATTTTCTTTCAAATAATTTTGAAATATATTAATCAGATACTATATTGCTTAGCAACTTGAAGAGACGTGAAGAAGCAGAAATCCATCTGACTGCTGCAGAGAAAGAGGGGTGCGTGTGTGTGTGTGTGTGTGTGTGTGTGTGTTTGGTTGTTGTTTACCTACTTCTGGGTGTTTTCTTAGAAAAACTCCTATCACTTAGGGAAAACTTGCTGTGTCTTTGTTTAGAGTCATATCAAAGAGCCTGACTAATATAATCCCAGGAGAATCCAAACAGTTATGTATGTATGGGTGTAGAAACTTAAACATTGAGCCTTAAGCTTCCGTATGAGTCAGAGACGATTTTGTCAGCCTGGAGACATGAATATGGCTCCACCCACCATCTTCTAATTACATGTATTGATACCTGAGATAGGGAAAGGGAAGATCGGAGTTCTTGACACAGTTCTGCTGTCGGGCTGCAAAGGTCTCTTAGGGTACATTTATTTTTCACTACTTCTGCTGAAGCCTTGAGTGACCCTGACATTCAGCATCTGGTTTTCCACAGCACATTTGAGCCATTGTTAGAATCACCAGAATGACAGAAGAAGAATTTCATACCTAAGCAGACTTTGTTAGAAACATAATTTACACATATGTTTCTATCATACAGTTATTTTACTCTGAATGATGATTCTTTATATACTTAGGTAGAGGCAGATGTGTGAGTTTGTTTTAGCTAGCATATATCATTTTCTTTTGTATTGGGGAATTTCTAGTTCAAATCCAGGTAACAGCTAACCTATTATGCCTAGTGTGTAAACAGTTTCACCTCTCCTTTGCTCAAATACTTGGAATCATAATTATCTTCTTTAAAACTTGGCCATAGGCAAAATATTTGCCAGATACATTCTCATTCAGCATGCCAAATCAGAATCGCAGACCACAAGGCAGAGTCTTTGCTAGATTACCATGGTATTGTATGGAGGTGTAATACAACTTCCAATTAACTCCTTTTGAAACAAGTGTTGTTTCTTAGTGTGTTATTAACCTAACTATCCAAGTCATTAGATTTTTATTACGATAGTACTTAGAATAATTGGTGGAACATCTTCAGCTGTTTCCTACCCATGCAATTTCCTTTGCCACTTCTGTGTTAAAGTACAGCTGAATAATTATTAATATATGACTAAATATGAGCATTGTTTTCATAATTATTATATATCCACAGAAAATATTGTCCAAAATTATATAGCGCAAGCCCACATTTATATAACATTTCTTTTCATAAAGATGATGTCACAGAGTCCAAAGAAGGTCAAAGAGATTCAAGAAAGGGCAATTTTAAAGAGTTCTTTAGACCATGCATGTTAGAGGAATGCAGATAGTTTTGTTATTCTATAAACCTCAAGATAAACCTGATAAGAATGCTCTGATCAAAATTCAATTGCTTCTCTGAATAATTTAGATTACTGTTAGATTAGAACTTCCATAGAAGAAGATACAAGTGTTTGCTTTTATTTGTGTTTTTGTTTTTAAAGATGGATCTAAGTCATGGAAGAGGGCTGGGTATTGCACAGGGGCCCTGTGTTCATCGCTGTATCTCAGTTAAGCACATAGTTTCCTGGCTACAAGCAGAAGTGGATGCTGTTGTTATAATAATTTGCTTTAGCACGAGATCTTACTCTGTTTTTACTTTTCTTCTTGTTGTGGGTCATTTAAACATCTGTTCTTATGACACAGGAATTTTCCAGATGGATGTGTGTTTGTTGCTCTGTCAGAAAAATCTAATTTTCTAAAGGAACTAGCATAATAGCCAAAGTGTTCTTTATTTCCCTCTACACCCTGATATTAATGAGAAAAATCCTTTGGCCATGTCTCCATTAAAGCTAACCAACATCAGTCTTCCTTGTTACGTAACATGGTCTTGTTATGATCAGGCCAGTTGTCTTTAGCCTTTTTCTGAACACTTGCCATTGTTCTCTCTGTGAGTGCTGTACTTGTTTCCCTTTTAATATATTTAAAATCCATTCATTACAAGCCTAATACAATACTGCTTTAGTCATTCTATAAAGAAATTTTACTGAGAGCAGTACATTTATAGTAGAAAGAACAAAGACTTTGGAGCTAGGTGGTTCCAAGTTTGATTCCTGGATTCACTACTGACTAAATGAGAGCCATTGAAAAAGTTACTTAATCTTTCTGAATGCCAGTTTTCTTGTCTATAATATAGAAGGTAATGTCTATCTCATAGAGTTTTTGTAAAAATTAGATGAGACAAAATTTACTTGGCACCCAAATTTCAGATACCGATGTTATGCCTATTTGTGATAATATTCCCTTAAGCAAAAGAATTTATTTGTATCAAGTTTATTCATGCCCATAACTGAAATATCCACATTATTATACAAGATTTGCTTGCTACATACGCTAGTCATTCAACACCTCTGCCTATTCTCCCACTGTGGGTAAACACTTTCAACTCTTTTAGCTATTTTTTTTTGTCTATTTCCAGATGCCTTAAAAATATCTTATTTTGCAACTTGTTGCTCTTTTGGTTGTAGGTATTATATGTTGATATGCAAGAGAAGAATGAAACTTGCCTCAATAGTGCCTCATTATTTTCAACACACACACACACACACACACCCTAATGCTCTCTCTCTTCCAAGGCTGCCTTTGTCTTATTATAGTCATGTAATTTTAGTTAAATCAATATTTAGGATTCACATTATTATGACCATGTAAACACTAACCACAGGTGATAAGATTTCCTATATACTGTAATCGCTTTTCCTTCCAAGAGTGAGTTGTTATTTTCTCTGGAGTTATCGAATATCTTGTTTACTTTTGGGGTTTTATTTTTATGTATTTTATGTATACTTGTTGCTAGTTGAAGTCCCAAATCTCCATCAAACGTTTAAGTGACATGTTAGCATCATATTATAGAAAAATCTCTCTTGGAGCTTTCTGACCTGCTTGAATATAGGCAAATTGGCCTCTGCATGGTACACAACTATTCTCCTCTGATCTCCACACCACGATCATCCTAAACATTTTCTTTACCATTTTCCCAGGTCAATCCTCTCTTTCTATACCAGCACATATTATGGTAGAGCATACTTTCCAGTAAGTTTGTGGGTATGGGTTCATGCATGTAATAACCTTGTTGATATTTACATGTTTGATGAGTTTTGTATTTTATCCTCACAGCAATTAATAGTTTTGCTGCATCAAGAACTTTACATTAGGAATAATTTACCTTTAGGAAATGGATTTATTGCTAATCTATGATAACTAAAGCCAAGATGACAGAAATTACTTGGTATAATGTAGAAGAAAGAATCTAAAACTGAGAGATAAGAATGTTGGAATAATTTATTATGTGTAAACTGTTCACTTGTCTCAAGAGGGTCAGAAGACATTACCTTCGTTCAGCTGTTAGATATAAAATGATGAGAAAAGAACAAGAATGTTTAAAAAGTACTGTAGAAGACATTCTCTTGGGATGCAGCTGGGATGTGCATGTCTGATATTATCATAGGATTAGGCGTCCTGATTTCAGTGGGAATGTTGAGATTCTGTAGAGGTAGAGACCAAACAGCATTTCTTAGATGCCAGAGGCAGGGTGAATATAGTTACTCTGTTAGCTAGTCAGGTCCACAGTAATCTTTAATGATAACTAAGTGAATGTAGAGTCCTTGGATCAAAAGAGGTGGTGAGGCCACCGAAATCCCTCCAATATCTATAAAATTGTATACAACTCGAGGTGTGCTGAATAGTAGTATGATTTTCAGCCTTGAGTCATCTCACAGAGCCAGAACTCTCTACTAAATAAATAAGGAGATGGGTACCCTTGAAAAAACATCCTGTATCAATATCACACATATTTATTTTGTAGTCTTCCACAAAAGGATTTGAGGAATGTGAAATATCCAGGTCTTTTGAGGGTTGTTACACGTAGATTGAGCCCAAGACCAATCCCTGGGAACCAAAAGGACACTGTGATTCACTGGTCGGGTGGATGTCAGAGAATAAATGAATTCTACTGAAAGACCCTTTCATGTCGAGTCCAAGAAGTCACTAATCCCATACTGTGATTATTTTCCATAATAGAATCATTCCTGTATGGACAATTTGATTAAATATATTTAGAAAGTGGTAGATTTCCCAATCTTTCCCTGACACGTGCTGTTAAGACTACTGTAGTGGGAAGAGCAGTGTACGGACCATGCTCCTTCATAAAATGATACATAAAGCGATGCCACATTTCTGGGACTCTTTCAAAGTTGGGACCACCATCAAGAACTTAGAATGGTGATAGTTTCTTGGATCTCCCCATTAAACTTACTCAACTTACTTGTTTGGTTTGTGCAGAAGGCAGATGGGTAGGTCTTATGAAATGTAATGAATTGTAGTAATTATAAGCATATCAGACTCCATTTCAGCTACTGTTTCATATGGTTTTCTTTAAGTGGGCAAATCAACACACATCAGGAAGTTGGTTTACTGTGTAGCTGTCAGTGTAGTACTTTTTGGTCTCTATTCCAATAAATAGAGAATACTATTTGTTATCACTTAGTGGGAATAAATGATAGATGTGAGCCTTTAACTTTGTTATCTCTATGCCATAATTTAGTGTTCAGAGATTTTGAGCATCTCATAATCACTTAGGATATCATGCTGGTCTATTTTTATCATCTTATCCTTTAGGAAATAATTCCTGTATATTATTAATATATTGTGTTGCTAAGACCACGTAAACTGAATATAGCAGTAATAGCAAAATAAACATGTTGGTAATACCTACATGTCAGAGGTATCACATAAAATTCAAAGATCTATTTTCATAACATTTCTGAGAGTCCAGTGGTCCTGGGCTTGTTGAGATGTTTTCTCCAAAATAAAAGTCTACTAATAGTCCTTTTTATCCTCTATTAATTAGGAAGAAACACAATGGTTCGTGAACTTACTTGGATTAATATATACCACATGTGGACATGTGGCTCTGACATGTTTACTAAGTAAACTGCTTGCACAACTGTTTACAAATTGTGAGATTGGAGCTAGGAAAGCATTCCAGCTGGAATACAAGCAATTCTTCCTTTGGTCCCTGTGAATCAACAGATCCAGTGGAGCTTGTGATATCTTTGGCAGATTGGTGTGTTGTATGGAACATGTGGAAGCCCGAGTGGGAGAGCTACAGCAGAGGCCACTAAGGTTTTATTGCAAAGTCATGTCTTCTCAACTGATCTAAGCTTGTTACTGGTTTGGGGTAGAGACTATGAGCAGGTGACTGCAGCCTGAGCTCCTAAAATGCACTGTTGTTATCCTCTAAGCACAAAGGCAGGTAGACTCAGCAGTCTTTCATCAACAAATTGAAATGGTAATATAAAATCCAGATTTATCAGGTTCTGAAGGCACAAGAAAGATGCATGAGCAGGTAACTGATGTCAGTCCACCTGCTCTTATGATTGTACATCTGACCCTATAGAATGGCTTTAAGATTGTGTTCCTATAAGCAAATGACCTAAAGGAGGGAAAATTTGAATCTATTTGAAAGATAATAGATAAATTTCTACTATGAGATGAAAGACAACTGCTTTACTCTAAACCTAACTGAGGGGGTAGCATTAGAGGGAAAGGGAAAGTGTCTTAGTGGAAAAAAAAAAAAAACTACCAATTTACACCAATTCACAGATAGTGATTACTAGTTTAAATAGTAAGGGAGTTGGATGCAGTAAGACAGGAGGACTGGTAACAAACTGGTCTGGAGAAGATAAATGTGGATGGGTCTCTTAGAATGAGTCCAAAGTATGGGAACATTTGTGTCCTGGCAAAAACTCACCAGAAAGACCCTTCTGTGGAGAAGTCTTTTAATCATAATTTAGACAAGATTACCCCATGAATGTCAATCATTTTTTTTCTTACACAATCCAGTACTTGTTTAACGGGCTCATAAATGAAGTGGTCAGAATAACAGATACGAACGTCACGTATGAACTCAACAACATGGAATTCCCCTAACTGCAGCTGCTCTGATGCCTACTACAAATGCTAGCCCAGCTTGTTAGAATCAGCAACAAGATGAGCCCCTGTTATTTTACTTCCCAAAAAGGCTAGATCATCTTTGGAAATTGATTATATTAGACTTCTTCCATCACAGAATGTGCAGTGATTTGTCTTCACCAGGATAGACTCTTGTTATATATACTGGCCTTCCTCATGCGTTATGCTTCGAGTACAACTTTTATGATCTTATTGAAAGTCTTACATATTGTGATTTCAAACATAATACTATTTCTGACCAAGGAACCCATTTTATGGCAAAAAAAATAATGAGCCAACATTCAAAGAATTCCCTAGTATTATGATGTATTCCATCTCCCAGAAGTAGTGTGCTTTATGTAATAGCCTGTAGTGACTGAGCAATTGAGAGATAACTAAGAATGTTCTGAAACCTTCCATAAATAGAACTGTGTCTCTTTACACTGAACATATGGATCTGGAAACCAAGGAGCATAAATGAAGTTGGTACTTCTTACCTTTAGAGCTAATAGTTCACTTTGTATCTCCAAAACTTTGGGTTTGGTTGGTTAAAATATTTTGATACCAAAGAGGAACATTTCAATAGGAGACATAAATATGGCACCACATAATCCAGTGTGCCTGCCACCTTTCCATTTTGAACTCTCATATCTCTGAACAAATGGGCAACAAAAGAAGTAATCATGTTGGCCAGGGCGATGTATCCTGAGTGTCATAAAGACATAGGGTTGTTGCTACAGACTGGAGGAAGGAAGGAGTGTGGAACAATGAGTTACTAATAATGTTGTTTTCAGTGTATTAGATATATAAAAATCTAGCACTGGCAGGACTTTCAACTTCAAGAAGTTCAAGGACTTGAACTTCTTATTTAAAGTGACTTGGGTCATTCCCTTCTGTTGAAGACCTTTGAATAGTCAAAG
This sequence comes from Colobus angolensis palliatus, assembly GCF_000951035.1. Taxonomy (NCBI): domain Eukaryota; kingdom Metazoa; phylum Chordata; class Mammalia; order Primates; family Cercopithecidae; genus Colobus; species Colobus angolensis. The sequence goes on from NW_012115055.1 coordinate 676,134, forward strand.
TACTGATAGAGGGCAAAGGACAATAGTGGAATCAATACTCTACAAACAGATCGTCAATACCAATTATCGCCTGGTAACCAGTTAACAGAAATATATTTTGTCTTTTCTACTGTTCCCTTTTTATTTTATATAACATGTCATGGTGATTAAATTATAATTTTGTCCATAGGTTAGCATGTGAGGACGCTAATATGAGAGAACTAGGAGAGAAAAATGAACATTACTTAAAGATTCTGGATTTAGAGCTAGATTCAGTAATATCTATACTTTGGACTTTCCACTCCTTGAAAATAAGATTCTTAATGCTTGAAGAATAACTGCACTATGTTACATGGGGATATCTTATTGCTATTCTTGTTGCATTTAAAACACTTATGTGATGATATAGGGCTGTCTAGAAGGTGATGGATACCTATCATCACTTGCCTATATTTGCTTAAACACTACATTATGCAGAAGTTTGAATGCAAATTTTACTCTCAAATATCAGTCCTACTCATAACTAAAAGTGTGATCATGGCTCTGATGATGAGGTGCATATATATAAGATTTCATTCTAGTGGTGAGGCTGTGAAGAGGAGCTTTTATTTTGCTGTTGCAAATATTGGTGGAAATACCTGGCTTTGAGGGCGGCATTGGTTGAAAGACAGGTTTCATGAAGGTGCTAGCAGTAGATATGGTTGCCGTAAAATTCAATTCATATTTAGTATTTAGTGGTAGCAATGGCAGCAGCAGTAGTAGCAACAACATTTATCTCATGTGCCCAGTTCTATGGCACAGCTTTAGGCATCCTCCTTGAAATTTAACCTTAATACTCTTTTTTTATTTCTACCAAAATTTCCTGAGCTATCTAATATTCTTTCCTAAATTCTCTTCTTGCTTAAATTAACTACAGTGCATTCTATCATTTGCAACAAAGAACTCTGATCAAAATATGTTTACCTGTAAGAAATCTGGTTATTTTTTCTCCACTAATTTATTCAAGAAATATGTGTTGGATATCTACTGTATGTAAGGTGGCATCATTTGATCGCAGAAAGGAATTAACATAAATTTCTACTTCAGTAGGTTGGAAGTTATGGAGACCTAACTGAGTTAGGATGCGAGATTACCACTGCAAAATGAAGATAGCATGAGTATATGGCAGGCCCAGGAATGAAATCGGCAATCCTAGGAATTAACTTAAAAGTAACAAGTTATAACAGTGTCCTGATCAGACCAGGCAGTCAGAAAGATCAAAGACATCCAGTGTGAAATCTGAACATCAGATGCACATCAAGCCATGTCCTGGGAGACCAGGTATGGAAGATTGCAATCTGAGGCTCCAGTAGGTGACAAGGTGCAGAACATCTGAGTATACCCCCAGAAATTTAGAAGCCCTGAAATCTGGAAAAGAGTTCTGAATGGTAGGAGGAATAAGAGATGGGCAGACTGGCCATTTACTGGCTAGTCCCGTAGAAGTGACAGAAACAATCACTGAAACTCTAGGAGCCTCAGCCACTAGAAAGAGAGCCTTAGGAGGTAGTTTAAAGTTTGTGGATTGAGAAGTACTAATAAAGCTCCTCTGTGTTCAAAGATGGATCTTGTCTAAATTTCACAAAATCAGGAGCTTATTGATAGCAACTAGGACTTGCACAAAGCTCCCTGCTGAGTACTAAGAAGAATTAAAATAAAATTATCTCCATTTTTAGCTTTACTTACACAATTTTATTTATTACAGAATTATTTTTCACATATAATATTTAGTTGCCTATGTCTATTCCAATTAGCTAAACACGATTTTTTTAAAAATTGTAACTTGACAATTTATAATTATAGAAATATATGGTATACAAATATGTATACCATATGGTATACAAAATGATGTTATGATTTGTGCATACAATGTGGAATAGTTACATCAAGTTAGTTGCTATACTCATCACCTCAAAGAGTTAAGATTTTTTGTAGTGAGAACATGTAAAATTTACTCTTTGAAATTTGGAAATGTATAATACTCTATTATCAACTATTTTCACCACTCTATGCAATGAAACTAAAAAGAAAAAATCCCTCCTGTCTGAAATTTTTTTACCCTTTGATCATCATCTCCCCTTTTTCCCTACCCCTCAACCTTTGTGACCACCTCCATTCTACTCTCTGCTTTTAAGAGTTTGATTGTTTTAGATTCCACATATAAGTAAGAATATGTGGTATTTGTCTTTATGTGCCTGACTTATTTTGCTTACCCTACTGTTTCCCAATTCCATCCATGTTGTCACAAATGACAGAATTTCCTTCTTTTCAAAGGCTGGATAGTATTCTATTGTTTACATATTCCACATTTTCTTAATCCATTTACTTGTTGCTGGGCACTTAGTTTGATTCCATAATTTGGCTGTTGTAACTAGTGCTGCAATGACAAGGGAGTGCAGACATCTCTTCAGTAAACTGATTTCAAATCTCTGGGGGTAAATACCCAGAAATGGGATTGTTGAATCATGAGTAATTTCTTTTGGAAGTGTCTCATTTGTACCCCTCTCTCTTTACATCCTTTTTAAAATGACCATTTTATTTTGAAATAATTTTTTTTTTACACAAAAGTCTACAAAGTTAACACGCAGGTTGTCTACATATTTCTTATACAGCCTTCCCTAATGTTAACGTCCTTAATTTACTATATTTGTTAAAACTCGAAAAGCAACATTAGTTCATTCTTATTAATTAAACTTAAGACTTTATACTTCACCAGTTTTTATAGCAATGCTATTTTTCTGCCCTAGGATCGAATTCAGTATACCATATTATGTTGAATTATCGTTGTTCAGTTTTCCCTGGCCAGTAACAATTTCCCAATCTTTCCTTGTTTTTCATGGCCTTGACAGTTTGGAGGGGTATTCATCAGGTGTTTCGTAGAATAATCCTCTATTTGGTTTTGTCTGGTATATTTCTCATGGTTAGAGTGGGTTGCAGTTTTTTTTGTTTTTTGTGAAGAATATCACTATGATAAGATGCCCTTATGGTCACATGATATTAAGGGGCACATGATATGAAGATGACATCACTGATGGTGTTAACCTTGATCACCTAATTAAGGTTAAGGTGTCTGCCAGGTATCCCCACTGTAAAGTGACTACTTTTTCTTTTATTATACTCTATTCTTTGGAAACGAATTAGTAAGCTCAACCCACACTGAATTTCTCCCTCTCCCAACTTTAACAGAACTCAAAATCAAGGTTCATTCTGATTTCTGAAAGTCAGACTAATATATCACTAAAAACAGAGAAAAATTATATTTTAAAATAAACTACATTACAATTCTACTTATCGAAATTAAGATTTAGTATGGTGGATTATCCATTATGTTTTGAATAATTTTGTGAATCATTATATAGACAAAGTCTAATTTTACTAATAATTTATTTTGCTTCTCCAAGAAAAGTATAATAGATTCGTCACTATTTTTTTCTTCATGATTTTGAAATATGAGAATCAACTTTTTTTTTTTTTTTTTTAAGACAGTCTCACTTTGTCACCCAGGCTGGAGTGCAGTGATGCCATCTCAGCTCACTGGGATCTTCGCCTCCTGGGTTCAAGAAATTCTCCTGCCTCGGCCTCCTGAGTAGCTGGGATTACAGGCACCCGCCACCATACCTGGTTAATTTTTGTAGTTTTAGTAGAGACAGGGTTTCACCATGTTGACCAGGGTGGTCTCAAACTCATCACCTCAGGTGATCCATCCACTTTGGCCTCCCAAAGTGCTGGGATTATGTGTGTGAGCCACTACACCCAGCTGAGAATCACCTGTTTTAAGGCCTATTCTAAAAATATATTTCTGGAACGTTAATTTGGGAAAATATAAACCTCAAATGGAATTCAAAGCTTAGTTTTGATTTAGTAGAGATTCCATAATTACATTCATTTTTTCCTCACTAGATACAGTTCTTATTTTTTCTAAGAGTTTCAAAAAACTTCAAGGTGTGCAAAATACTGTTAACAGTAATATGAAACTAATTAGAAGTAAAAGTGATCCAAATTTACAGATATTAAGTTATAGCTTGTATTATCAAAAGGGGAGAACAATGATATTGGCTTGAAATCTTGTGACCATTTTGTGCTTAATTACATTCAAATTGGTTTTAACTTTGATTAATCTGATATCAGTGAACATGAAGTCCATTTATTAATGTCATCATTTTTCTTTAGCTTTCTCAGTCAAAATTAGTTTTTTCAAAAGTGATGGATAGCTTTAAAGTAAATGTTTCTTATTACTGATAAAATTTAGACTAGCATATTTCCTTGCAAAACATGTTTTGCCCATTCTCAGTTGGAGGAAAACTGTAAGCTCTTTAGTTGTTGAAAATACACGTCATTTCATTTTTTCTTTTCTTTTTTTTTTTTTGGAGGTGGAGTCTCACTCTGTGGCCCAGGCTGGAGTGCAGTGGTGCCATCTTGGCTCACTGCAAGCTCCACCTCCTGGGTTCACGTCATTCTCCTGCCTCAGCCTCCTGAGTAGATGGGACTACAGGTGCCCGCCACCACGCTCGGCTAATTTTTTGTGTTTTTAGTAGAGATGGGGTTTCACCACGTTAGCCAGGATGGTCTGTATCTCCTGACCTCGTGATCCGCACACCTCGGCCTCCCACAGTGCTGGAATTATAGGCATGAGCCACTGTACCCGGCCCAAATCATTTTGTAAGCTACATTTTAATTTAATCAGCCTCAAGAGCTCAAAGAAATTAAGCTTCAAAAATAATTTACATAGTTTAAGATGATTTGTTATTAACATTCACCAATGTTAAAAAAATTGAAGGAAAATTTTAAGAAAACACTTAATGAGAAAGGCATTTCTATAGTTTGGATGTTTGTCTCCCAAAAACCTCACATTGAAATTTTGTCCCCAGTGTTGGAGGTGGATGTGTCATAGGAGATGTGTTGGTCATGAGGTTGGAACTCTCATGAATGGCTTGGTACTGTCCTCATGGGAATGAGGGTGTTCTCACACTATTAGTTTTAACTACAGCTGGTTGTTAAAAAGAGCCTAGAACCTCCCTCCCCTCTTGCTTCCTATCTCTTCATGTGATCTCTGCACACAATGGCTCCTCTGTACCTTCTACCATGAGTGGAAATAGCCCAACACCCTCACCAGAAGCAAATGCTGGTGCCATGCTTCTTGTACAGTCTGCAGAATTGTGAACCAAATAACCTCTTTATAAACTACCCAGCCTTAGGTATTCCTTTATAGCAATGCTAAACTGACTATGGTAAACATAAAAAATAAATTTAGGAAAAATATTTTATTTTCATATTAATAGAGCTATAATGACTTATTATATTATTTAACAACCTTCCAACTTGTACATACATTATAAACATAAAGGAAAGAAATAAATTTCTCTTTAAAGATAGAATACATAAACACTCCTTTGGTTATGTATAGTTATGTATAGGAAAATGTATATATGCAGCTAAACAGTTAGTTGTTTAAGAGAGTATAGAAAGATATCAGAAGATTCCACCGTAAGTCAAGTTAAGTGTACAGAATAATTTGTATAGGAATTTAGAGAGACAGATCACTTCAGACAAGATTGGTCTGGAATGGTGTGCTTTTTACCGGCAGTCTGAGTATTTGATTCTGAATGTGCTTTCTTTGGCTAAAATAGGTAAACAGGCATCTATTATGGCTGAATTTTAAAACCTTTTGTTTAAAAATATACACAGATTGGAAATTTCAATTTTTAAATATCAATGTAAGTGTAAAATAGACATTAAAGTACTATGATTTTAGTTGCCATTAATTTAAATAAAGAGGTAAAATCTGAGGTGTTTAGAAAGAGAGTAAAGATTTGACTCTGCAGAGTGGAAGATCTCTAACTACTGAGTATTCTGGGCATGTGTAACAAAAAGTTCTAGGGTTACTTATGACCTTAGGAGCAAATAAGTCTGTGGAAACAGAGGCATCATGCAAGAAAATAGTTGGCAGTGAGGCCAGAAACTTGAAATGTTTTTTGAGGTCAAAGATGAAAGACCTCACATATTCAGACTAATCTGAGGCATAAGAGTGAAAGTTTATGGATCAAGTTCTAGAAGACGATAACATGGAAGAAAAATAAAAAGATGAGATAATAAAGAATGACAGTGTCTCTCAGTTTCCTGACATGTGTCCATCAGTTGTCATGGGGCATCTTTCTGTGGAATTTCCACTCCAACTAGAGGCCTATCGTTCTAATATAATCATCCAAGGCCAGTTGTATATAGAGGTGAGCACAATATATGAATTGTCTAATTGGCAAATGTGTGAATTATCTCTACCAAGATGATTCATGTCTATCTGAAATGCCAAAATCAAAGATTCCTTTAGTTTGAAATGAAAATACAAATGCATTTCAGAAGGTAATCAATTCAGGAATATCTGTCACTTGCACCTTAGTGTGAATTCTTTCTAGAAAAACTTTTCCTAAAGAATAAGATTAGATGGTATGAAAGAGAAGACATGGGGCAAAGAGGGTTAGGTGGTTACAGCCTATTTGTATCAACTAATTCTTCTGCTAATTGCATGTGGGTTAATACATGAAAAGAAACGTTCATGTTAGGGAATGAAATATAAAGGATTATCCTGATCCTAACCATACTGCCTCAATTTCGTCTGGATCTAGCCAAGCACCATTCTTCTGAAATTAACTTGCTGGACAGCTCTTCTTGTAGCAAATGTATCATGGGATAATCAGTTGAGTGATTTCAGGATTAAACTAATCAGATATCTGCTCCCTGAAATGAAGATCTTGAAGAATTTCCAGAAAGATGAAGAGAAGTTTTCATTGTATTGCCAGATTGTCTTTTTCATTTATTCATCTTTGTATGAGAAGGGCTGCCAATATTCTCTCTCTAGTACCCTGGGTTTAAAAGTCACTTTCAGAGAATAATCTTGGGAACTCTGTTATTTATTCTAAATATAGCCTTGAACTTTAAAGATTCACCTTGCTTTTCATTAGAAAACCTGGCATCTTGTTTTAAACATGCTTTTCTTGGATATGATAGATAAGCAGGCAGAAAATTATGTGTGAGCTCTGAAACTTCTTGACCAAATGTATTTTGAAACATTCATTTTAAAAATATCAGTGCTATCTGGAAACATAAAATGGGCAGTGAGATGTTGAAGTACAAGAGTTTCCATTATTATCTATTCAAAAATATAGCTCTTAGTCAAGGCCTGGGATGATTTATGCAACTATTAAAAATTACACATGGTCTTATTTTGTTAGTTTCTGGTTGTTATGAATTTGATTTTGCCCATGTTTGGTCAAGTTGACAAGTTTCTAAGAATTCTTTGACATTCCAGGCTTAATGCTTGTTAGGGGCCTGCCAAGTCACTGAGCACACAAGGCTGCTCGTGGCAAAGCATTTGCTTCAATATTTAGCATCATATTCTCAAATGGACCAGAAGGGCCAGCTGGAGAGCACAAGATACTTGTGACAGATATTTTAGGCAGCTTTGTAAGTTATGTGTGAAAAACAAGGATAAAAACTTAACTGGCTATAGTATGATCAATGATGAGATAACTAAACTGATACAGGTATAATCTAAGTAGGGCCCCAATGAAACCCTTTATCAGATTTCTGTGGCCGCTGTAAGGCAGTACAAAAATAATAAGTATTTCCTTAGCTTCCAAGACTGCAGATCAGTGGTTAGTATTGGCTCAGCTGGGCAGTTCTCTCTATATTATGACTGGGCTTTCTCACATGTCTGGGTATCAGCAGGATTGATTAGGCCACAGGGTTGCCACAAGTCTCTTATCCTCTAGCCTAATAGTCTGGACATATTCTCACAGTGAATGTAGAGAAGGGAGTCTGAGCACAGGAAGATGCACATGGCCTCTTGAAATCTAGGCTCAGAAACTAGCATAGTATTGACTTCTAAAATATTTGACTTACTACAACAAGTCAAAAAACTAGTCCATATCCACGGAATGATAAAATACATTTCTCTTGCTTGGAGAGCTTACAAAAAAGTTCTAAACTGGGATCATTCTTGCAGTAAATCTACCATCAAGCCTTTAACTCCAAGGTCTGAATATTTTATTCCCAAGCTTCCATGTGGTTACAAGTCTGTCTAAACATTTTAGATGATTATTGTTATTGGTCATTTTTACTGATACAAAGGAGGGCACAAGGCGTTTCTGACCAGGGTGAAAATTATAAACCATTACCAGAAACTAATATAACTATAAATTCCAAAAGATCCTTTTCCAGAAAAGCCATATTCAATCTCTTTTGATTCTAAGTAAAGAAATCTTTATAGCAAAGAAGACAACCTGGAAAAGAAGTCCACCAACCAGCTATTTATTCAGATGATCTTGCTAGTTGCTATTCCTCTCACTGACTCATCTATTTTCTTAATAGAATTGTGTGGTTAAAGGATCAAGCACACATCTGCGGATGGCTTATTTAGCCATCCCATTACTGAGTTCTTCCTTAGTTTAGGTATTGTTTTGTGTTGACTTCAGATCAACTCATTAAGCTATTGGGTGAACTCTAATACTGTAGTATGTTTTTAACACAAAAAGCATTGTCTCCACCAGATATTTTATTTCTAATATGTACCCAATATTTTTAGCTTATTTAACAGTAGTATTACAAACTGCAGCTTGCATTTCTGATTATTTTCCCCAAATAAATCTTTGAAAATAAATCAGTGTGCTATTTCCAAAGCTTACATCATACAACCCTGACATTTGAATGATTGAAAAAATGTGTCTTGGAAATATTTCCAGTGTCTTTTCAGTCAAAGTTTCATAACCTAGTCCCTATATGGGCAGTTGCTGACTTCTTTGCGTCTTTCCTTGTTTATAAATCTACAGTTTTTTTTAAGGTTCTGTAATCTGTTCTTCAATATCAAATGAGAGAAAGAAGTAAAGATGTTCTAACATGTCAAAGTATAGAATACTTTGAGTATTGTCTTTCAAAGGATTTTTCTTTTCCTTTTCCAGGCCTTTTGTAGGAGTCAATAGATACCAGATAGTGTCCAATGGAAATTTTTCTGTTTCTTGGTTTTTTATTCCTGCATTTTCCTCTTTTCCCATTAATATATTATTTTTTCTCCTCTCAGGAGTTTCTAATTCTTCCTTCTTTTCCCACCTAAATTATAATAATTTAGATGTCCTGGGTTTTGCTCCCTTAAACTCCATTCCATATTTCATTCCTCTTATTTTCCTTATATCCATATCTTTAGTACCAAGATTTTATTCTAATTTGCTTACTTGTGCCCAGTTTTTTTTGGTCATTACTACAGGGGTTTTTCTTGCCCATTCTCTTCCTTGGTAATTTTCTATGGAATCATCATAGTATGCACTTGAAATTATAAGTAACTTACTATCAATTAGGTATGATATGTAAAGAAACTGGAGGACAATGGCCTGGATAATGTCATAGATAATGCCCGGGCCAGGTCCAGTTATTAGAATCCAGGTCCAACTCTTAGTCCAAGGTTATCTCCTCCACACTCTAGGTTCCCATTCTACGAAAGGGTGAGCTATGAGATCATGAGCCCTAACTTTATTTTACTTTTATGTCAATTCGTAACAGTAGCCTCCAAACTTATATTTAATAAGATACAAAATGTTGTCTTCAGGTCTTCCCATTTTAAGTATTATTTCCCACATGGTACTGAAGAAGATGAAAGAAGATGAAAGAAGCCAAAGTGCGTTGGGTCAAGCCTGTTTGACTTAGTAAATTTTTCCAAATTAGCATGATGATGTGCAAACCCTCCAAGATTCTTTCTTTAATAAATAGCATACCACAACTGATTATAAATGTTCAGACACTCAGTCATCTTAGGAATCAAATTGCTGCCAATTTGATGGACTTTTATTCTTTCAGTAATCGGAATATTCTCTTTTGCCCCTAGAATCATCTTATGCCAAAAAAATTTCGAAGGGTTATCTTTGGACTCAGATGGAATTAGATGACCTCTGGTTTGTTCATTATGTCTCAGACAAGTTTAAAAATAGTATATACTTGGTTAATAAAACTGCACTGATAAAAGAGCATATGGATATGGCAGTGGGTTCTAGAAACAGCACTTATATGTAACTATCTTTCCTTAAGGAATTATGATTTCTACATATGCAGACATTTGGTTAATAAAACTGCACTGATAAAAGAGCATATGGGTATAGCAGTGGGTTCTAGGAACAGCACTTATATGTAACTATCTTTCCTTAAGGAATTATAATTTCTAAATATGCAGACATATCTTGCACATTTTGAGCAATATGCTTCCACTTTTGTAAGCACATAATGTCATTGAGTATCCATGGACACAAAAAGGGGAACAATTGACACCAGGACCTTCTTGAGGGTGGAGGGTGAGAGGAGAGCGTGAGGATTGAAAAAGTGTTGGGTACTATGCTCACAACCTGAGTGACAAAATCATTTGTACACCAGACCCCTGCAACATGCAGTTTACTCTTGTAACAAACCAGCACATGTATGCCCAACCTAAAATAAAAGTTGTAAAAAGAAAATAATAATAATAAAAAAAAAGCATGACGTCACATGAAACCACGGGACAAAACAGAATCAATTTATAATTTTAGTCAGCTATAATTCCTTAATATATTCCTGATGTTTGATTCCCAAAACGTCGTTAAACTGTCTGGACAGAATACAATTTACTGATCATCCCTATTTTAGGGACTGAATTCCTCATTTTAACAACAGCAACACAAACCTAATTCTCCCTGTTCTCTTGAGTTATTGCAAAGAGATACTTTTGCAAGTACGGGGAGAACCCTACTTTGAACTAATTTTTGTTCTATATTTGAATATAATCAAATTGACAAGTGATGTATTTGGTGTTGTGGGCTTGGTCATCATTGAAAAAACTTCTACATTACTGAAAAAAAATCCAGGTGGCTGGTTTCTCCCTATTTCCATAGTACCTTCAGTGGCAACTACTTTCTTCCTTTCTGCGGTGTTCCAGCTCCAGCATACCTAATTTGGTTCAATAACAAAAATTAAAGAGGTTTACCTAGCTACCTAATATTTTGAAATTGTGTGTGTACCTATGTATGTGTACGTATGAGGGATACATGTATGTTTTATTTGTATATAATCAACGGATTTTTTCTGTGATCTTGGCACAAACTTCAAGTAAAATCATACATTCTAGGCAAGTCTTGTGGCCCAATGTTTGTGGCAGAGAGGCGTAACCATGGGCATTTGAGGATAGACCCGGTTTTAAATCTCTTCTCTAGCACGTATAAATTAGACAGCTTTAAGCAAGTGTGATGGTTAATTTATGTGACAACTTGACTTGGCCTTGTGGTATCCAGATATTAGCTCACACGTTATTCTAGGGTTTCTGTGAAGGTGTTTTGGGATGAGTTAAACATTGAAATTGGTAGATTTAGTGAAGTAGCTTGTCTTCCATAGTGTGGGTGGGCCTTATCTGAAGGTTTGAATAGAATAAAAAGGCTGAACCTCCCCTAAATAAGAGGGATTTTCTTCTGTTTGATTGATGTAGAGTTGGCACATTGATTTTTCCTGCCTGTAGATTTAAATGGAAACATTGATTCTTCTATTTTCAGCCTGCTAGACTTTGGACTGGAACTATACTATTGGGTTTCCTGGTTCTCAGACCTTCTAACTCAGATGGGAAGTACACCATCAGCTCTTCTGGGTCTCCAACTTGTCAACTGCAGTTCTTGGGACTTGTAATACTTCCATAAACACATAATCACAACTTCCAACATAACACTTCCAACTTCCGTAATTACATAATTACATAAGCAGATTTCCTATAGTCTCTCTCTATATATCCCATTGGTTCCATTTCTCTGGGAAGTCTTGACTAATAAAGAAGATTCTTCAATTTTTTGCAACATTGATTTCATTACATGTGAAAGAGATAATATTACCCATTTGTAAGATTGTTGTAAGGTTTATGGGGTCAAGAGTATAGAACATCTTACATAAGGTAGATATTCATTAAATTGTAGCTGTTATTATAGAGATAATTTTGCAGAACACAGAGCTTCCTTTAAGGCCCATTTAAAAAATTTATTTACCTTTTACTTTTTCTAAAATAAAAATATCAACTTCTGCTGCTAAGGAGATAAAAAGAAACAAAACCCAAGACCCTTCTTCCCTTCTCTTAAAGTCAAGGAACATGAAGGAAACTCAGTGGGACAGATGGGAACAGAGAACTAGGAGGGGAAATGGTAAGATAAGCTCCCCCAATACTTAAGAAAAACTGAACACAGTTCAACAGAAACTGTGATAAATACAGTCAAATGCAAGACAAGAACAGAGAGCAACAGTGACAAGAGACTGTTATAAATGTGGTCTTCCTTTTCTTTCTCTTTTCTCATCAGGGTATTCTAGGCCCAAGGCACAACTTGCCTGTTCTAGAAATAAGTGTTGACTCCTTTGAGTCTCCTGTGTTTCACAAGAGGCATTGTATGAGATGCAACCATTCTTTCCCACACATTTCAGAAAAGAAACGAGACAGTGCTAACTCTGCCTTCTACACACACAGCTTGTTGAAACTGTAAGGAGAATGAAACTGAGTCAGGGGGTGTCACTGCTTCTTATCTCTTCCAAGGCAGCAGAAATACCTCCAAATCTGCATGAGGCAGGAAAGCAAGCTAACTGAGATGGAGGCACCAGCCCAATCTGCCTCACAACTTAAGTTGTGTGGTTTGTTCCAGCTATTAACACATTTTAAGAACGTTTCTTTGTGTCTTACAAAAATGGAACTTAAGGAGATGTGAAGAAGGTCACGGCAGTAGGGTGGGAGGGAGGATCGAATCTGCTGTCAAGAACCACAGTATAGGTAGTTCAGAGTCACTTTGTGTTAATGTCTTAGAAACATAGCTTTGAGGCACCAAATAATAAAATTTCACAAGCCTTTGATTTCTTGGCAGAAGATAACAGGAACAGAGAGCAATCAAACGATGTTTATTAAGAGTGGAAGTCTCTGCCTGTCTTCAAGAGCACCTCCTCCCTTGCCATCTGGAGGTGGCCATTGGCAGGTATTCTGTGGGGGCTGCAATTCCCCGATTGGATTGGTCCACGCAAATGGCCCCTTAAACCAATAAACACAAATGGCAAAATTTCAAAATACCACAAAATGAAAAAATAGTTTCTCTGTCATGTAAAAAATTCACAGGTTGGCTGGAAGAACAATGGAAACTTAAGGCCCTAATCTTGAAGGAGATAGTTCTAGTTAGCCCAATTATTGTTTTCATTTCAAACTTTGATAGAGCTTCCTGCAGTTAACTTCCTTTTCATTTCTCAGAGTACTGTTCATATTTTGATGTCCCTTTAAACATTTCTGGTCAAAATTATTTCTTACAACATTCTTTCACTCTAATGCCCAATGGGAATACTCGTGATTTCCATTTCCTGTCTCCCCAGGCTCCAACTTCTTTGGACTCTACCACTTAGAATTGCCAAACCTGGCCTTTCCTCTATGTAACACACATTTTTAGCCATGGACAGCAGGAGAGATGGTCCTGAGAATTTGGGTCTTTTAGGCCTGAAGTCAGGATCCAGAGATATAGTTGGAAGTTGTAAGTAGGTGGGCTATTTTGGGTCAGATGGGTTATGTCAAATATTGAGTGTAGGGCTATGCACTATTCCTCTGAGTTGTGCTCTTTTGCAGTCAAATTTTTTCTTTCTCTTTCTTGACGACTCCTCCCTTACCATGACAAGGACACACGCAATTTTCTGCCTTTTTTTTTTTTTTTTTGCTAATTTGTCATGTTATGTGTATATGTGCAGCAATGTTGTGCTATGAGTCATATTTTGACAAGTTCTCAACCTCTCTGCTTCCATTTCATCAATATTTTTTGGTGCAGCATTCAATTATTTTCATTTAAAAATTGATTTAGGGAGTACATATGCACGTTTGTTACAAAAATATATTGTGTAATGCTGAGATTTGAGGAATGAATGGATCAGTCTCCAAGGTAGTGAGCATAGTCACCCAATGGTAGTTTTTCAGCCCTTACCCTCTTCTTGTATTCCCTAGTGTCTATTGTTTTCATATTTGTATCCATGTGTCCTTGATGTTTACCTCCTACTTATAAGTGGGAAATGTGGTATTTGGTTTTCTGTTCCTGCATTAACTGTCTTGGGATAATGTCTTCCAGCTGCATCTATGTTGCTGCAAAGGATAAGATCTTGTTCTTTTTTTATGCCTGCATAGTATTCTATGGTATATATGTACCACTTTTTCTTTGTCTAATACAAAGCTGATGAGTACTTGGGTTGATTTCCTGTTTTTGCTATTGTGAATACTGCTGCAATGAATATATGTATGCATACCTTTATGGCAGAATGACTTATTTTCCTTTGGGTATATACCCAGTAATAGAAGTGCTGGCTTAAATAGTAGCTCAACTCTTAGTTCTTTGAGAAATATTCAAACTGTTCTCAACAATATCTGGACTAATCTGCATTCCCACTAGCAGTGTATTAGTGTTGCTGCAGCATCTGTTTTTTTGACTTTCTAACAAAGGTCATACTGACCAGTGTGACATGGTATCTCACTGAGGTTTGATTTGCATTTCTCTGATGATTAGTGATGATGAACATTTTTTCATATGTTTGTTGGCTGCTTGTGTGTCGTCTTTTGCCGTCTGTTCATGTCCTTTGCCCATGTTTTAATAGGGTTATATGTTTTTTGCTTGTTGAATTGTTTTCTATAGATTCTGAATATTAGACCTTTGTTAGATGCATTGTTAGTGAATATTTTCCCTCATTCTATAGGTTGTCTGTATACTCCTTTGATAATATCTCTTGATGTTCAAAACCTCTTTAGTTTAATTAGATCTCACTTGTCCATTTTTGTTTCAGTTGCAGTTGCTTTTGAGGATTTAGCCATAAATTATTTGCCGAGGCCAATACTGAGAATGGTATTTCCTAGGTTTTCTTTTAGGATTTTTATAGTTTGAGGTCTAACATTTAAGTCTTCAATTCATCTTGAGATAATTTTTGCATATGATGATAGGTAAGGGTCTAGTTTCATTCTTCTATATATGGATAGCCAGTTATCCTAGTATCATTCATTGAATAGGGACTTTTTTTTCCTATTGTTTATTTTCCTTTGTCAAAGATCAGTTGGTTGTAGGTGCATGGCTTTATTTCTGCATTCTCCATTCTGTTTCATTGGTCTATGTGTCTGTTTTTGTACTAGTACCATGCTGTTTTGGTTATGATATGCTTGTAATATAGTTCGAAGTCAAGTAATGTTATGCCTCTGGCCTTGTTTTCTTTTTGTTTAATATTTACTTTGGCTATTTGCATTCTTATTTGGTTAAGCTTGAATTTTATAATTTTGTAAATCTGTAGAAAATGGCATTGGAATATGATGAGAATAGCATTAAATCTGTAAATTTATTTGGGCAGTATGGCCATTCTAACAATATTGACTCTTCCTATCCATGAGCATGGAATGTTTCTCCACTTGTTTGTGTCATCTATGATTTCTTTCAGCAGTGTTACATAGTTCTACTTCCTTGGTTAACTGTATACCTGGGTATTTTATTCTTTTTGTGACTATTATAAATGGGATTGTGTTCTTGATTTGACTCTTAGCTTGAACATTATTCGTGTATAGAAATGCTACTATTTTTTGTACGTTGATTTTGTATCCTGAAACTTTGCTGAAGTCATTTATCAGTTCCAGAAGACTTTTGGTGGAATCTTCAGGGTTTTATAGGTATGGAATTACATTATCTGTGCAGAGGGATAGTTTAACTTCTTCTTTTCCTATTTGGATGCCTTTTGTTTCTTTCTCTTGCCTGATTGCTCTTGCTGGGACTTCCAGTACTATGTTGAATAGGGGTGGTGAGAGTGGGCATCCTTGTCTTATTAGAGTTCTCAAGGAAAATGTTTCCAGCTTTTTCGCATTCTCAGTATGATGTTGACTATGGGTTTGCTGTAGATGACTCTTATTATTTTGAGGTAGGTTCTTTCCATGACTATTTTTGTTGAGGATTTTTAACATGAAGAGAAGGTGAATTTTATCAGAAGCTTTTCCATATCTATTGAGGTAATCATGTGATTTTTGTTTTTAGTTCTATTTATGTGGAGAATCACATTTATTGATGTGCATATGTGGAATCAACCTCTCATCCCAGGAATAAAACCTACTTGACCATGGCGGATTAGTTTTGATATGTTGCTGAATTCAGTTTGCTATATTTTGCTGAGGATTTTTGTGTCTATATTCATCAGAGTTATTGGTCTGAAGTTTTCTTTCTTTATTGTGTCTCTGCCACACTTCCTCCACTTTAAATTTGTGCTAATAACACCTACTTCTGAAACTATGCAGAAAATTAAATAACACTCTGTATATAAAGTGTCTTGTGCTCTGCCTGGTACACATCAGTGTACTATAAGTGGTAATCACTGTTATGTGACTCAGATAGAATAGATTATGCATTCTGTGGTGAAGAGACAGAAGGAGAATGTAGGCCAGGAATAGGTAGGGGAATGCCTATGTATATCTATCTGTCTGTCTGTCTACCTATCTGTCATCTATCTATCTAGCTATCTAAAGATCAAACCAAGTTCAGAGATTGGATTTTCCGTCCAAACAAAGGCAGAAGGCAAAAAGTACTGGAGATAGTTTGTATGTATACAAATGTCTACAAGGGAGCAGAGTGAAGCCTAGTCCACTGATGGCAAGAAGGTGTCAAAATCATGGGCAAAGCCCTTAAATATAACAAGCTAGCAAGCTTCAGCAAGAATATGAGGGACTATGGGCACTCAGACATAGGCTGTTTGTTCTCTGCCTTGGTAGCAGCAGCCACCTAGTAAGGATGGATATGGTTGCCTGTTATATGTGGGAATTGACCAGCTTTTTCTGGCTCACACAACTAGCAAGATAATTAAACTTTGATCTCAGAACTTCTAAACACCAGTTAAGTCTACAGAGCAAGCATTTCAACACATCCCAGATTTCTGAAAATCATGCCTTATGACAACTCTTCAGGAAACAGGAGATGTTTGAGCTAACTTCAATGGCATTCTCAGCAAAAGGCCACAAATAAGGGAGCACAGGATGGTTAGAGAAGTTGGAGGAGAGGGTGACTGAGTGTAGGCACAAAGTGGATATGATAGCGAACAACAAGCTTCAAAAAAGTACAATTTGAGGTCTCTTTGATAAAAAATATGAATGTTACTTGAAGTCATGGAATATTTTAAGAAGAATTGACATGATTAGATTTGTGTTTGAATATGTTGTGAATGAATTGAAAAGAAATTAAACGAGGTTAGTAGATCAGTTAGGATATATTTCAATACACGATTTAAAATGTAAATAGGTCAATTTAGGAGGTTTTAGTGATGTTGCAGAGGAGGAAGAACTTCAACAGACATTAAGGATGTTTAATGCAGAGGGAGTGAGAAGGAAGGGTCATTAAGTGAGATAATAGGTACAGGAGAAGAAATAGCTTTTGCTACCAAGAGATTCTTTCCAGTTGACTTGAGACCTGCTTTATCAGGAGAGTTTTGGCAGATGACATACACCTTGTTAGAACTTTGCCTAATACATATATTTCTGGGAAAAATCCAGTTCATGGCCTTCCTAATCTGTGAAGTAGAGGGATATCCTCATATCTCAGTGAATCATGGTGTTATTCGTCTTTGCAATCTTCTTGCACTTGAATTGCATATTCTCTGAATCACTGTTTATGTCTCCCTATACAAAGAGTGTTGATGAACTCTAAAGCATATTTGGTGGAAAATCATAGTTACACAACAGGTAATTTTTTTTTCTGATACTAAAGATGAAGCACTAAAAGTATTGTTTTAATTAAATCAACAGGCCATCTCAGCATATTGTAGCATGCCTATAGTTACCTGTTTAGTTTACATGTTTCATTAGTGTTCTTTACAAAAAAACCCCAGCACCATCTACCATGATACGCCCAAAAACTGATTATTTTTGTAGGTGTTGAAATGGATATACATTTAGCCTTGTCTTCCTATGTGTTTATGATAAAATGTTATAGAGCATTAAGCAATAACACCCTTCATGGCATTTTTTCCTAAAATCTAATATAGCATGATACTGAACTTAATACCCTAATTGCAAACTAACAAGAGATGTTTTTACAATTACTTTAATGTTTGTAAGGTTATGACTCATGAATAAATTACTTTCATGGTTGGATTGCATTAATATAAGACAGGGTGTGAATTTTTAAAATGGATCAACAAGATGGGACACATTTAGGTGTGGACATATTTACGTAATATGTTTAAATATGGGCATAAAGAAGCAGAAAAACAAATACATCCTTTGGCATGTTCGGTACTTAAAGAGGGATTTGTGCACTATTTTATTAATAAACATTTATGGAGATTGAATGAAAATTGGCATCGGGTAGGATCCTGGCAAGTAATTCTATAGTAGAGCAAGCTGAAAGCTAGTGACACCTTAAATCCTTAAGAACATATGGAATAAGACCACTTGCAAATCCTTCATTTACAACAAATGGAATGTAAGCTCATTCCAAAGGTAAGCTCATTTGCCCCTCAACAGTGGCAAATGAAATTAAAACAATAATGGTGGTGAGAAGCTGAGTAAAAGGAAAATAGCTATAGAATCGAAGAAATTAAAATGGAAGAATACTGTGCTTTTTACCTTGTAACACACCTTGCTCACAGGAGACATTCTAACTTACCCTAGCAATTGTCAGTCATACTGTTTATCCTGTTATACACTGATTTTGCAAATACAGCCCTTTTATTGCTATGCATTTTACACACTTTGGAGTCCTGTACCCTTTGATGGATTTTAAGAACAGGCACTATGCCTAATGCAGTTCTCATATACAGTAGCCTCTTTAATGGGCTGACAAGATCTTAAACACCTCTTTCCAGAATATTTGACAAGGTCAAAAACCTGAGTCTTCTCTATGGTTCCAAAACCACACCAAGTGTCTCCTAACCAACTCTGCCCATGGGTAAGACTAGTCTGCTCATAGGCAGTCTCTGAGCAAGTTCAGAACTGTGCAGTAAGTAGAATGCTATGAATTACCATTTAGATTACACTTAAATTGGTCTTATTAAGAGATTAACTAGAGGACAAAGGATAACTCCTAGAGGCTTAAGAATTCTTTTAAAAAATGTAACTCTTTGGAGGAACCTAGAAAAAAAGTCATCCAACTAAAAAGATATTTGGTAGGGTGGGGGAGGCAGGGCATAAGGAGATTATATAATAAGGGAAAGAAGCTCAGAGGTACTACAGACATGTATTCTAGCAATGTTACTCTCTGTCTCTGTGTGTGTGTAGTGTGTATACATGGGGGGGTGTATGTGACTGAGACATATATATGTATATGTGTTTGAAAGAGACTTTTTTTGTGGGATCGGTGGTGATATCCCCTTTATCATTTTTTATTGTATCTATTTGATTCTTCTCTTCTTCTTTATTAGTCTTGCTAGCAGTCTATCAATTTTGTTGATCTTTTCAAAAAACCAGCTCTTGGATTCATTAATTTTCTGAAGGGTTTTTTTGTGTCTCTGTCTCCTTCAGTTATGCTCTGATCTTAGTTATTTCCTGCCTTCTGCTAGCTTTTGAATCTGTTTGCTCTTGCTTCTCTAGTTCTTTTAATTGTGATGTTAGGGTGTCAATTTCAGATCTTTCCTGCTTTCTCTTGTGGGCATTTAGTGCTATAAATTTCCCTCTACACACTGCTTTAGATGTGTCCCAGAGATACTGGCATGTTGTGTCTTTGTTCTCACTGGTTTCAAAGAACATCTTTATTTCTGCCTTCATTTCGTTATGTGCCCAGTAGTCATTCAGGAGCAGATTGTTCAGTTTCCATGTAGTTGAGCGGTTTTGAGTGAGTTTCTTAATCCTGAGTTCTAGTTTGATTGCACTGTGGTCTGGGAGACAGTTTGTTATAATTTCTGTTCTTTTACATTTGCTGAGGAGTGCTTTACTTCTAACTACATGGTCAATTTTGGAATAAGTGCGATGTGGTGCTGGGCAGAATGTATATTCTGTCGATTTGGGGTAGAAAGTTCTGTAGATGTCTATTAGGTCCGCTTGGTGCAGAGCTGAGTTCAATTCCTGAAATACAAACTACCATCAGAGAATACTATAAACACCTCTACGCAAATAAACTAGAAAATCTAGAAGAAATGGATGAATTCCTGGACACATACACCCTCCCAAGGCTAAACTATGGACAAAGTTGAATCCCTGAATAGACCAATAACAGGCTCTGAAATTGAGGCAATAATTAATAGCCTACCAACCAAAAAAAGTCCAGGACCAGACGGATTCACAGCTGAATTCTACCAGAGGTACAAGGAGGAGCTGGTACCATTCCTTCTGAAATTATTCCAATCAATAGAAAAAGAGGGAATCCTCCCTAACTCATTTTATGACACCAGCATCATTATGACACCAGCTAGGCCGATACCAAAGCCTAGCAGAGACACAACAAAAATAATTTTAGACCAATATCCCTGATGAACATCGGTGCAAAAGTCCTCAATAAAATACTGGCAAACCAAAGCCAGCAGCACATCAAAAAGCTTATCCACCATGATCAAGTGGGCTTCATCCCTGGGATGCAAGGCTGGTTCAACATACACAAATCAATAAACATAATCCAGCATACAAACAGAACCAAAGACAAAAACCACATGATTATATCAATAGATGCAGAAAAGGCCTTTGACAAAATTCAACAGCCCTTCATGCTAAAAACTCTCAATAAATTAGGTATTGATGGGACGTATCTCAAAATAATAAGAGCTATTTATGACAAACCCACAGCCAATATCATACTGAATGGGTAAACCTGGAAGCATTCCCTTTGAAAACTGGCACAAGACAGGGATGCCCTCTCTCACCACTCCTATTCAACATACTATTGGAAGTTCTGGCCAGGGCTATCAGGCAGGAGAAAGAAACAGAGGGTATTCAATTAGGAAAAGAGGAAGTCAAATTGTCCCTGTTTGCAGTTGACATGATAGTATATTTAGAAAACCCCATTGTCTCACCACAAAATCTCCTTAAGCTGATAAGCAACTTTCAGCAGTCTCAGGATACAAAATCAATGTGCAAAAATCACAAGCATTCTTATACACCAGTAATAGACAGCCAAATCTTGAGTGAACTCCCATTCACAATTGCATCAAAGAGAATAAAATACCTAGAAATTCAACTTACAAGGGATGTGAAGGACCTCTTCAAGAAGAACTACAAACCACTGTTCAATGAAATAAGAGGGCACAAATGGAAGAACATTAAATGCTCATGCATAAGAAGAATCAATATCATGAAAATGGCCATACTGCCCAAGGCAATTTATAGATTCATGCCATCCCCATCAAGCTACCAATGACTTTCTTCACAGAATTGGAAAAAAACTGCTTTAAGGTTCATATGGAACCAAAAAAGGGTCCACATTGCCAAGAAAATCCTAAGCCAAAAGAACAAAGCTGGAGACATCATGCTACCTGACTTCAAACTATACTACAAGGCTACAGTAACCCAAACAGCATGATACTGGTACCAAAACAGAGATATAGACCAATGGAACAGAGCAGAGCCCTCAGAAATAACACCACACATCTACAACCATCTGATCTTTAACAAACCTGACAAAAAGAAGAAATGGGGAAAGGATTCCCTATTTAATAAATGGTGCTGGAAAAACTGGCTAGCTATATGTAGAAAGCTGAAACTGGATCCCTTCCTTACACCTTACACAAAAATTAATTCAAGATGGATTAAAGACTTAAATGTTAGACCTAAAACCATAAAAACCCTAGAAGAAAACCTAGGCAATACTATTCAGGACTTAGGCATGGGCAAGGACTTCACATCTAAAACACCAAAAGCAATGGCAACAAAAGCCAAATTTGACAAACGGGATCTAATTTAACTAAAGAGCTTCTGCACAGCAAAAGAAATTACCATCAGAGTGAACAGATAACCTACAGAATGGGAGAAAATGTTTACAATCTACCCATCTGACAAAGGGCTAATATCCAGAATCTACAAAGAACTCGAACAAATTTACAAGAAAAAAACAAACAATCCCATCAAAAAGTGGCAAAGGGATATGAACAGACACTTCTCAAAAGAAGACATTTATACAGCCAACAGACACATGAAAAAATGCTCATCATCACTGGCCATCAGAGAAATGCAAATCAAAACCACAATGAGATACCATCTCACACCAGCTAGAATGGTGTTCATTAAAAAGTCAGGAAACAACAGGTGCTGGAGAGGATGTAGAGAAATAGGAGGACTTTTATACTTTTGGTGGGACTGTAAACTAGTTCAACCTTTGTGGAAGACAGTGTGGCGATTCCTCAAGGATCTAGAACCAGAAATACCATTTGACCCAGCCATCCCATTACTGGGGATATTATAAATCACCCAAAAGATTATAAATCATGCTGCTATAAAGACACATGCACATGTATGTTTGTTGTAGCACTATTCGCAATAGCAAAGACTTGGGAACCAACCCAAATGATCATCAATGATAGACTGGATTAAGAAAATATGGCACATATACACCATGGAATACTATGCAGCCATAAAAAAAGATGAGATCATGTCCTTTGTAGGGACATGGATGAAACTGGAAACCATTATTCTGAGCAAACTATCACAAGGGTAGAAAACCATACACTGCATGTTCTTACTCATAGGTGGGAATCGAACAATGAGAACACTATGATACAGGAGGAGGAACATCACACACTGGTACCTGTCATAGGGTGGGGAGATGGGGGAGGGATAGCATTAGGAGATATACCTAATGTAAATGATGAGTTAATGGGTGCAGCACACCAACACGGCACATGTATACATATGTAGCAAAGCTGCACGTTTGCACATGTACCCTAGAACTTAAAGTATAATTGAAAAAAAAGAGAGACTTTTTTTCCATGGGCTAAATCGAATAGATGCTTGCACCATATTCTACTTTTGCCTTATTTCTTTGGATGTTCTGTCACTAAACCTCAGGAAATTAGATCAAATTTGTTTTTCGCTGCTTTGAACACTGGTTTAGAATTTCTGGAATTCCAACCCTATAGGCTGATAATGGACAGCATCATTTGGGGAGCTTTTACGGACGGCAGCTTCTTCTGCAGAAATAGTTAGCAAGAGGCTGTAAAACAAATACTCTTGTCCCTGAGCTTTCTGGCATTTTTAGGATTCTTCCCTTCCCACTTTGGCTTATAGCTCTCTCTCTCTTTTTTTAATAGCATTTCTAGAGAGCAACTAATACCAGTGCTTTTAAGTAAATATCATGAGCTTCTCTCAAGAACTAATTTTGTTGTAAAGCTTCTCGGAATACTTGGAGATTGGAGATCATCTACAGGATATACTTTTTTTTTTTTTTTTTTAAGTTAAAGCAAGTTAAGAAAGTAAAGGAATAAAAGAATGGCTACTCTGTAGGCAGAGCAGTGGCATGGGTTGCTTGACTGAAATATACTTATCATTATTTCTTGATTATATGCTAAACAAGGATTGGATTATTCATGAGTTTTCCACGAAAGGGGTAAGCAATTTCTGGAACTGAGGATTCCTCTCCTTTTTAGACCATATAGAGTAACTTCCTGATGTTGCCATGGCATTTGTAAACTGCCAGGGCACTGGTGGGAGTGTCTTTTAGATTGTTAATGTCTTATAATCAGCGAATAATGATTAATGAGGATGACCAGAGGTCATTTTTGTTGTCATCTTGGTTTTGGTGGGTTTTGACCGGCTTCTTGACCACGTCCTATGTTTTCCTGATGACTGAAAACTATTATCTGAGTGATTCCTTAGGATTCATTTTGAAGGAAATAATCATGCTCCTTAAACCCACTCCTACTTTTTGTTTGTTTGTTTTGTTTTTGGTCTGTTTGTTTGTTATTTTGAGACAGAGTCTTGCTCTGCTGCCCAGGCTGGAGGGCAGTGACTCGATCTTGGCTCACTGCAACCTCTGCCTCCTAGGTTCAAGTGATTCTCGTGCCTCGGCCTCCCAAGAAGCTGGGATTACAGGCATGTACCACCATGTCTGGCTAGTTTTTGTATTTTTTTTTCAGCAGAGAAGTGGTTTTGCCATGCTGTCCAGGCTGGTCTTGAACTCGTGGCCTCAAGCAACCCACCCGCCTCAGCTACCAAAGGTGCTGGGGTTAAAGGTGTGAGCCATTGCGCCTGACTGAGTTTTTTTACACCCCAAAATATCTTCACACATATTATATTGCCAAGTTTTCCTAACTGGAAGTGTCCAAACTCAGGTACTATCCTGTCAGCTCAGCCTACTTGTGCTAACTCCAACCTGGGGGCCAGGAGTTTTCACAATGATTCAATGGTCAATTAAATTCGCTTGAAGGCCGGGCGTGGTGGCTCAAGCCTGTAATCCCAGCACTTTGGGAGGCCGAGACGGGTGGATCACAAGGTCAGGAGATCGAGACCATCCTGGCTAACATGGTGAAACCTCGTCTCTACTAAAAAAATACCAAAAAATCTAGCCAGGCATGTGGCGGGCGCCTGTAGTCCTGGCTACTCGGGAGGCTGAGGCAGGAGAATGGCGTAAACCTAGGAGGCCGAGCTTGCAGTGAGCTG
Organism: Colobus angolensis palliatus; assembly: GCF_000951035.1. Classification (NCBI taxonomy): domain Eukaryota; kingdom Metazoa; phylum Chordata; class Mammalia; order Primates; family Cercopithecidae; genus Colobus; species Colobus angolensis. The sequence goes on from NW_012115055.1 coordinate 700,726, forward strand.
AGATCCGGCCACTGCACTCCAGCCTGGGCGACAGAGTGAGACTCCGTCTCAGAAAAAAAAAAAAAAAAAAAAATCACTCGAATTCATGGTTTATTGCAAGATTTTTCACCAACCAACAAACATGTGAATACATTTGACACACACAGGCAGTAATAAGAGAGAGAAAACTAATGATAATGAATAGCTTAGAACCTGGGCAATCTGGATTTCCCTCCAAATATCAACCAGTGATAGGGGTGGAAGTCACTGCTTTTCCCCAGGCAGAGCTTCCTTGGGCCACTGCCAATGGGGTGGAGGTCTGAGAGTTCCCATGGCAGAGCTTCTGTAGGTGTCTCAATTGTAGTCAGTTTCTTTGCTGTGTTTATGTTCCTCTGCAGAAATATCCATGTTCATTATATACTCTGCCTTTTGTCTTCACTATCTTTTCAGGTCTCAGGGGTGCCTGGCCACAGTAGGTGTTATCACATCAGTCCACTGTACATATGCTTATCACTTTGAGGGGTCAACAATTTCACTGTGGGCTGAGGTGTTGTAAATGACAACTTGTCATACATGACACCATTTTGAGAAATTTAGGATTAATAAAACATTATGTATCAGGTGCCCGTGATACTTAGTAAAAATTCTGACAGATTTTTCGTATGTCTGTGCCGTATATATGTGCATTCTGGACATCACTTTCTTTCTCTTTTATGTCCACATATGTAGTCCTGTTCATTAAACCTTTTTGGCAATCTCTTGAATCTTTTCTCCATCCCAAGCGCCATCATCCTAACAGAGCCACCGTTTCTCATGTGGATGTTGTGAAATCCTCTTTGGTTTCCCAGCATCCACTACTGATTTCCTCTGATTGTTCTTTATACAATAGTCAAAGTAACTTTATAATAGTAGAGAGATCGTTATATTCTTTTTCTAGTTGAACTTCTTCCAATGACTCCTAATTGTTCTTAAGGTAGGTCCAAAATCTTTAATGTGATCCGTAAGGTTCTACAGAGATTGGGACCTGCCTACCTTAGGAACCTCATCTCTTGTACTGTTCTCTTTTGAGCTATGATCTCTGCCCATCTTCCAATATTTTTCTCCTGTCTGCCTCAGGAACCTTCATACATTCTCTTTCCTCTTTGTGGAAATAGTTTTCTACACTCCTCCATCCACTTCTTCATCCAGATAACTCATACTAATTCTTTACATTTTAACTTATATAACTAACTTTGGGGATAATTCCTTGACTCCATTTACCACCTTATGAACAGATAAGATCAATTATATACTCTCAGCACAATATACTTCATTAAACAATCATCATTGTCATCAGTTGTATATACATATTTTCTTCTTTAGACTTTAAACTCCAAATGAGCATGAGCCATATCTTGTTCTTTTTACTTGATGCCACTGCATTCTCTATGCTTAGCATCGAGTAGATGAACAGTAAATATTTATGTTTCACTTGCTAGTGTCTCTGAAAATGCATGCATAGCCTAGTTCAATAAGGTAAATTTGAACACTGCCTCCAGTGAGTTCCTGATTATAAAATTAATATTTTCGACCATATAAAAAATTAAAATGTTTCTCTTGTTTAATATGAACAAAACTTCTTTAGCATGTCCCTGAAAAATTATGTCTTTTTAAAAGATCTCATATGCCTGCACAGTATAAAATACATAGTTGGTGAATTCTTAATAACGCTTGGGAGGGCTTTCCGTTGCCTTAATTTTTTGTCTTCTTCAACAACTCTAGGGATTTTTTTTTTTTTTTTTTTTTTTTTTTGAGACGGAGTCTTGCTCTGTCGCCCAGGCTGGAGTGCAGTGGCTGGATCTCAGCTCACTATAAGCTCCGACTCCCGGGTTTACGCCATTCTCCTGCCTCAGCCTCCCGAGTAGCTGGGACTACAGGCGCCCGCCACGTCGCCCAGCTAGTTTTTTGTATTTTTTAGTAGAGACGGGGTTTCACCATGTTAGCCAGGATGGTCTCGATCTCCGGACCTCGTGATCCGCCCATCTCGGCCTCCCAAAGTGCTGGGATTACAGGCTTGAGCCACCGCGCCCGGCCTCTAGGGATTTGTTGATTTCATTTCATTGTTCTTTTAGTTTAATATTAACTTCTGAATTCTAAGAACCTGGTAGAAATTTCTCAAATAACTCAACTGGAAGATTCTTTAAATTACACATCACCATGTTCTACCCAAAACTATGTCTTTGCTTCTGGAACAGATTTAAGAACTTTTATCCTCTGTCATGAGGTGCATTACTTTCCAATCTGGTACATTGTCTAGAAAAGTGTTGGTGACCATGACTCATCAAGTCATGGGCTACTTTTCACCCCCAAATTATTTAGTCTTTGTCTCTGCCATCTGGCCCCACTAGTTCTGTGCCATTAAAATTCAGACTTGAGTCATCTTTACTGAATATAATATTGATGCTATGAAATACAAACAATTTTAAAAATACATAGGTCAAATCTATGTTTATAACTTTTTCTTTCCCAGGACTAAAGTTTTAAATTTATCTGTTTACTAAATGATAACATTTTTATAGCTTCTCATTGGGTTTGTAATATATGTATGTTTGTATTGTATATGTTATTTCAAATTTCAATTCTGTGGTGGTTGAGACAGGTGAGGAAGCTGCAGAAGAAAAGTTTGAAGATAACAGAGTATGAGGTTAAAGGAAAGAAGCCATCTCCATATCATAAAAGGGCAAGGTAAAGCAGTAAGTGCTGATGTAGAAGCTGCAGCAAGTTATCCAGAAGATCTAAGATAACTGATGAAGATAACTACACTAAACAACACTTTTTTTTAAATGCAGATGAAACAGCTTTCTATTGAAAGAAGACACCAACTAGGACTTTTGTAACTAAGAGGGGATGTCAGTGTCTGGCTTCAGAGCTACAAAAATAGGCTGATACTCTTGTTAGGTGCTAATACATCTGATGACCTTAAATTGAAGCCAATGCTAATTTCCCATTCAAAAAAGCATGGAGCTCTTAAAAATTCTTTTTTTTTCTTTTTCTTTCTTTCTTTCTTTTTTTTTTTTTTTTTTTTTTTTAGAGGGGCTCCCTCTGTTGCCCAGGCTGGAGTGCAGTGGTGCGATCTTGGCTCACTGCAACCTCTGCCTCCCGGATTCAAGCGGTTCTCCTGCCTCAGCCTCCTGAGTAGCTGGGACTACAGACGCCCACCACCACGCCTGGCTAATTTCTTGTATTTTTAGTAGAGATGGGGTTTCACCCTATTAGCCAGGATGGTCTCGGTCTTCTGACCTTGCGATCTGCCTATGTCGGCCTCCCAAAGTACTGGGATTACAGGCATGAGTCACCGTGCCCGGCCAAAATATATATACATATTTTTCAAAACGTTGCTGTTTGTTTTGGTTGGTAGGTTTTTTGTCATTAAATATAAAAGTATAGTTTTTCATAATTAAAAGACATTGTTTAAAGCAAAAGTAATAGCAATGTATTGTGGAGGTTTTAATATGAAGAAAAGTAAAATATTTGACTATAATAACACATAAGATGAGAGAGATATTAATGTCATTATGCTGCTTAAAGATTATTTTAAAGGTTATCAGACATTTATTTAGGTGGGTTTTAATAATAGCAATTATAAAAGGACTTCTACTTAAATTATTTAAACTTGAAAACATGACCCTACAAGTTAGGAATTTTTTTTCTTTTTTGACTTTTATTTTAGATTCAGGGGGTATGTGTGCAAATTTATTACCTGGGTATATTGCATGATGCTGAGGTATGGGGTATGAATGGTCCAGTCACACAGGTAGTGAGCATAGCATCCAAAAGTTATTTTTTCAACCCTTGAACCCTCTCACTCTCCCCGGAGTAGTTTCCAGTGTCTATTGTTGTCATCTTTATGTACATAAGTACCTAATGTTTAGTTCACACTTATAAGTTAGAACACGCAGTATCTGGTTTTCTGTTCCCCCATTAATCGTTTAGGATAATGATTTCCAGCTACATCCACGTTGCTGCAAAGGTCATGATTTTGTTCTTTTTTATAGCTGTGTAGTATTTTATAGTATGTATGTACCATATTTTCTTTATTCAGTCCAACATTGATGGGAACCTAGCTTCATTCCATGACATTGGCTTTATGGAAAGTACTATGATGAACATGTGAGTACACGTATATATATATATTTTTTGGTAGAATGATTCATTTTCTGTTGGATATGAACCCAGTGATGAGATTGCTTGATTGAATGCTCTGTTTTAAGTTCTTTGAAAACATCTCCAAATTTCACAGTGGTTCAGCAGCTGAAATAATTTACATTCCCACAAATAGTGTATTCGTATCTCCTTTTCTCCACAGCCTCACCAACATCTGTTGTTTTTTGACTTTTTATTGATAGCCATTCTGACTACTGTAAGATGGTATCTCATTGTGGTTTTGATTTGCATTTCTCTAGTGATTAATAATTAGCATTTTTATATGCTTGTCAACTGCCTGTATGTCTTTTTTTGAGAAGTGTTTATTCATGTCTTTTGCCTATATTGTAATACTGTTATTTGTTTTTTGCTTGTTGAATTGTTTAAGTTCCTTATAGATTCTGGATATTAGATCTTTGTTGTATGCATCATTTGTGAACATTTTCTCCCATTCTATAGGTATCTGTTTACTCCTTGGATAATTCCTGTTGCTGTGCTGTGTAGAAGTTCTTTAGTTTAATTAGATCCCACTTGTCAATTTTTGTTCTTGTTGTAATTGCTTTTGAGGACTTAGTCATATGTTCTTTATCAAGGCCTGTGTCCAGAATGGTGTTTCCTCAGTTTTCTTCTAGGATTCTTATAGTTTGAGGTCTTACATTTAAACGTTTAATCCATCTTGAGTTGATTTTGTATATGGTGATAGGTAGGGGTCCAGTTTCATTCTTGTGCATATGGACAGCCAGTTATCCCAGCACTATTTATTAAATAGGAAGTCCATTCCCCCATTGCTTGATTTTGTCCACTTTGTCAAAGATGAGATGGTGGTAGGTGTGCAGCTTCACTTTTGGATTTTCTATTTTCCATTGGTCTGTGTGTCTATTTCTTTACCAGTACTGTGCTATTTTTGTTACTGTAGCATTATATATAGTTTGAAATCAGGTAATGTGATGCCTCCACCTGTGTCCTTTTTGTTTAGGATTGTTTGGGCTATTTGGGTTTTTTTTGGTTGCATATGAATTTTCAAATAGTTCTTTCCAATTACGTGAAAATGGTATTGGTAATTTGATAGGAATAACACTGAAACTGTAGACTGCTTTGGGCAATATGGCCATTTTAACAATATTGATTCTTCCAGTCCATGAGCAGGGAATGTGTTTCCATTTGTTTGTGTCATCTATGATTTCCTTCAGCAGTGTTTTGTAGTTCTTCTTGTAGAAATCTTTTAGCTGTGAGGGTCCATTCCAAGATGGCCAAATACGAACAGCTCTGGTCTGCAGCTCCCAGCATGATCAATGCAGAAGATGGGTGATTCCTGTATTTACAACTGAGGTACCTTGTTCATCTCACTGGGACTGGTCGGACAGTGGGTGTAGCCCACAGAGGGCTAGCCGAAGCAGGGTGGGGCATCACCTCACCCTGGAAGTGCAAGGGGTCAGGGGATTTCCCTTTCCTAGCCAAGGGAGGCTGTGACAGACTGTACCAGGAAAACTGGGACACTATCACCTAAACACTGCACTTTTCCAATGATCTTACTAAATGGCACACCAGGAGATTATATCCCATGCCTGGCTCAGTGGGTCCTGTGCTCACGGAGCCGTGCTCACTGCTAGTCCAAGATCGAACTGCGAAGAGGCAAGTCTGGCTGGGGGAGGGACATCCACCATTGCTGAGGCTTGAGTACGTAAACAAATCAGCCAGGAAGCTAGAACTGGGTGGAGCCCACCACAGCTCAACGTCGCCTGCCTGCCTCTGTAGACTCCACCTCTGGGGGCAGGGCATAGCTGAACAAAAGGTATCAGAAACTTCTGCAGACTTAAACATCCCTGTCTGACAGCTCTGAAGGGAGCACTGGTTTTCCCAGCATGGTGGTTGAGCTCTGAGAATGGACAGCCTGCCTCCTCAAGTGGATCCCTAAACCCCATGTAGCCTAACTTGGAGGCACCTCCCAGTAGGGGCCGACTGACACCTCATACAGCTGGGTGCCCCACTGAGAGGAAGCTTCCAGAGGAAGGATCAGGCAGCAATATTTTCTGTTCTGCAATATTTGCTCTTCTGCAGCCTCCACTGGTGATACCCAGGCAAACAGGTTCTGGAGTAGACCTCCAGCAAACTCCAACAGACCTGCAGCTGTTAGACCTGACTGTTAGAAGGAAAACTAACAAACAGAAAGGAATAGCATCAACATCAACAAAAAGAACATCCTTACTAAAACCCAATCTGTAGGTCACTATCATCAAAGACCAAAGGTAGATAAAACCACAAAGAAGTGGAGAAATCAGAGCAGAAAAGCTGAAAATTCTAAAAACCAGAGTGCCCTTTCTCCTCCAAAGGATTGCAGCTCCTTGCCAGCAACAGAACAAAGCTGGACAGAGAATGACTTTGAGGAGCTGACAGAAGTAGGCTTCAGAAAGTCAGTAATAACAAACTTCTCTGAGCTAAAGGAGGATGTTTGAACCCATCTCAAAGAAGCTGAAAACCTTGAAAAAAGATTAGACAAATGGCTAACTGGAATAAACAGTGTAGAGAAGACCTTAAATGACCTAATGGAGCTGAAAACGATGGCACAAGAACTATGTGATGCATGCACAAGTTTCAGTAGCCTATTCAATCAAGTGGAAGAAAGGGTATCAGTGATTGAAGATCAAATGAATGAAATGAAGCAAGAAGAGAATTTTGGAGAAAAAAGAGTAAAAAGAAATGAAGAAAGCCTCCAAGAAATATGGGACTATGTGAAAAGACCAAACATATGTTTGATTGGTGTACCAGAAAGTGATGGGGAGAATGGAACCAAGCTGGAAAACACTCTTCAGGATATTCTCCAGGAGAACTTCCCTAACCTAGCAAGGAATCCAACATTCAAAATCAGGAAATACAGAAAACACCACAAAGATACTCTTCGAGAAGAGCAACCCCAAGACACATAATTGTCAGATTCACCAAGGTTGAAATGAAGGAAAAAATGTTAAGGGCAGCCAGAGAGAAAGGTAGGGTTATGTACAAAGGGAAGCCCATCAGACAAACAGCAGATCTCTCAGCAGAAACATTACAAGCCAGAAGAGAGTGGGGGCCAATATTCAACATTCTTAAAGAAAAGAATTTTCAACCCAGAATTTCATATCCAGCCAAACTAAGCTTCATAAGTGAAGGAGAAATAAAATCCTTTATGGACAAGCAAAGGTTGAGAGATTTTGCCACCACCAGGCCTGCCTTACAAAAGAGCTCTGGAAGGAAGCACTAAACATGGAAAGGAACAACCAGTACCAGCCACTGCAAAAACATGCCAACTTGTAAAGACCATCAATTCTAGGAAGAAACTGCATCAACTAATGGGCAAAATAACCAACTAACATCATAATGACAGGATCAAATTCACACATAACAATATTAACCTTAAATGTAAATGGGCTAAATGCCCCAATTGAAAGACACAGACTGGCAAATTGGATAGTCAAGATGCATCAGTGTGCTGTATTCAGGAAACCCATCTCACATACAGAGACACACATAAGGCTCAAAATAAAGGAATGGAGGAAGATCTACCAAGCAAATGGAAAGCAAAAAAAAGGCAGGGGTTGCAATTATAGTCTCTGATAAAACAGACTTTAAACCAACAAAGATTAAAAGAGACAAAGAAGACCATTACATAATGGTAAAGGGATCAATGCACCAAGAAGCACTAACTATCCTAAATATATGTGCACCCAATACATGAGCACCAGATTCATAAAGCAAGTCCTTAGAGACTTATAAAGAGACTTAGATTCCCACACAAATATAATAGGAGACTTTAACACCCCACTGTCAATATTAGATCAAGACAGAAGGTTAACAAGGATATCCAGGACTTGAACTCAGCTCTGCACCAAGCAGACCTAATAGACACCTACAGAACTCTCCACCCCAAATCAACAGAATATACATTCTTCTCAGTACCACTCACACTTATTCCAAAATTGACCACATAGTTGGGAGTAAAGCACTCCTCAGCAAATGTGAAAGAACAGAAATCACAAAAAACTGTCTCTCAGAACACAGTGCAATCAAATTAGAATTTAGGATTAAGAAACTTGTTCAAAACCGTACTACTATATGGAAACTGAACAACCTGCTCCTGAATGACTATTGGTTAATAATGAAATGAAGGCAGAAATAAAGATGTTCTTAGAAACCAATAAGAAAAAAGACACAACTTACCAAAATCTCTGGGACACACTTAAAGCAGTGTGTAGAGGGAAATTTATAGCGCTAAATGCCTACAAAGACAAAGCTGGAATGATCTAAAAATGTCAACAAAATTGATAGACTGCTAGCAAGACTAATAAAGAAGAAAATAGAGAAAAATCAATTAGATGCAAAAAAAATGATAAAGGATATATCACCACCAATCCCAAAGAAATACAAATTACCATCAGAGAAAACTATAAACACCTTTATGCAAAAAAACTCAAAAATCTAGAAGAAGTGGATACATTCCTGGACACATACACCCTTTCAAGAATAAACCAGGAAGAAGTTGAATTGCTGAATAGACCAATAACAGGCTCTGAAATTGGGGCAATAATTAATAGCCTGCCAACCAGAAAAAGTCCAGGACCAGATGGATTCACAGCTGAATTCTACCAGAGGTACAAGGAGGAGCTGGTACCATCCTTCTGAAACTATTCCAATCAATAGGAAAAGAGGGAATCCTCCCTAACCCATATTATGAAGCCAGCATCATCCTGATACCAAAGCCTAGCAGAGACACAACAAAAAAAGAGAATTTTAGGCCAATATCCCTGATGAACATCGATGCAAAAGTCCTCAATAAAATACTGGCAAACTGAAGCCAGCAGCACATCAAAAAGCTTATCCACCATGATCAAGTGGGCTTCATCCCTGGGATGCAAGGCTGGTTCAACATATGCAAATCAATAAAC
>NW_012115055.1:710310-724667 GCF_000951035.1 Colobus angolensis palliatus
TACAAGGGAGGTGAAGGACCTCTTCAAGGAGAACTACAAACTACTGCTCAATGAAATAAAAGAGGACACAAACAAATGGAAGAACATTCCATGCTCATGGATAGGAAGAATCAATATTGTGAAAATGGTCATACTGCCCAAGGTAATTTATAGATTCAATGCCATCCCCATCAAGCTACCAATGACTTTCTTCACAGAATGGGAAAAAATCTAAAGTTCATATGGTACCAAAAAAGGGCCCACATTGCCAAGAAAATCCTAAGCAAAGAGAACAAAACTGGAGGCATCATGCTACCTGACTTCAAACTATACTACAAGGCTACAGCAACCAAAACAGCATGGTACTGGTACCAAAACAGAGATATAGATGAATGGAACAGAACAGAGCCCTCAGAAATAACACCACACATCTACAACCATCTGATCTTTAACAAACCTGACAAAAACAAGAAATGGGGAAATGATTCCCTATTTAATAAATGGTGCTGGAAAAACTGGCTAGCCATATGTAGAAAGCTGAAACTGGATCCCTTTGTTATACCTTATAGAAAAATTAATTCAAGATGGATTAAGGACTTAAATGTCAGACCTAAAAGCATAAAAACTCTAGAATAAAACCTAGGCAATTCCATTCAGGACATAGGCATGGGCAAGGACTTCATGACTAAAACACTAAAAACAATGGCAACAAAAGCCAGAATAGACAAATGGGATCTAATTAAACTAAAGAATTTCTGCACAGTAAGAGAAACTACTATCAGAGTGAACAGGCAAACTATAGAATTGGAGAAAATTTTTACAATCTACTCATCTGACAAAGGGCTAATATTCAGAATCTACAAAGAACTTAAACAAATGTACAAGAAAAAATAAAAAACAATCAAAAAGTAGGCAAAGGATATATATGAACAGAAACTTTTCAAAAGAATACATTTATGCAGCCAACAGACATGTGAAAAAATGCTCATCACTGGTCATCAGAGAAATGCAAATCAAACCACAATGTGATACCTTCTCACACCAGTTAGCATGGTGATCATTAAACAGCCAGGAAACAACAGGTGCTGGAGAGGATATGGAGAAATAGGAATGCTTTTACACTGTTGGTGGAAGTGTAAACTAGTTCAACCATTGTGGATGACAGTGTGGCGATTCCTCAAGGATCTAGAACTAGAAATACCATTTGACCCAACCATCCCATTACTGGGTATATACCCAGAGGATTATAAATCATGCTACTATAAAGACACATGCACACGTATGTTTATTGTGGCACTATTCACAAGAGCAAAGACTTGGAACCTACCCAAATGTCCATCAATGATAGACTGGATTAAGAAAATATGGCACATATACACCATGGATTACTATGTAGCCATAATAATGGATGAGTTCATGTCCTTTGTAGAGACATGGATGAAGCTGGAAACCATCATTCTGAGCAAACTATCACAAGGGTGGAAAAGCAAACAACGCATGTTCTCACTCATAGGTGGGAACTGAACAATGACAATACTTGGACATAGGGTGGGGAACATCACACACCGGGGCCTGTCATGGGGTGGGAGCATGGGGGAGGGATAGCATTAGGAGAAATACCTGATGTAAATGATGAGTTAATGGGTGCAGCAAACTAACACAGCACATGTATATATATGCAACAAAGCTGTGCGTTGTGCACATGTACCCTAGAAATTAAAGTATAATAAATAAATAAATAAATAAATCTTTTAGCTGCCTGGCGAGAATTATCCTCAGGTTTTTTTAAATTTTTTTATTTTTTTATTTTTTATTTTTATTTTCATGGCTATTGTAAACAGGATTGCATTCTTGATTTGTCTCTCAGCTTGAATGTTATTTGTGTATAGAAATGCTACTGATTTTTGTAGCTTGATGTTATATTCTGAAGTTTTGTTGAAGTCGTTTATTAGTTCCAGGGGCCTTTTGGTAGAGTCTTTAGGATTTTCTAGGTGTGGAATGATATTGTCAGCAAAGAGACATATTTTGACTTCTTCTTTTCCTATTTGGAAGCCTTTTCTTTCTTTCTCGCTTGATTGCTTTGGTGAGGACTTCCAGTGCTATGCTGAATAGGAGTGGTGAGAGTGGGCATTGTTCCAGTTCTCAAGGGAATGCTTTCAGCTTTTTCCTACTCAATAGGACGTTGGCTGTGAGTTTGTCATAAATGGCTCTTGTTATTTTTAGGTATGTTCCCTCAATTTCTATTTTTTTGAGGATTTTTAACATGAAGAGATATTGAATTTTATCAAAAGTTTTTTCTGCATCTATTGAGATAATCATTTGGTTTTTGTTCTTAATTCTGTTTATGTAGTGAATCACATTTATTGCTTTGCATATGTTGATGCAACCTTGCATTCCAGGAATGAAGCCTACTTCATTGATTATGGTGAATTAACTTTTTGATGTGCTGCTGGATTTCGTTTCCTAGTATTTTGTTGATGATTTTTGTGGCTATCACAAAATATCAGGGATATTGGCCTGTAGTTTTCTTTTTTTTCATTGTATCCTTGCCAGGTTTTGGTATCAGGGTGATGTTGCCTTCACAGAATGAGTAAGGAAATGTCCTTCCTCCTTGATATTTTGAAATCGTTCCAGTAGAATTGATAACAGCTCTTTCTAACATTTCTTGTAAAATTTGGTTGTGAATCCATCTGGTTCATGGTTTTTTGTTTGTTTGTTGTTTTTTTGTATGTTTTGGATAAGCTTTTTTTTTTTTTTAAATTACTAATGCTATTTTGGAATTCAATACTGATCTGTTCAATGTTTTAATTTCTTCCTGATTCAGTCTTGGGATATTATATGTTTCCAAGAATATACACATTTTCTCTAGATTTTCTATTTTGTGCACACAGGGATGTTCCTCGTAGTCTCTGAGGATTTCTGTGGGATTGGTTGTAGTGTCACCTTTGTTGTTTCTGATTGTGCTTTTTGGGTCTTCTCCCTTGTCTTCTTTTTAAATCTAGCTAGTGGTCTATCTATCTTGTTTATTCTTTCAAAAAACCAACTTTTGATTTCACAGATTCTCTGTATGGATTTTTTTTAGTCTCAATTTTATTCAGTTTTGCTCAGATTTTAGTTATTTCTTTTCTGCTATCTTTGAGGTTAGTTTGTTTTTGTTTTTCTAATTCCTCTATGTGTGATGTTAGATCATTGACCTGAGATCTTTCTAAGTTTTTTGATGCAGGCATTTAGTGCTATTAACTTTCCCCTTAACATTGCTTTTGCTGCATCCCAGAGATTTTGGTATATTGTGTTTGTTTTTATTTATTTCAAAATTTTTTTGACTTCTGTCTTAATTTCATGATTTACCCCAAAGTCCATCAGGAGCAGTTTGTTTAATTTTTATATGATTGTGTGGTTTTCAGGGATCTTGATACTAATTTCTATTTTTAGTCCACTGTCTTCTAATAGTATAGTTGATACATTTTAGATTTTTTTTTTTTTAATTTATTGAGACTTGCTTTGTGGCTCAGCCACAAAGCAAGTGGTCAGTCTTAGTGTATGTACCATGTGCAAATAAGGACACTGTATATTCTGTGGTTGATGGATAGAGTATCCTGTAAATGCCTATTAGGTCCAGTTGGTCAAGTGTTGAATTTAAATTCAAAATTTCTTAGTTTTTTTGCCTCATTGGTCTATTTAACACTGTCAGGGAGGTATTGGAGTCATCCACTATTATTCTGTAACTCTCTAAGTCTTTTCATAGGTCTACAAGTACTCTATGAATCTAGGTGCTCTAACATTGTGGAAAGCAGTTTTGAGATTTTTCAAATAACTTAAAACATAACTTCTATTCGACCTAGCAATCCCATTACTGGGTATATATCCAAAGGAATGTAAATCATTCTACCAAAAAGACACATGCACTTGTGTATTCATCACAAAACTATTCACAATAGCAAAACCAAAATCAACCTAGGTGCCCAACAACAGTGGACTGGATAAAGATAATGTGGTACCTATACACCGAGGAATACTATACAGCCATAAAAAGGAACAAAATCATGTTCTTTGCAGCAACATGGATGCAGCTGTAAACCATTGTCCTAAGTGAACTAATGCAAAAACAGAAAACCAAATACCAGATGTTCTTATTTATAAGTGGGATCTAGGCATCAGGTACACATGCACATAAAGATTACAGGAATAGACACTGGGGACTTCTAGAGGGGGTAGAGAGAGAGGGCAGCAAGGGCAGAAAAACTATCTATGTATACTATGCTCACTACCAGGGTGAAGGGATCACCAAGGTTTCAACCTTACCTCAGCACCACACAGAAAACCAATGCAACAAACCTGCACATGTATCCCCGGAATCCAAAATAAAGGTTGCAATACATATATATACACAAACACGCACACACACACAAAACTATAAATATAACTGTAGTTATTGATATATACACTTGTGTGTTGTATATATATAGAGTTATATATAATAGTATGTATAGTTAAATATGCACTACCATATATAGTTATATATGTATATGTAATTATAAATATATATTATATATAAAGATAATTGAGTATATATAATTGTGTGTATATGTTATCCTATATCTTTTCATATTAAAATATTTTTTTTTAATTTTCCTCTTTAACTTATCTGGAATATATTTTAATAAATAATGTGAGGTACAACCCTAATATATATCTTTAAACAGAATACATTCTATAATTTTTAAAATTTGTTTTTTAAATTGTCGTCCTCCAATATTTAAGACTTGTGGAGGCCAGGCATAGTGTCTCACACTTGTAATCCTAGCACTTTGGGAGGCCGAGGTGGGCAGATCACCTGAGGTCAGGAGTTTGGGACCAACCAGACCAAACATGGCGAAACCCCATCTTTACTAAAAACACAAAATTATCCAAGCCTGGCGGCACACACCTGTAATCCCAGATACTCGGGAGGCTGAGACAGGAGAATCTTTTGAACTCGGGGAGGTGGAGGTTGCAGTGAGCCGAGATTGTGCCACGGCACTCCAGCATGGGCGACAGAGTGAGACTTTGTCTCAAAAAAAAAAAGACTTGTGGAATAGCAAATTAAAAAACAAATAAAAATATAAAAATTACATCAAAGTTGTAAAAACATGAGTTAGTACAAATAACTACAGATTAAACTAAACATGATAAATTTTGTTATTATTAACAGGCCTTTACTAAATGTGAACCATTTTTGCTATCAAATAGGAGTCTCTTATAAGGAAGTTATAACATTGTAAAGAAAAGTTTCTAGGAGGAAAAATAAACTTGGAAAAATATATGAATAAAAAAAAAGGAAAGGAAGTATGTATGACAACATCACTTATTTACAGAATAAATATGATGTTAAAAGTTATTAATTTGCAGGCAAATGCAGTTGCTCATGCCTATAATCCCAGCATTTTGGGAGGATGAGGCAGGTGAATTGCTTGAGGCAAGGAGTTCAAGACCAGTCTGGGCAACATAGCAAAACCCCACCTGTACAAAAACATACAAAATCAGCTGGGTGCGGTGGCATGAGCCTGTAGTCTCAGCTACTTAGGGGCTGAAGAAAGAGGGCAGCTTCAACTTGGGAGGTAGAGGCTTCAGCGAACCATGTTTGCACCCCTGCACTCCAGTCCAGGTGACAAAGTGAGACCTTGTCTCAAAGAATAAAAATATAAAATGTCATCAACTTACATTGCATGTAAACAAAGCTTTTTAGACGTTGTCAACTTGACTTAGATATCTTTCAATAGCACACATTTATATGACCCCAAATATTTATTTTATTATCCATAGGCGTGTACTTGGAAAATAAATGGAGAAAATGACACTTTTTATTTTACAGATATTTTAATAGTCTAAAATCTAGCCCTGTGAACAAAATGAGGTTGGCATTGAAGATTGTGGAACAGTCTATCAGCTCTTGAGACTTTAAGTGTCCAGCATCTGAAGAACAAGCATGCTGGAGGCAAAGCACAGTGAGTCAGTGACTTGGCCACTAATAGATTCAAGAGAAGAGTTGGTGGCGATAGTTCATAAAAGGAATAGGAGTGGGATATATTTGACAATGGAGTCTTTGCATGCTAGTACAATACAGATGAAGTTGTCATGATTAACCAAAATTGCTCAGAGGAAAATTTTCATGTCATCTGTCTGCCTTCCTGGACCTTTTTCCTTCAGTTAAAAAGGCAATTGTTATCAGTCTACTTTTCAAAAGATACCATAGTAGCAGGGGTGGGAAATCAGTTGTGATAGAATTTTACCGTATGAAAGGATGCTAGGGGTTATCAGTCTGTCAACCTTGTTTTATCCTTAAGGCTCAGAAAGGTTAAGTGACATGTTTTCAGGTCATACCCTTAGTGGTAAAGCTGGAGCAATGGACTTCCCTTTTTATTTTCTTTTCCACACTCCCATTAGGTCATATACCCAATAAAATAGGAACCTGTTCCGTATTGCTAATTACAGGCGCCAGGAACTGCTTCTCCACATCTCCTCTTGCTCCTTCTATTGCATTTGCCACCTAGCGGTCTGGGTGAAATATATTTCTATTTCTATCTCTATTTCTATCTCTCTTCTATCTCCTCCTCCTCCTCCTCCTCCTCCTCCTCCCACTTCCTCTCTCTCTCTCTCTCTATATATATGTGTGTGTGTGTGTGTGTGTGTATATATATGTGTGTGTGTATATATATATATATATAAAATGTTTGTGTGTGTGTGTGTGTATGTTTAATATAGCTTAAATCAGATCAAATCACTCCCTTGCTTAACACTCTCCAATGGCTTCCCATTTCACCTAGGGTACCATCCATGCACTTCTCCCTGACCTCCAAAGCCCTTCATGATCCGGTCGTTGCCTATGTCTCTAACTCATTGTGTACACTCTCTCACTTGTTTACTATGATCCAGGCACACTGAATCATTCCATCTCTCTAATATACCTGCCATCTTCCTGCCTCCATCCATGTTCATGAGTCCTTTTCTCTGCCTAAAGTGACTCATGTGGCTGGTGACTTCTTATCATTCAGGCCTCATCTCAGATGTCATTTCCTCAGACAGCCCTCTGAAGGGAGGCTTTTCTGATTACAATTTTCCCCCCGGGTACTTTCTAGCAAATTACCCTGTTTGAATATTCACAGCGTTTGCTACTATCCAGAATTACATATTTTAAAATGACATGATTATTATCTGCTTTCTGTACTAGAATGCACAATTCAGGAGGGCATGGTCTTTGTCTAACTTGTTCACTTCATTATATCTCCAGTGCCTAGAATAGTGCCTGGCACATAGTTAATTGTTGAGCAATAAAGACTGGAAGGTGAAGAATGCTCTAGTCACACAGTGATTCACACCAAGGCCTTTAAGGTCAATGTAGCTGTGTGTAACAAGTAAGATACTTAAATTTCCTCATTTTTACAGTAATAATAATTATGACAATAATAGAGTCAGCTTATCAAATTACTGTCAGAATATCAAGTAGGATAACGCGTGCAAAGTGCTTGGCCTTGTGCCAGGCACATAGTAAGTGCTCAATGACAGCTTAAAAAAAAAAAGCGAAGAAATAAAACTAAGTTTAAAATTTTATGTCAACTCATAAAACTGATTTCTGAGGCCTCTTATTTTTTTTCTTTGCTGTACTAGCCTAGTATTTCTTCTTAGAGAGGAAAAGGGGATTTGGAAAACAAATGTGAGAGAATAGAAAGGCAAAGAGAAATTGCATTGAAAACCAATCTCTTTTCCCTTGTTGCCCGTGGTTTGATCTACCTCCTCTGTTTCACTTTTTTGAAGAAATTCAGGTATGAAGATAGAAAGAGGATCAGGAAGCAGAACACATCAAAATTCCACATTTTATTTACCATATGGCTAACTATGTACTCTTAGTGGAATTCTCCAACTTTATACAGTTTAGTCTACCCGCAATGGGCAATTAGCAAAATTATAAGCAGTAAACTTGAGCTGAAAACTAAAAGATGGTACATTTGTTAGTTCCAGATTAATGTTTGGCTATTTCTAATACACAGGATTTAAGTTTATCTAAAATTGTAGACAAGCCCTTTCCGCCCCCCCAAGCAAATAATCTTCCGTTATTTACAAACAATTGCAATTTGGAGCCCCATTGATGGGAAAACAGAAAGGGAAAGAACTGAAGTTCTTAAAACTCTGCAAAAAAAACCTAAATACTTGAGAGGATGAAGACTCTGATAGTTTAGGTTATCCCTGGCCCCTTGTTCTTTTACTCTTCTTTTCCTGGACATAAACCTGAATAACATTAATCAGGCTAGCAGGAATTTCTATTGCTTTAAGATTATTTCAAACTAAGATGGAAAGCTATACAAAAATGTTTTCTTCATGTAATCACATAAACTGAAAATATCTAAGTTTCAGTCACTGCTTCAACTATCTATTACAACCCTAGCTGGACCACTGTTGGAGCGAGGTGAAAGGACTTTAATTGGAATAGACAGTAGGATGAGATTAGGTGGAAATGTATGACCCCATGATTTGGAAAAATAAATCTATATAGTTGACCTCAGCACTTCCAGATTTCAGAAACTATAAACAATATGCAGTAGACTTTTCTATTAATTCCTATTTGTCTCTTAACCAAAACATCAGTTAAATTCTTAGCTTGACATATAGTCAGGAGATCTAGTTTTATCTGAGGTTAGACTTCTACTCTTGCTTTGTCTACATTCTGATTCTCTTCTTTCTGTTCCTTGGCCTTTCTGTACCACATTTCCTTTCCTTCCTTTGCTAAGAATGTTTCAGTGGGTTCTTGGGCTGAGTGGAGAGTGGAGTCACATGCCAGGAATTGGATCCCAACTCAGCCACTTCCTTTGTACATTTTTACTTTTCTCCCTCTAAATGGGATTTATCTGAAAAGTTCATGGGGTAAAAGTGAATATTAATTGGATTAAAAAAGGAAGCTCTTTAGTAGAGTTAGCAGCACATAGGAAGGACCATGAACATTCTAGCTATTATTATTTCCAGGAGAAGATTTGATTTAGTTTCATCTGCATTTATTCAGATTTTACTTTTATTAACCAGTGTATTCAACAGTATTCTTGAAGAGGTTGTTCTCATCATTATATCTTTCCAACTGCCTCTACTAATTGCTTATTGCTCAAGAAACTGTTTCTATGGTGGACGTTGGAATTTGTTTCTGACCTACAACCATTCCAGTTTATCTTTTAAACGGCACTTAAAGTCGCCTTTTGGGGAATTCTTTCACCACCTTTTGGCTGAATTTTTCAAATAAGTGCTTTCTTCTCTCCCTCCAGCCCAGTTGGGCACCCACGGAATTTTGAGAATTTGACAGAATGACTAATAAATTGAAAATGGTTGGACCTCTTCATTCCAGCTGTAGCACCTGGATGAACTTCTCAAGTAGCTCCTTCCAGTTTAGACTCTCTAAAAGCTACCTGCCTGTGAGCTTTCCTCTTAGGTCTGGGTGCCCCCACTATATCCATCCAATGAATTCTTTTTACTCAAGCTGGCCAGAGTAAATTTCTCTTACCCAAAATGGATGAATCCTGTCTGGTAGAGATCTTTTCTCTGTTTGTTAGTCATGCTCCTTTCCAATCTACAGATTCTGTGCCCTCTCAAGTATTTTGCCCTGTTGTATTCTGTGTGCCCTGGCTAGCTGCCTTTGTGTTTCCTACTGCAGGACTTGCAAAAGTATTTCATTCTACTGCATTTGGCATAAAGAATAGTTTCTTGATTAGTATCTGAGTTGAAAATGGTTTCTCAGTTGAGCAAAATTATCAAAGCTGTACTAGGCTTGTTTATAATGGCCTGCTATTTCCGCAGCCCCTTCTAAGGGAAGCTGCTGAGGCCCTTGCTCACTAATGAGTAGGTTTGTTATGGGGATGTACCACATGACCACACCATCTGGCTGATATTTATTGGACCAGGATGTGCATCTACCCCAAGGCAGCAAGTTCAGTTCCAGCAAGGCAGAAACCTATGGCTTGCATAGCCTGGCTCAAAAAAATGGGAAGAAAGCCAATCAGATTCACCTCTTAGGAATTTAGAATTGGGAAACAGTCCTGCTTAAAGCAGTTAACCTTAGGGACATGTATCAAAACGATGTATAAAGAGTTGTTATTGTGTAGAGGGGGTTGCAGTAGTCACTCAGAGACATACACAAACTGAAGCTGGAAAGGATCCCTAGAGGAGAGGCAGGCAAATGAAATAGTCTAGCAGAAAAAAATCCCAGAAATGTATGAAGCTGTGATTTCTGTAGAGGAGACAGGGAGACTTTTCTGATGGCTTTCTTGGTCTAATTCTTGTGAGGCCTTGTTACAGTTAGTTAGGCATAGGCGTGGCAGGAGAGGGTTCTCCCCTCACCCACTAGAAATATCTGGTGATGGTTTGGCAATTATTGCATTGCCTGTCTGAGAGTGATAATCTGGCAGAGCCAGGGAGCAGCCATTTCCTGATGGTCCACACCTTTAACACCAAACTGCTAACTGAATGCAGACCCCCGGGAGAAGAAACTTTCTGGGCATGCATATTAAGAGACAAAAATGGCGCAGTGTGATCTTCTGGGTACGCTCCACTGGAGAAAGGAAGAAAGCCTCAGGTGGGCATGTGCATAACTCCCTAGACATACTGCACAAGCTCACTTCCCAAGGGTAAGGAGGACTCTGCACATGTGGGCAGCCCACCCTAAAGGAAGAATCATGGAGAAGAGGTGAGCTTATAAAACTCCTAGGATCAGGGTTAAATGGGGCATTCGACCTTTCTTTAACTTTCACATGCCCGCTTGGCTCTCTCCCAAGTGCACCTTCTTTTCTTTCCTGCTTTAAGGCCTTTTAAAATAAACTTTCATTCCTGCTCTGGAACTTGCCTTGGTCTCTTTTTCTGCTTTACGCGCCTCCGTAGAATTCTTTCTTCTGAGGAGGCAAGGGCTGTAAGTTGCTATGGACTTGTAAGGATAGACCGCCTGTAACTTGGGGTAACTCGGATCTCTTCCACTGGTAAATGCCTGGCTATATAACACTACTGCTCTCAAATTTGGGGGATCTTTATGTATCTTTAAATATATCCTACCACCTTTTTTCTATGATTTGTGAAGCCAAAGGTTTCTTGATTCAAACAGACATTATACTTACTTCCTGTGTAACGTCAGTGAATCTATTCTTCAGTAGGAGGCCAGAATTATTTCTGCTAAACCACTCTAGTCATTGTGTCTGAACTACAACAGCATAAGAAATTTGTTATTTTATTTTTTTTTAGTAGAGACGGGGTTTCACCATGTTAGCCAGGATGGTCTCGATCTCCTGACCTCGTGATCCGCCCGTCTCGGCCTCCCAAAGTGCTGGGATTACAGGCTTGAGCCACCGCGCCCGGCCGAAATTTGTTATTTTAAATTAAATTATTGGTTTTGCATATGCTGCCCTTCTTCTTAGATTGCATCATCATCTGATTGTCAAACTCTTACACATTCTTGAAACCATATTTCCTCCCCATGTGTTCCATGAAGTCACTCTAGATCATTTGTAAAAGTTATCTACTCCCTCCCATTGTGGGATTACTACAACTTGTCTATACTAATATTCTTCATTCAGACATCTTATGAATTTCATTCAGTAAGGATTATAAAAAGTTTGTGAAATTGGGATAGGTGATACTACTAACTTTTAAAATTTTTTAATAAAAATGATTGTATATATTCAAGGTATACAATGTGATGACTTGATATACAAACAATTGTGTAATGATTACAGCAATCAAATTAATTAAAACATCAATCACCGTTCATTCTCTACCTTGGATCCCCAGAATTTGTTCATCTTATAACTGAAAGCTCTTACTCTTTGACCAACATCTCCATATTTATTCTGCCCCCAGAGCCTGGTAATCACCATTCTTATTTCTGCTTCTACGAGTTCAGCTTTTTAAAATTCCACATGTAAATGAGATCATGAGATATTTGTCTTTTTGTGCCTGGCTTATTTAACTTAACATAATGTCCTCCAGGTTCATTCTTGCTGTTTCAAATGGCAGGACTTCCTTCTTTTTAAAGGCTAAATGATATTCCGTTGTATATATGTATGACATTTATTTAATCTATTCATTTGTTGATAGACACCTAGGTTGATTCCATATCTTGGCTATTGTAAACACTGCTGCTATGAAGCATGGCAATAACAGAGATCTCCTCAACATCCTGATCTCATTTCCTTTTGTTATATTCCCAAAAGTGGAATAGTTGGGTCATATTGTAGTTCCATTTTTAATTTTTTGAGGACGCTGCATACTGTTTTTCATAATGGCTGTACTAATTTACATTCCTATCAACTTTGTTAAAATGTTCCTTTTTCTTCACATCCTTGCCAACACTTATCGCTTGCTTTTTTGTTAATAGCCATTCAACAGGTGTGCAGTGATGTCTCATTGTGGTTTTGATTTGATTTTCTTTGATTCATTTTGTTGAACATTGCTTCACATACTTGTCGGACATTTGTACATCTTCTTTGGAGAAATGTTTATTCAGGTTTTGCTCATTTTAAAATTGGGTTATTTATTTGCTGTTGAGTTGGGTGCATTCCTTATATATTTTGGATATTAATCCCTTATCTGATATATGGTTTGCAAATAGTTTCTCCCATTCCATAGGTTTCCTTTTCATTTTGTTGATTGTTTCTTTTGCTGTTCTAAAGCTTTTTAAGCCTTTTCCCATTTTTCCTGAGAATACGTGCCAGCAGCACTTATGGCTGCATCATTTACCCCGAGATAACTTTGCCATGAAATATCTGGCTTTTATTACTATTTCACATCTCTCTAGTATATCGACTTTAGAAACAAAATACATCACTCTATTTATAGCATTCTGCTTTTAGTAGTGGTATTTCCATTTACAAAATATAGTGAATCTTGATTGCTGAAAGTGTCAAATCCTAGAAAATGCAGCATTCCTACACCCGTTGTTAACATTGTTCTCTAACAGTTGTTGGCAGAAGATTTATTTGATGAATCCGATTTTTCCAAAATAGATGATTCTGATGATTCAGATAATTCCAATGTTAGTTCTGTTTAAAAATAACCCCAAGAACAGTTTTTATATTTTATTTTCACATTGAAAATTTGTCAGATTTGCTTCAACCTCAAAGAGTTTTTTTATTTAAAATTAAGTGAGGGCTGTAAGTGAGCTATACCTATTTTTTCTAAACAGAAAAATGATTAATTTTATGTAGTCCTGCTAGTTGATTTTTTTCTTTTGTTGCTTCTGCATTTGGTGTTATATCAAAAAAATCATTGCCAAGATCAATGTCAAGGAGATTTCCCTCTGTGTTTTCTTCTAACAATTTTGCAGTTTCTGATCTTATATTTAAGTTTTTTATCCATTTCAAGTTAATTTTTGTTTAGGATATAAGAAAATGGTCAAATTTCATTGCTTTGCAGGTGAATAATCAGTTTTCCCAATACCATTGAAGAGACTTTCCTTTCTCCATTGTATATTCTTAGTGCTCTTGTCAGAGATTAATTGACCATAGATGCATGGGTTTATTTCTGGACTCTGTCTTCTATTCCATTGGTTTAAATGTTTATTTTTATGCTAGTGCCACACTGTCTTGATTACTATAGCTTTGTAATGTAGTTTGAAATAAGGAAGTTTGATGCTTTGTTCTTCTTTCTCAAGTTCACTTTGGGTGTTTGGGGTCTTTTGTGATGCCATCAGAATTTCAGTAGTGTTTTTTCTATTTCTGTGAAAAATGCCATTGGCATTTTGATAAGCATTGCATTGAATCTGTAAATTGCTATGGATACTAAGAACTTCTGATTTCTCTTTTTATCCTGATGTTCATGCCTTGTAAGTGGAAAATAAAATTAGTACAATTTCTTTTCGAACCTTTGTTTTTCTCCTTTCTTCTCTGTTAACTTAAAAATTTTCAATGTATGTGTGCTACACATACTGTTATGTGAGGCAGATAGACATTATTTTGTAAAAGAAGAAAATAAAATTCTTAGTTTCTCAAAACTTCTAATTGCAAGTCCAAGAGTATAATGTTGCCCTGTAATAAGTGGCCAGAGATTGTGTTTGAATGGATCCTATCTGTTAAGCCTTTAGTGATCTATACCAAGACCCACTATACTATTAGACATTGATACCTATAGTCAGTGCAGTTCACCAACTCTGTGATTCATTCAAGAGTGGCATAGATCAATGTGATGTTTCAAGCTCTTCAATTTTTCCCTTTAAAAGAAAAAGTCAATTCTAATTTTCTTTTTTTTTTTTCAGTGGAAAATAACTTTTATTGAGACCCCACCAGCTGCAAAATCTGCTCCTGGCATTAAGCTCCTTCTTCCTTTGCAATTCGGTCTTTCTTGAGTGGTCCCATGAATGCTTTCTTCTCTTCCATGGTCTG
>NW_012115055.1:725663-741792 GCF_000951035.1 Colobus angolensis palliatus
TAACCTTCCCGCGATGCCTGCTGCTGCGCTTCCGGGGCAGGAAGCCGAGGGACCCATGTCTGGGAGCGGAGAACTTTCTGTGAGACATCACGCCATCAAATCCCGCCGGTAGAGAGCCTAATTTTCAATAAAAGTGGAACAGTTGTTTCATTCATATGTAACTACCCCTACCCTTAGTCCATTTGTAAATGCCAATTCCCTTTGATAAACATTGTCAAAATCTTTTGGAAGTTTCTTAGAATCACACTGTTACAATTGTAGAATGGCTTTTATAAACTCTAGCTACTAAGGCAGCAATTGCATGGTGGTCAGTATTATGGGGTCTGAAGTCATATTTGGTTTGACTTTAGTTTTTACAGCCTAATAGTTGTTGCTTTGGCTAAGTTGTTTAATTTCCCATATAAATGTATTTAAAATGGTGATAGTGACAGTGCCTATGTGTATAAGTTAGGGTATAGGGTAATCTTCTATATAACACAATTTTCAACTACAGTGAATTAAAAATTATAGGAATTATTTCTCACTCACATAATAGTCCAAAACTAGAGAATTATTTAGAGGAGAAAAGTGGCTTTATGATCCTTATAACATTGCTGCAACTTGTGTATTCAAAATGGCTACTTCAGTTTTCATCATGTGCAGGTGGCAGAAAGGAGAAAAAGATGGGAAAATCCTATGACACTTGTTTTCCAGGAAATACCTGGGAATTGTACACACATTACATCTTTCTCATTTTACAAAAGATCCCCACTTGCTTTAAGAGGGACTGAGAAATACATTCTTTAGTTGAGCAACCATCCGTCTAGCTTTGAGACTGGGGAAGATAAGAATGGGCAGTAGGGTCATTTAGTTTTCTGTTGCAGTGCCTCACAAGGTTGTTGTGAGGTTTAAATCTGTCAATATAGTTATTTGCAAATGATTTCAATCTCAGAAAATTTAACATTTCATACTGTGTTGATTGTTTATTTAGAAAACTTTTATTTTCCTACCAAAGAAACAGTGCACAACTTTTGGAAAGGAATTTACATGTAACTGAGAGTTTGCTCTGGTTTTCTTTGTTATACTTAACTAGAAACCTCAATTTTCTCAAGGAATATTTAATATAATCCTAGATAGCTAGAACCCTGTACAACACACTTGGGAAACACTAGTGTGTTCTTTTCCTTGTGGGGAATAACTTTAATTGTACCAAGTTCTTCATAAAAAAGAAATTAGGTTATATCATTTATTTTAATGTGCCTGCACGATTGAAATAGCACTGTAATTGTTCATACATTTAACTTATTTAACTTGCTGCTAAACGTATGTGAGAAGGACAAAGTTTTTTGCCGAAGGCACTTCTTTGAAAACATTGCAGATGCTTCATTGGTTATAGTGTTATTTAATTTCCTAATACTTTCTGAATACTGATCTTCAGTAACTTTCTTTAAAAATAATTAATATAATTATTATCAAATTTACTAGTAGAGAACTCTATTAATATTATAATTAAGAAAAAACTTGCAGTTATATACTCTTTTCAAGGCCTAATATAATATTTTTTACTTATATTTTCTTAAACTTTTTAGAAGTTTGTGCATTTTATTAGTCTTTTTAAAGAACAAGCTCTTTCTTCCTTTTCTTGAGACAGTGTTTCAATCTGTCACCCAGGCTGGAGTGCAGTGGCATAGTCACAGCTCACTGCAGCCTTGAACTCCGCCAAGTGATCCTCTCACCTTAGCTTCCCAAGTAGCTGGGACTTCAGGCACACGGCACCATGCCTGGCTAATTTAAAACATTTTTTGAAAAAGATAAGATCTCACTATGTTGCCTAGGCTTGTCTTGAACTCCTAGGCTCAAGTGGTTCACATGCCTCAGTCTCCCAAAGTGCTAGGATTACAGGTGTGAACCACTGTTCCTGACTCCAATAAGCAGCTCCTGATTTTACTTCTAATTCTATTGTTTCTCTGCTCTACAGCTTGTTAATTTTTGTATTATTATTTTCTCCTGCTTTTAAGGTATTTTGTTCTTATGTTCATGTTTAGTTTAATCCTGACTCTAATTTTTTTATTATTTCTTACTTAAAAATGAAGCAATTCATGATTATGCATTTTTTTTCTGAGTAGTACTTGAAAAATAATCCTCATAGGTAGATAGCATTTGCACTTGGTTATTTTTAAAGTTGTTTTAATTGCTATATTGTAATATTGATTTTTTCTGTGACCCAGAATTATGATGAGGTAGGGGTATGTTTGTGTGTGACTGTGTGTGTGATTGTGTTTGTGTGTGTGTCTGAGAAAAAGATAGGGAGACAAAAATGGAAAAGCATTCCTTTTTAACAATTTAAACTTTGGCCAATAAGCTCTTATTTTACTGAATTTAGTTATCTTAAGGTTTTTTTTTTGTTTTTTTGTTTGTTTGTTTGTTTTAAGGTAACAGTGGTACAACAGTGGAGAAAGCTGTCGATGTGCCTCTTTGTTCTGGCTTTTTGCTGATAGCACGCACATGCCTACTTATTTAGCCTCCACCTTCCTTTTGGAGACATTGTTATTAGCAGTCTTGTGTCCTGGTGATTTCAGGTCTTTAAGAATATGGATAACAGTCCTTTTTCAAAAAAAAAAAATTGAACAGTTCATCTTAGATCACTCTAAGTGACTCTTAAATTCTTCTATGGCATAATTTTCTCTACATTTTGGAAACTTTCATATCCGTTCCTTTATTTTTTTGTTTCAGAAGTATTTTGCAGATTATTTCCAAAGAGCTTTACAAAAAATCCTCTTATTCTACCACCTCTTAGTAATATGGCTTTATCAGTCTTTTTCTCTTTTTAAAGATATTTTAATTTTCAGGTTCAGGGGTACATATGCAAGTTTGTTACATAAGTAAACTCATAACTGGCGGTGGGGTTTGATGTAGAGATTATTTCATCACTGAGGTAAAGCATAGTACCCAATAGTCTTTCTTTTTCTCTGAACCTCTCCCTCTTCTCACGCTCCACCCTCAAGTATGCCCCAGTGTCTGTTTTTCCCCTCTTTCTGTTCATCAAGAGATGAAATCTCTTTCCATTCCCTTTGACTTGAGCTGATCCTGTGATCTGCTGTGTGTAATGGAGTACAACGGATATTGCTTCTGACCCTAAGTCTTAAGTGGTCTTGAGGCTTCCATTTTCACTTTTGGAAAGATGCTCAGCCTAGTAAGAGCAGATTAAGACTTTCAAGTGGAGAGACATTGACAGTATTGGAGTCCCACATATGGGACCTGCCATCTTGAACGCTCCAGCTCCAGTCAAGCCACCCTAGCCAACCCTCTATGAAGCAAGAGCTGAGCTGTCTTCTATGAGCCTTGCTTAGATTCCTGGCCTGCAGAATTGTGAGTAATAAAATGGCTGCTGTTTTAAGCCACTAGGTTTTGGAGTGGATTTTTATGCAGCAATAGATGACTAGAACTGGTTTTTCTTCCCCTTGACATCACATTGTCTTTTAAGGCAGGAATCATGTCCAGTGCAATTTGTGTGTGTGTGTGTGTGCACGCACGCCCATGTGCATGTGTGTTTATCTCCACAGTGCAATGTATTGGTTACATAATAGCTGTCACTGACCGAATTAATTCTGCCTCATATGTCTGGAGAAAATTTTTCCAGATTAGGCAGATAACGTTTAGTCACTACTAGTGTGTTTTTGAAAAGTAGCTTTGTTCTAATCTGATATTTTAATATATGGCCTTATGCAGGTCAATGGATTGCTTGAAGCCTTGGTGCTGTTACTCAAGGTGTCTGAGACTCTGTCCCCTAGAAATTTGGTGAAACCACCATCCTGCTATTAACTCCATCTAGAACCACTAGTAAAACAGAATAATAGTGGGTTGGTATAAAGCAATGGCAGGAAGAAAATGTAAATTTAACCATACCAAATTTAAAGGCAGTTCAATTTATATGTTCTGCATAGGGTACCTTGGTCTTCTATTTTAGAGTAAAATAGATAATATCAAATAAAGCAAAACAAAGAGTATAGGAGTGATAATGTGGCTCCTACAGAACTCCATATTTATTGTAACTAAGAAAAACACAAATTGAGGAAACAACTATTAAATTACAGCTGATGCAAAATGTGACAATGTACTATACAAAACTCACTGTCTTCTGTCATGAGGACAAAATGAAAACTCACTTCTCAGTGAAATATAATATTTCAAACAGATGTGTCAATGATTAAACTTTTAATTCAATTTGGTTCATTCATTCCTCCTTTCCTTCCTTCTAGTGGATGGGCTAATCCCATATAAAAGTATAGAATGGGCCGGGCGCGGTGGCTCAAGCCTGTAATCCCAGCACTTTGGGAGGCCGAGACGGGCGGATCACAAGGTCAGGAGATCGAGACCATCCTGGCTAACATGGTGAAACCCCGTCTCCACTAAAAAATACAAAAAACTAGCCGGGCGAGGTGGCGGGCGCCTGTAGTCCCAGCTACTCGGGAGGCTGAGGCAGGAGAATGGCATGAACCTGGGAGGCGGAGCTTGCAGTGAGCTGCGATCCGGCCACTGCACTCCAGCCCGGGCGACAGAGCAAGACTCAGTCTCAAAAAAAAAAAAAAAAGTATAGAATGTAAAAAAACAAGTTTTTGTCGTCTTTAAGTAACAAAATTCAACATTTTGATTGGTTGGAAATGACTTTCTATCTTCCTGTCACCTCTGATAGCTACAAATGGGAAGTTGTTATTTATCTACTTTTATTTATTCCCTAAGTGCCTAAATAACAGCAGCTTGTATTGAATGACTGTAGGGATTGTCTCTCTTTCAAAAGTAAATCATTCATTAGGGTGCCTTACCTTTCCGAAAAGACATATTCTCAGCTGCATGGTGGCTGGCAGCCAGAGAAGCAATTTCCTTTCCTTTAATAAGGGGTTGGAAAGCATCTGATTATATCAGGAAGAGGTATTTCAGTTTTCAAGGTGAAAGAACACTTGCTTCTTTTAGATAATGAAAGAAATAAGATACATTACTGAAAGACGGAGGGCATAGCAATTAAAAATAGCCAGGAAGGGTGGGACGTAGTCTGTCCACAGGTTATCTCAATGTAAATTAGCAGACTAGGGTAACAATACCAGTTTTCTTTTTTACTACTTAGTTCAGCTTTTAAGACAGTTTTATTTTTAATGTTTTCTATGCTAAACAAATAGTACAATATTTGTCACTTAGAAAGTCTTAAATTTTGTTTCCCTATCTCAGACAAATATCAAATGTTTATAATAGGATTTACAATATGAAGATAACTTACATTTAACTTATTTTAGCCCATATTTTAGAATTCTGTTTAATAGAAAGAGAACATCAAGGCTTCTAGAACTAGCAGACATAAGAATAATAGCTAGTAAAATTACCTTTAATTGTTGTGAATCTAAGATAAAAGAACATACATGAAATATGTCCAAACTTTATAGGATATTGAAATCATATTTATTGTGTACCCTTTTCCACATATCCTGTATAGCAGTTCTGTCCTATAGAAATATAATATGAACCATAAATGTGATCTGCTTATGATGTAATTTTAAATTTTCTGGTAGTCATATTTTGAAAATCAAACTGGTGATATTAGTTTAAACAATATATTTTATTTAACCCAATATATCCAAATGATATTTCAATATATCTTTATATTATGAATGAGACATTTTATACATGTTTTTATACTGAGTCTAGATTTGTTATGTACAGATTTTACATACAGCTCACTTCAATTTGGACTAGTCACCTTTTTAGTGCCTCTATAACCAAATGGGTCCAGTGACTACCGTACCAGACAACAATCCTGTTTTCTTTATTCAATTCTCTGTATTGTTTTCCCTGAAGTTTGTTTCTAAGACCATGTCTTCAACTTTTTGTCCTTCTAAAACATTTTCCCACGTCTACTTTGGGAGAAGCACATAAAGCCCCCTTTCCCTGCGTATGGAAGTGTTCATGAATCTTCCTTATGAATATCTTATTATTATTATTTTACTTTAAGTTCTGGGATACATGTGCAGAACATGCAGGTTTGTTACATAGGTATACAGTGCCATGGTGGTTTGCTACACCCATCAACTCGTCATCTACATTAGGTATTTCTCCTAATGCTATCCCTCCCCTAACTCCCCACCCCACAATAGGCCATGGTGTGTGATGTTCCCCTCCCTGTGTCCATGTGTTCTCATTGTTCAACTCCCACTTATAAGTGAGAACATGCGGTGTTTGATTTTCTGTTCCTGTATTAGTCTGCTGAGAATGATGGTTTCCAGCTTCAACCACGTCCCTGCAAAGGACATTAACTCATGCATTTTTATGGCGGCATGGTATTCCATGGTGTATATATGTCACATTTTCTTTATCCAGTCTATCATTGATAGTCATTTGGGTTGACTCCAAGTCTTTGCTATTGTGAATAGTGCTGGAATAAACATACATATGCATGTGTCTTTAGAGTAGAATAATTTATAATCTTTTGGGTATATACCCAGTGATGGATTTGCTGGAATAAATGGTATTTCTGGTTCTAGATGCTTGAGGAATCGCCACACTGTTTTCCACAATGGTTGAACTAATTTACACTCCCACCAACAGTGCAAAAGCGTTCCTATTTCTCCACATCCTCTCCAGCGTCTGTTGTTTCCTGACTTTTTAATGATCACCATTCTAACTGGTGTGACATGATATCTCATTTTGGTTTTGATTTGCATTTCTCTAATGACCAGTGATGATGAGCTTTTTTTCCCAAATATTTGCTGGTTGCATAAATGTATTCTTTTGAGAAGTGCCTGTTCATATCCTTCACCCACTTTTTGATGGGATTGTTTGTTTTTCTCCTGTAAATTTGTGTAAGGTCCATGTAGATTCTGGATACTAGCCTTTTTTCAGGTGGATAGATTGCAAAAGTTTTCTCCCATTCTGTAGGTTGCCTGTTCACTCTGATGATAGTTTCTTTTGCTGTACAGAAGCTCTTTAGTTTAATTAGATTCCACTTGTCAATTTTGGCTATTGTTGCAATTGCTTTTGGTGTTTTAGTCATAAAGTCTTTGCCCATGCCTATGCCCTGAATGGTATTACCTAGATTTTCTTCTAGGGATTTTATGATTTTAGGTCTTATGTTTAAATCTTTAATCCATCTCGAGTTAATTTTTGTATAAAGTGTAAGGAAAGGGTCTAGTTTCAGTTTTGTGCATATGGCTAGCCAGTTTTCCCAACACTATTTATTAAATAGGGAATCCTTTCCCCATTGCTTGTTTTTGTCAGGTTTATCAAAGATCAGATGGTGGTAGATGTGTGGCATTATTTCCGAGGCCTCTGTTTTGTTCCATTGGTCTATATATCTGTTTTGGTACAAGTACCATGCTGTTTTGGTTACTGTAACCTTGTAGTATAGTTTGAATGCAGGTAGTGTGATGCCTCCAGGTTTGTTCTTTTTGCTTAGGATTGTCTTGAATGTACATGCTCTTTTTTTGGTTCCATATGAAATTTGAAGTAGTTTTTTCTAACTCTGTGAAGAAAGTCATTGGTAACTTGATGGGAATAGCATTCAATCTATAAATTATTTTGGGCAGTATGGCCATTTTCATGACATTGATTCTTCCTATCCATGAGCAGGGAATGATTTTCCATTTGTTTGTGTCCTCTTTTATTTCCTTGAGCAGTGGTTTATAGTTCTCCTTGAAGAGGTCCTTCATATCCCTTGTAAGTTGTATTCCTAGGTATTTTATTCTCTTTGAAGCAATTGTGAATGGGAGTTCACTCATGATTTGGCTCTCTGTTTGTCTATTATTGATGTATAGGAACGCTTGTGATTTTTGCACATTGATTTTGTATCATGAGACTTTGCTGAAGTTGCTTATCAGCTTAAGGAGATTTTGGGCTGAGATGATGGGGTTTTCTAAATATACAATCATGTCATCTGCAAACAGAGACAGTTTGATTTCCTCTCTTACTATTTGAATAGCCTGTATTTCTTTATCTTGCTCATTGCCCTGGCCAGAACTTCCAATACTGTATTTAATAGGAGAGGTGACAGAGGGCATCCTTGTCTTGTGCTGGTTTTCTAAGGGAATGCTTCCAGCTTTTGCCTATTCAGTATGATATTGGCTGTGAGTTTGTCATAAATAGCTCTTATTATTTTGAGACACATTCCATCAATACCTAGTTTATTGAGATATTTTTTCATCATGAAGGGTGTTGAGTTTTATCAAAGGGCTTTTCTGAATCTATTGAGATAATCATGTGGTTTTGTCATTTGTTCTGTTTATGTGATGCATTATGTTTATTGATTTGCATATGCTGAAACAGCCTTGCATCCCAAGAAAGAAGACAACTTGAACAGGGTGGATAAGCTTTTTGATGTGCTGCTGGATTCAGTTTGCCAGTATTCTATTGAGCATTTTTGCATCAATGTTTATTAGGGATATTGGCCTGAATTTTTTTTGTTATTGCTGTTGTGTCTTTGCCAAGTTTTGGTATCAGGATGATGCTGGCCTCATAAAATGAGTTAGGGAAGAGTCCCTTTTTTCTATTGTTGGAATAGTTTTGGAAGAAATGGTACCAGCTCCTCTTTGTACCATTGGTAGAATTTAGCTATGAATCCGTCTGGTCCTGGACTCTTTTTGATTGGTAGGCTATTAATTACTGCCTCAATTTCAGAACTTGTTATTGGTCTATTCACGGATTCACCTTAATCCTAGTTTAGTCTTCGGAGGGTGTATCTGTACAGAAATTTGTCCATTTCTTCTAGAATTTCTAGTTTATTTGCGTAGAGGTGTTTATAGTATTCTCTGATGGTAGTTTGTATTTCTGTGGGATCAGTGGTGATAACCCCGTATCATGTTTCTATTGTGTATATTTGATTCTTCTCTCCTTTCTTCTTATTAGTCTTGCTAGCAGTCTATCTATTTTGTTAATCTTTTCAAAAAACTACCTCCTGGATTCACTGATTTTTTTGAAGGGTTTTTTATGTCTCTATCTCCTTCAGTTCTGCTCTGATCTTAGTCATTTCTTGTCTTCTGCTAACTTTTGAATTTGTTTGCCCTTGCTTCTCTAGTTCTTTTAATTTTGATGTTAGGGTAGTGATTTTAGCTCTTTCCCACTTTCTCCTTTGGGCATTTAGCGCTCTAAGTTTTCCTCTAAACATTGCTTTAGCTGTCTCCCAGAGATTCTTGTATGTTGTATCTTTTTTCTTATTGGTTTCAAAGAACTTATTTATTTCTGCCTTAATTTTGTTATTTACCCAGTAGTCATTCAGGAGCGGGTTCTTCAGTTTTCATGTACTTGCATAGTTTTGAG
Source organism: Colobus angolensis palliatus (assembly GCF_000951035.1). Taxonomy (NCBI): domain Eukaryota; kingdom Metazoa; phylum Chordata; class Mammalia; order Primates; family Cercopithecidae; genus Colobus; species Colobus angolensis. Next base: position 734,940 of record NW_012115055.1, read on the forward strand.
TCGGTTTCTTAATCCTGAGTTGTAATTTGATTGCACTGTGATCTGAGGGACTATTTGTTATGATTTCCATTCTTTTGCATTTGCTGAGGAGTGTTTTACTTCCAATTATGTGGTCAATTATACAATAAGTGCAATGTGATGCTGAGAATAATGTATATTCTGTTGACTTGAGGTGGAGAGTTGTGTAGATATCTATTAGGTCTGCTTGGTCCAGAGCTGAGCTCAAGTCCTAAATACTCTTGTTAATTTTCTGTCTCGTTGATCTAATATTGACAATAGGGTGTTAAAGTCTTCTGCTATTATTGTGTGGGAGTCTAAGTCTCTTTGTAGGTCTCTAAGAACTTGTTTTATGAATCTGGGCGCTTCTGTAATGGTTGTATATATATATTTAAGATAGTTAACTCTTCTTGTTGCATTGATCCCTTTACCATTATGTAATGGCCTTCTTTGTCTCTTTTGATTTTTGTTGACTTAAAGTCTGTTTTATCAGAGACTAGGATTGCAACTCCTGCTTTGTTTTGCTTTCCATTTGCTTGGTAGATCTTCCTCCATCCTTTTATTTTGAACCTATGTGTGTCTGCATGTGAGATGGGTCTCCTGAATACAGGATACTGATGGGTCTTGACTCTTTATCCGGTTTGCCAGTCTTTGTCTTTTAATTGGGGCATTTAACCCATTTACATTTAAGGTTAATATCATTATATGTGAATTTGATCCTGTCATTATAATGCTAGCTGGTTGTTTTGCCCATTAGTTAATGCAGTTTTTTCATAGTGTCGATGTTCTTTACAATTTGGTATGTTTTTGCAGTGACTCTTACTGGTTGTTCCTTTCCATGTTTAGTGCTTTCTTCAGGAGCTCTTATAAGGCAGCCTGGTGGTGACAAAATCCCTCAGCATGTGCTTGTCTGTAAAGGATTATATTTCTCCTTTGCTTATGAAGCTTAATTTGTCTGGACATGAAATTCTGGGTTGAAAATTCTTTGAGAACATTGAATATTGGCCCCCACTCTCTTCTGGCTTGTAGGGTTTCTGCCAAGCCATCTGCTGTTAGTCTGATAGGCTTCCCTTTGTGGGTAACCCAACCTTTCTCTCTGGCTGCCATTAACAATTTTTTCCTTCATTTCAACCTTGGTGAAACTGACAATTATGTGTCTTGGGGTTGCTTTTCTTGAGGAGTATCTTTGTGGTGTTCCTTGTATTTCCTGAATTTGAATGTTGGCCTGTCTTGATAGCTTGGGGAAGTTCTCCTGGATAATATCCTTAAGAGTGTTTTCCAACTTGGTTCCATTCTCCCCATCACTTTCAGGTACACCTATCAAATGTAGTTTTGGTCTTTAATTCTTGGAGACTTTGGTTTTTTTTCATTCTTTTTTCTCTAGCTTCATCTTAGGGGGCATCTGCCAGATGCCAGCTGGAGCTTTCCTGTATGAGGTGTCTGTCGACCCCTGCTGGGAGGTGTCTCCCAGTCAGGAGGTACAGGTGTCAGTGTCCTACTTGAGAAAGCAGTCTGTCCCTTAGCAGAGTTCAAGCATTGTGCTGGGAGAAATTCTGTATACTTCTAATGTGTATCCCAATTTATTTATCAAGGGAGCTATCTGACATTTTGCAACTGAAACTCTCTGAGACTTCATTTTGAAATTTGTAAACCAATGGAATTTTGTAAAACAAAGGAATGTTAGCCAGACGACCTTAGAGGTCTTCTATTCATTGACTACTCTTTAACTCTAATTTTTGTATTAAAAACTTAGATTCAACGTTGTGCAAGTGGTTGCCATACTGTATATCCAGTCTTCCCATTACTCTGGGGTATTTCTATATATGCTGCATATTCTGAGTAGACACTCTTTTTTTTTGAGGCAGAGTCTCGCTCTGTCGCCCAGACTGGAGTGCAGTGGCTGGATCTCAGCTCACTGCAAGCTCCGCCTCCCGGGTTTATGCTATTCTCCTGCCTCAGCCTCCCGCTGGGACTGCAGGCGCCCGCCACCTCGCCCGGCTAGTTTTTTGTATTTTTTTTTTTTTTTAGTAGAGACGGGGTTTCACCGTGTTGGCCAGGATGGTCTCGATCTCCTGACCTCGTGATCCGCCCATCTCGGCCTCCCAAAGTGCTGGGATTACAGGCTTGAGCCATCGCGCCCGGCCCTGAGTAGACACTCTTTAATCTAATATCCCACCAAATTCTTCCTTCATCATGTATCACTTATATCTAGACTCCAATTGTCTCTCTAGAACTTTTATAGGTGTTATTCCATTTTTAATGTTATATGTCTCTTACGTTTGTTGGATTTTTGATCAACTGTATCTTTGACCACATATTTATGGATGTAGAGAAACAGGAGAAGCCCTAAGTTTATATTTGTAGGGAATATAAACTAGACACTGCGGAAGCAAGGCTCCAAGTTCAATATTGAAATATAAAATCAATCTAAAAGTGAGAAGTAAATGTCCTCATTTGGAAAACTTAAGCTGGAACTAATGTAGAAACATAAGAGCTGGGAATGTAATATATATATTTTTTTCCATCAAATAAATTTTGTACTAATATGCAAATTGACTCTCTGATAATGAAGTAGTTTAAATGCTATAACGTTGAAGTATATAATCTATTACATAAGTCCAGTCTGTGAAATTTATATAACTATCAGTGATCATAGAATATTTTCAAAATATGCCGTGCGGTGCCATCTCAAGTGTAGCATAGTGAGGCCTCATGGAGAATTGGAACAACATTCACCCTATTTAGTATATTGTGCACAGCAGCTGTTTTAAGCACAGTAACATTGGTTATTCAACAGCATCCCATTAGAACCATTCCTCAGAAGGTTCTTCCTCTTCTAGCCATTCCACTACACTCATAACGTGCTCTCTACTGCTTCCACTGTTACTAAAATGACTACGTCTGCTTATGTTGCTTTTGTCTTAATGCTTAACATCGAGAGATAACTAGATGATATAGCCCATATCCAATAAAGAACAGCTTTTCTAGTTGGCGTTCTCCATACTGCTACTTAAGGAGACAGTGTCCTTTGTGTCTAATCTAGAGATGGCTGTTCATTGGTCCATTTGACTGTGATAAAGAATTCATGGTCATATAACCCAAAGCATAGAAAATTCCATGCAAAGAGCTATCTAGAATTGCTTTCTTTAGGAAATTTTTGGTTATGTTTAGGACATTTAGAACTTAATGCATTTCCTAAGGCCAACACTGACTACTATTCTCTTTAAAACAGGAACTCTTTAAAACACTAGTACTATGAAACAGATAGGACATAGGCTCTTTCCTAAAAGAGCTCACAGTCCAACATAGAAACACAAAAATTTTTCTTCTTCCAAAATATAACCATACAGAGAGATAAGTGGAGGCACAATGAAGAAGTAGGTAAATTTTGTTGGAGAGTCCAGGAAAGCTTTATAGAAAAGTTGACCTTGAAGAAGAGACTTAATTGGAGATATTCCCAGCTGGGTGTAGAAATGGGAAAGGAGAGGAGAATTCAATTCCAGAACAATGATGCAATATGAATAGAGGTACAGATGTATAATCTGGGAGCTGGAAGAAGGGTATTATGGTTAGAGCGTGGAATGTAAATATGATACAGCAATAGATAATAGTGTCCAGATCATGGAAAACCATGTGCTAATGGGTCTGGACTTTATCTGTAAGGAGAAGCTATTGAAAGAATTGAAGCCATTGATTAAAATGTCTTCTAAATATATACAAATATTGTGTTTCAATTAAAACACAAAATAATATTTTCATTTTAAAACAGATCACCATGATTGCAGTATATAAGAGGTATTGGAGATGCAGGAGGCCTGAGGGATGGTACTGGGAATGGGAGTGTTCCCATCGTCTGTGAAAGTGATGTTGAGATAATGCTTTGAAAAGACAGCAATGGATGGAGAGAATAGATCAGGCAAGCAAAAAGAGAAGGATTAACAATATACAGGGTAGATGACTGTTGTGGATATAAGGATGAAGGAGGAGACTAGGATTAATCCGCTTATTTGGTCATCTGTTTCTAACTGAATCATGATACTTTTCAAGAAAAAAAGGGATCTCAGAAGGACAGAACGATTTGGGAGAAATTCTGTGCACAATTTTAGTCATTTTAAGAGCTCCAAATCAAGGATACAGTACATGTTGGGCATCTAATTCAGCTAAAGGTATGGATGAAACTGTCAGAGAATGTCTGGAGAAAAGAGGAGAAAACCAAAGACAAAGTTCTAGAATTCTGCTTAAGCTTTAAGAGGTAGCCAAGCAGAAAAGACTGGGGGATAGTTAGAGAGGTAGGGAGAGAACTGAGAGAGAAAAGCAAAGATGTTAACAATGACGAGGAGTGCACATAGGTCAAATGAGATATGGACTGAAAACAACCCATTAGAAAATAGTGACGTTTACTGGAGCATTTACAGGGCCATGGGAAGGATTGAAACGTATTATGTCATTTGAAGAAGTAAATGTGAGAAAATGGAGATAGCAATTTCAGCCATTCTTTTGAAGACTTAATTGTGAAGGGGAGACCTAATCTAATGTATGCAGTAGGAATCGATGGAGATGAGATAGGGTCTGATTTTTTAGATTAATTCATTAATCTTTAAATTGAGAGAGCCATTCTGAGCATGTTTATAGCCTATAAATTAGGAGCCAAAAGCAGGAGGGATAAATTATACAGAAGGAGGATGTAACTGTTGGATCAAAGTAAAAGTTAACTTTGAGGGTGGTGGGGGAAAGAAGATAGCTTCCTGTAGTATTAAGGAGACATGATATGAGTGGATGCAAACTCTCCTACTTAAAATCTGAACATCTTTACCATAGCAATTTCTGAGAACATTACTTGAGAAGATACGTGCAGAGCTGTTCACCACTCATAATGTAATTAATGCTAATTTATCTATTTCCTGCAAACCTTAAAACGTTCTTAGTACTTGAATCTTGCAATTTTTTTTTTTTTTTTTTTTTTTTGGCACCAGAAAATATTCCTTTGAAAAAATCATCAGTATTGATTCTGGTTTCGTTTACTACCATTGCCCATTATTTCATCAACCTCAACACTCAACGGCCATAAACCTAGTTAATATTAAGATGGAGTTTCTTTCTCTAAGCACAGAACTTTGCCCAAGCTTGTTTCAGTATAGCATATCATTTCTCAAAAAATCTCTAGATTATAAGTTTAATACAATTATTGCTTAAAGTTGTTTTTAAAATAAATACAGAATTAAGTAAATGTATATTTTTATAGAAATTTATATTCCAATATTTCCACAAGTCTTTTTATAAAAATAATATCTATTTTCCTTTCCTTTTATCTACCTCTCCTCAAAAATTTAAAAGCTTTCATCCATTGTTTTGATATTTTCCCTGTATATTTTGGTGATATAGCTGTACTTTTCTAGTTTAAGACATTATGTCTTGACTTGCTACAATGAAAAATGAAGATATAACTCTTTTATATCCCTAATTTTCTTCACTTTTTTTTTTTTGATGGAGTTTTGGTCTTGTTGCACAGGGTGCAATGGCACAATTTCGGTTCACTGCAGCCTCTGCCTCCCGAGTTCAAGCGATTCTCTTGCCTCAGCCTCCCAAGTAGCTGGGACTACAGGCATACACCACCATGTTCAGCTAAATTATTTTCTTTGTATTTTTTGGTGGACATGGGGACTCACCATGTTGCCCAGGCTGGTCTGGAACACCTGACCTAAAGTGATCTGCCCGCCTCGGCCTCCCAGAGTGCTAGGATTACAAGCATGAGCCACCACACCTGGTCAATTTCCTTCAGTTTGTCCTCTCATTTTCCAAATGTTTATTTTTTGTTTGATTTTTAATTTGTTTTTACATTATTATATAATGAGAATATAAATATTTTATTCACAGATAACTCGCATAAGTTATGTTTATATTTCCTTTCTTAGATATTTTCTTTAGTTTTGTTTTTGAGTTAAAAAATTGTGTGTGTGTGTGTTTTGGTTGCTCTGTTTTCTATATATCTAGAAATAACTAATCCCCAAACTCTTTGTACATGTAAAAGGTATGGATGAAACTGTCAGAGAATGTCTGGAGAAAAGAGGAGAAAACCAAAGACAAAGTTCTAGAACTCTGCTTAAGCTTTAAGAAGTAGCCAAGCAGAAAAGACTGAGGGAAAACATGTAAAGTGTACATGTTTTCTCAATATTTTAAACTTATTTACATTCTTATTAGTTCCATCTTCTTGATGATATCCTTCTAGGAAAGTTTTTCTTCCTGTTCTCCTCTGGACTTACTGCTTGGTCCTTTGCAGAGCTATTGTTGTTTCGTTATCTCTCTAAACTGGCATCCAAAAAATTCCATGTCTTTCGTTTTCTTGGTTTACACCCTCATTTTGGTGGCAAGCCTTCTGTTATTTTCCTGAGAAAGAGTATTTGGGAGATCAATTTTGTGTTAATTTGTAAATACGAAAATGTCTTTATTCTACTCTCACATTTGATTCCCAGTTTAGCTGCTATAAACGTATAGAATGGCAGTAATATTCACTCCTAATTTTGAGGTCATAATTTTATTTAGTTTTTAAAAATAATTTTGCATCTAGTGTTGCTGCTTACAAGTTTGAGCCCATTCTCATATTTTTATTTTGTAAGTTTTGTCCTGTGCTCTAAATTTTAAAGTGATATGCTTATTGTAGGCCTAAAAAGAATTTTCCCCCCACAGTGTTGGGCATTTCATGGGCTTTTCACTCTGAACTTGTTCCAGTTGGAACATTTGTTGAATAATTTCCTTGGTAATTTCCTTAACATAATTTCCTCTGTTCTTTCTGTTTTCCTATTATTCAGAGAATGAACCTTTTGGATTGATGCTCTATTTTTTCTTCATGTTAAATTTT
>NW_012115055.1:741880-775606 GCF_000951035.1 Colobus angolensis palliatus
ACTACAGGCGCCTGCCACCTCGCCCGGCTAGTTTTTTGTATTTTTTAGTAGAGACGGGGTTTCACTGTGTTAGCCAGGATGGTCTCGATCCTCTGACCTCGTGATCCGCCCGTCTCGGCCTCCCAAAGTGCTGGGATTACAGGCTTGAGCCACCGCTCCCGGCCTAAATTTTCTACATTTAGATTTTTTATTCTAATTTATTAGATATCTCAATCATTCAAAATTTTCTAGTTTTTTATTCATTTCTGCTATTATATTTCTGATTTCCAAAAACTTTACTGATCTGGGTCTTGATTTTTTAATATCATGGTGTTATTTTTCATTGAAGTAAGATTTCATATCTCTAGATGACCAGAACTTAACACACAAACATATACACATGTGTAAAGTCTTCAGCTTTCATTCCTCTCTTTTATCCAAATTTGTTATTTCTGTTTGTTTGGTCTGTGTCCTTCATGTTGGAGGCTTTCCTGAAATATACTAAAATCCTTGGCCACCCATAAACACTTAAGAATGAGTCATTAAATATCTGATTAGAAGCTCTAGGGTTGTCAACTGGTATGCCTCCCTGTTAGGTGATCTAACCCTGCTGTTTACTGTGAACTCCTGACTCTTAGTGTTTTTCATATGTTTTCTCTTAGTCTGGTTAGACTTCCCATTGAAGAACTATCTAACCTCCTACCAGGAGGGTCTGACGCTGGCTACTAGTATTCTTAACGTTATGTAAGAGGAAGGATCAGAGAGCTCTCATGGTTCCGCATGTAGCTGATTAAAATTAATGTGCCCTTCCGTATACCCTGTGTTCTCTAGTTCAGCATCCCTCTAACTCATCCTCTGTGGAAGGTAAACTTCAGCCCTCTATAGAAGTTGCCTAGCTGTGGTGTAGTTAGGCATCTTATTCTCTGTTTGCAGATGTTCAACAATTCTGATAAATTTTAACCATAATTTATTTTCAGGTTTATGAATACCTGGTGCTGTCAGTTCTGGGGGATTTCTGAATTTTGCAGTGTAAATCATTTTGCTTCTGCTTCTAGACTGTCTCCGTGGCTATCTTGGAATTCACCTTTTTCAAGGCTAAGTTGCTATTTGTGTACTTGCTTGCTTTCTAGCTTCCAAATGTGTATTGCGGTTGTCGTTTCTAGCATGACACTTGTATTTGTGGTTTAGTGCTTTAAAAATCCACTTTGTTATTTTAGGGAGGTGTCAGGAGGAAACAGAAGTAACTGTATGTGTTGATTCTACTGTACAATTTAGAGTAATTGGAATATGTAATTTTTGTTGCAACCTATTAAGATATGGAATTATTTAAAAACACTGATCTAAGCATGGAAGTCACAACTTTAGAATTTTTTGTAAAATTTCAAAAAATATGTCTTTAAAGGGGGATAAAATTAAATCATGAATCCTTTTAGTAACAAATAATCTACATTTGTTTTTATGTGCTTCACACATCTCTTAACCATGAAGGGATTACAGTATTCTCAGTAGATCAATTCCATACTTCTTATTAATCATTCTAACTTTTATAATGCTGGAAGTGCCAAAATATATCCTCATTGCAGCTGCATATTCACGGTCCAAAACATTCTTTCCAGTATGACTTGATTATCCTCATCAACTTTGTAACAACGTTCATATGTGAGGTGAGAGAGTAAAGGAATCAGTCTTGCCACCAATAAGAGTGGATTTGGAGTCCAGTGTGAATTCAGATTAGATACAGAGCACTACTTGTGAGGAGAGTTAGTTGGAGTGAGTTGCTCATTCTATAGTGAAATACTAACAAAAAAGATAAAAGAGCAAGCTTTGGAAACATGGCTGCTGCTCATTTTCCAGAGTTTGTTTAAATATTTCATAATTTCAAAAAATAAATGCTGAGTTAAAGAAGCAGACATAATAGTAAATGTTAAAACCAAGGCAAAGAAGATGAGAAAATCTGTATCTAGTGATATAAATATGGTTCCAAACCAATATGCTCATAGAAAAGAGTAAACAACATGTAAATTAAGATTGAAGAACTGCCTCCATTCTTGTAAGATGCAGTTTGAGGTTTGCATAACTTGTATGTAAGAGTTAAACTAGTCCACGTCATGGAGTGGTTTTTATAGAAGACTTCTATATGGCAGAAGAAATTGAAGAAGGCAACAGAGTTCCCCTGAGGGCTAACCACCCTTATTTCAGTTAATGGGATATGTGCCCAAATAAGGGCTCACTGAAACATTAAAAGAAAAAAAACAACTAAATATGAGGTTAGAGAAAAAAACATGTTTTTCAAATAGCCTTTCCGCTAATGAGCAGATTGCATTAATTTCCCTAAAAACTTTACATGAATACTTCCCCTAAAAAAGTCCATATATTTTTATGCCACTTGTCTTTGTAGAAAGTGACATTTTATGCCACTTGTCTTTGGTTCTATTTCCAAATATATGCTCTAAAATTAGCATAAAAATTTATTAAGTGCTTAATGTCATATAAATCCACTAGATAAATTATAAAGAAACTGAAAGATATATTTACAGTTAAATTCAACTCTGAATTTTAAAACCAGGAGAAAAAACAATGAAAAATATTTAAAAAAAGGTTACACAAAAGTCTAAGAAAACAGTGCAATGCAGAACGAACTATAAGAAAAAAAATCTATGCCAATTAAAAAAATCAATGGAACTCTTTTATTGTGCCTACACATGAACTCAACTTCAAGAGACACCGAATGCATTTTAGTAAATTTGTCAAAATTGGTCCAATTGTTCAATTCCATTTGACCTAATAAGGTAAAAAGTATATAATGTTGACCACAGTTGAAACAGAGATTTCACTACTGAAGTCAGTTATATGTCTATCATTCATTCATTGATTTGTTCATCCACTTTACAAACAATTACTTAGTGTTTTTTTTGTTGTTTGTTTTGTTGTTGTTGTTGTTTTTAATCAGCTGAGTGTTAGGACATTGAGAAGGAAAAACACATGGTCCTCCTTAAAGAGCTCAAACTTGGAGAAGGCATGTTCAAGAACATATCACAATAGAATTGCCATGCGATGTTTTTATAGAGCTGAGATGTTAAGTGTTGTGGTAAAAGAAATTGAGCATTTAGGCAGACAGGAAAGTAAGCAGTAATTGTAATAAGAGAGAAAAGAATTATTTTGAGAAATATTTAAAAGTTAGAGCTATGAAGTATTTATCTTTAATTTGATTCAAAAGCAATGGAGAAAGGAACCAAGAATGAGAACCTTGGTTACTGGTTTGGTCAAACGGTAGATGTTGTTTCTGTTACTAAAATAAGGAAAGAAGAAATGAAGCAGAGGGAAGTATTAGATACTTGAGCAATAAATAATAAAATAATTTACTTAAATACAAATACAAGGAGAGATTATTTGGGGAAAAGTGGTTAATTTCTCTAAAATAAATAAGGCTTTTTAAAATTCAAATTCTGGAAATGTGTTACTAATACCAGTTGATCTCCACATATTCGTGTATCTACTTTCCTCATTCCAGGAATGGGGCATTATTTAAACTCAGTTTCTCTGGAATGTTGCCTTTGGCAAATAGCCTGAAGAAGTACATAGATTTATGAAAGTCTTTGCAGATGGAAATTCTGCTTTCCCTATTTTATTACCATTAATGTTCTTTCCTTTTCTTGACCACAAAAAGGAAGAATTCAATTAGAAGACGTTTGTAGGTTTAAGCTTTGCTTATAATAACTAGATTTATTTAGTTATCACAAGACTAACAGATGTGTCTAAAAGCCACCTTATGTTTTCCAACATAATATTGTTGATCTTTTTTTTTTTTTTTTCCTTTTTGGACCAGGGACCAGACAAATGGTGACCAGACGGTCCAGTCTAGAAAAGCGTAATTGCCAACTCTGACTTCAGCAAGGGTGGAAAAACTCAGAGGAAAATGGGAATTTAGCCTCAAGATAGTAGTTTCCATGTGTGAATGGGTTTTAAATTCTCCAAAGGAAAAAAAAAGGAATAATAGAAAAAACTGCAAGAAAAAATTATTGCAGGATTTAGGGTGATAAGTTTATTTTTGGGAAATCTAGTTAAAATATCTATTTCCTGCATATCTGTATTTGTGCTAATAGAAATAACTAAACTTGTTTTGTTTTGCAGACTTTAGAGTTTCTCATCAGTACTTTAAAAGGAGTTAACTGAGCTGACAGATTTGATTACTCAAAGTGGTCTGTCTCATTTTTTTATTTCACTTTGACATAAGACTTGGCACAAGACTGTTACAAGCTATGCTCTTTTATTGCTGCACTTCTAAGTTATAAATCTGGTTTACATCTATGGAAAATGTAGTGTAGAATTGAAGACATGTCCAATTATCTGGGCAATTTGTTTTATGAACTTACACCAAATTAAATAGAAAGCATCGCCAGTATTTGTTCTTCCTCTGTGGGCTGCAAATCAGTTAGAAAAAAAACCTTCTTGAACAGGGGCATTGAAAGTTCTGGCTTTTCAGACTGTTTCCTGAATGGGTTCTGATTAAAACAGGATCTGAAAGTCTGATTGATAGTCTCCATTTCCTTTCTTAATGTAACAAATACATTCAGAATGTTGACTCCTATGAAAAGTAGAGTTGCTGAGCTGGACTGCATTGCCTTTAGCATTTCTTCATAATAGAGGAAATGATTTGGCTAAGGGCTGGGTATGGCTGTTTTCTCAGAAAATAGTTATTGAAAAAGATTTTGTATGTCTCTCATCTACAAAAAAAATGAAATAGAAATTCAGCCTAAGATAAGCAATGAAGACTTAGTATTTTATGTATATCCTTTTAGTCTTTTACAAATAGAGTGACTCATTTGATCATCTGTGTAGGTGAAGTATTAAGCATTTGGCTGCCGGTAATAAAAAAGTAGGTATGACACCAGGGATGTAATGCTATGATATTATTGAAAATGATAGTGGGAAGCTCTATGACATTTTAAAGAGGGAGACTAATGAAAGAAAAGAAGAAAGGAAAGAAGGGAGAAGGAAGGATGGAAGGAAGAGAGGGATGGAGGGAAAAGAAAGATAAAGAAAAGGAAAGAAGAAAAGAAGGAAGGAAAGAGAGAGAAAAGAAAGAGGAAGGAAGGAGGGAAGGAAGGAGACATTAAGCCTGTGAAAATTTAGGAAACTTCCTGGACTAAAACTAACATGTAAGTTTAAAGCAATCAGTTATGAACTGATTTGGAGTTATTACTTGGATTTGTTCCCCTTGGGAAGTAAGGCTGATTGATTCTTTTTTTCAGTGGCAGTCTATTTTCGTTTTATTTCCCTTATTTTTCTGGGAATATTATACTTATTTAAAAGTCTTATTCTGATTGTTTTATCAACACTATTACTTCATATGTAAATTGTTTTGTTGGGTGACTTTATTTCTCTCTCATTGTGTTGCTTTATTTCTTTGGCGATGTGATTCATGAGTGTGTATATTTGTATCTAAGATTACTTGTTAGAATTTCTGCTGCATTCATTTGCACAACCTGCTTGGCAGAAATGTTGGGAACTTTTACTGAGGCTTATTCTGTACTGTACTGTGCCTTTAAATTTAAGGGAACATATGTGTTTGCTTAGAGGTTGTTTTTCTTGTTTTGGGTATTTCTTGTTGTTTCCAGCGGTGGACAGCCCCCTGCAGCTGTGTGATGTCTCTAACACAAGCTCCCATACTCTCCTTCCACGTCCTACCTTGCTCCCCAGAAGGGGGCAGCTGCAGGGTGGTGGACTTCTCTGTTGTTCCTGGGATGTCCCCGGTGCACAGGTTCCCCTCTCAGGCCTGGAGGGTCATGGTGTAGCCCTCAGTCTTTTGGGTGGCAAATTATCACTGGTATTTCCTTTGTTACACTCTCCTTCTTTCTTTTGTTCCCATCTCAGGAATTCTCCATGGTTTCTGATATATGAAGGATTTGTTATCTTTTTGTTGTTGTTGTTTTTTTGAGGTGGAGTCTCGCTCTGTCGCGCAGGCTGGAGTGCAGTGGCCAGATCTCGGCTCAAGCTCCGCCTCCCGGGTTCAGGCCATTCTCCTGCCTCAGCCTCCTGAGTAGCTGGGACTACAGGCGCCCGCCACCTCGCCCGGCTAGTTTTTTTTGTATTTTTTAGTAGAGACTAAAAATACCGTGTTAGCCAGGATGGTCTCGATCTCGTGACCTTGTGATCCGCCTGTCTCGGCCTCCCAAAGTGCTGGGATTACAGGCTTGAGCCACCGCACCCGGCCTTATCTTATTTTTGTGTATGGTTATATGTTCGTTCACTTGAAGTATATGTCCTGTTATCTGTAAGAATTTGACATTGCTCAGGCTGATGCTTTCAAACAATGAATAGTTTTCAAAGGCTTATTTAGGCAATTGGGCTTATCTGGGAATTTTTACTGCTCTCTCAGTCCAGATTCATCATGGTAACTCACCACCGTGTGTGAATAATTCTGTGGAGAATTTTTAATTCTCCAATTAATTGTCTCTTTACTGCAGACATTTACAGTCATGCATGTCCAAGGACCTACCATAGTGGAGGACCATTATGTAATTACTTCTATTACTTTTTTAACCATAGCAATTTAGAAATCTCAAAAACACATGTATTAAATTATTAAACAAAAGTTTTTTAGAAAAATATGAGGTGTCCAATTTCTTTCCATTCCTTTATAATTATTCCAGCCCTTAAGTATGATCACTTTTTCTATCAAAGGGGGCAAAAAAGATATCAACGGGAAGAAAGATTTTAAAATGGAAAACTAACAAACACTTCAGCTAATGCTTAAGATAATCTATTAATTAAAAAATACTCTCTTAGGTTCAAGTCCACAGTCATCTATGACAAATTGATAATTAGAAAATAGTCTTTTGTGATAGTAGCAAAACGTAGTCGCCTGTTAAAACTAAGTTATATTTATGGATGAGGATTCTGCTCCCCAGTGGATGATCAATGCTCATTTGTATCGTATATGATTATTAAAAACTGTTTCTCAGGAGAGCTATTATGGAAGCCTTAAAAAGAATGTCCTTATTCCCATGTGCATTTTCTAACCTGTTTTTCCTTCTGCTCTTAAAGACTAACTGGATACTATATTGAAACTTATCCTTATTGCTTCTTATTCTCCACAGAATTATTCACATCAGTCTATTTTTATGCATTTATTATACTGATTTTCTTTTAATTTGACAGTTTCCTCATGTTTCTGTGCATTGTTTTGACAGTGAGTTACTCATCAAGATTCTACTTGAAAAAAGAAAATGATAGTTCATGTTCACATTTAAACTTAACTCATTTTAGTTTTTCTTTTTATTCCACAGTCCTATGTGCATGACAATGACAGAAACTATAACTGACAAGATAATAGTTTAAACTTTATAAGTTGACTAGCTACAGAGGGCTCACTGGATACTAAAAACTGAACTGAAACCATTTTTTAAATAGAGGAATATTTTTAAAAACCCACAAGAGATGGACAATATAATTTATTTTAAAAAGCCAACACTTTTCATGCTTTATCAATAATGAGTTAACTTGTATACTATTTACTCTCATTCTTTCCCCATGGCATAAATGACATGGATAATAAGTATGCCATGCACTGAGTTAGTAGGATTAATATTAGTTTTCCTTAACTTGCATCACGCCTCCTCCCTTTGTTGAGAGGGATGAGCTTTCTTATGATTGATAAGCTTTTTTGTTTTCACTCCTTTCTTCCTTGCCCTTTGTCTTCCCTTTCAATTTCCTTTTGTTTGTTTCAACAACTTATTTATCTTGTTTTCTGCCTCTTATCTCAAGGATGTCAGTGATAGCTTCTGACATAGTTTTGACGGTACAATGAGATTTTCTTCTGCACACTTCTTTCCACTTTCCCTGGCCTCCTATGGCTTACACAGTTTGATAAAGAAGATTGAGTGGTTCAGACTCTTTGAACTAATATTTTAGTTTCTGGAAAAAGCCTTTGGTATGTCAGTGTTTACAAGCTTATTAAGTGAAGGTGCCTCATCACCTACAGAAGGTGAGGTCCACAGCCGACAAGGACATCTTGCCTCAGGGTATTATACCAGGGGTCATCAACCAGCAGTCCTGGAGCTGAACTCTGTTTTAAAGGTAGTGAAAGATGGACCTGGACAGGAAATTCCTGCCCCATTCTGAGCCCCCCTTTTCCCTCTTGGGTAGACAAGCTGAGGTTGGAGGCTGGGGTTTTCTCCCAAAATCAAATCAAATCAAATAGTTTCTTAACTTTTTTTTAATCAAAAAGTTCATGTAGGGGTCCATGGAACCAAATCAAATAGTGGCTTCTTTCTTCTCCAGGATAATTAAGGGAAAAGGCTGAAAGCCGTATAATTTCTTAAGTGTGAGCTCTATGGGCACAATAGAAAATATTATTTTTAACTCCATATTTAATTTGTTATAACCCTTGTTTTTGTGATGATCATTTATTTTTTAATATTTTGGGACTATAGTGATCATACTAAACTCCATGTCGGTATAGTAGAGAAATGTGATTTTCCTTTGTATAGATTTTTAAAGATTTTTTAAATACATACTATCTTATTAAATTTTCATAAAATGGTTTCTACAAATATTACAGAATTTGGATGACTGTAGGACATGACTACACACTAAAAATTATTCTAAATGAGGCCATTATCATATTAAACATGTAGCTGGTATATTGTCATTTCTTTGAAGCATAGCTTTAAACAATAAAAGGAAACAATCATTCATACTCATAAAGGTCAATTTAAATGTGATGGTGTGAACATCCCACTTTAAAGAAAATCACTATATATTTTAAACAGACAAAAATTCATTTCACACAAAGAAGTTCAATACCACTGTTTGCTTTATTACCATTGTGGGAATATTAAATAAATAACAGTGGAAATAGAACAGGATGGAAGGCCTCTTAAGCAGCCTTGACTTTATTCAGCCTGTACTATTGACATTTATGCTCAAGTAACTAAATACTAATTTTTAAAAGACCTGCACATGTGGATGTCACATTTAACGCTTAAAAAATCTGCTTTAAAAGGCCCATTCAGTTACACACTAACTTCTTCCTGGAAATACAGAACTTTCGTTTGTCTGCTCAGCAGCTCTAACTTTTCTTCTGGGCCCTGTACCTTACCCCACTCCTTTGCCGTAGAGATGCCATTTTACTACACAATAGTGGATTAGTTTCTAACTGGACAAATTACAGTATCCCACTCTTTTGGCCTCGAATCAGTTGGTCTGGTTATCGGCACATGGCCCAGATTGGTTAATGCATTCTTTCTCTAGTATTTTCTTCTTATTATATGTATTTATTGGGGCTAAAGCTTTAATATTTAGAGTTGAGCATTTGTGAGCAGATCCTAGGTGGGATGCTGGAGGTGGGAGTAGGGAGACAGAAAGAATAAGAGAGAGAGAGAGAATGTCAGGCAAAGAATGAAAAGGTGTAGTGAGGAGAAAGAAAGAGAGATGTTAAGGTGACCCACAGGTGCAGATGAGAAGAGAGATGATCATCGTGATGGTATTGGAATTATTTGAATTATTGGTTTGATTTGCCTGTAGCTTGGGTGCTCTGCAAGATACTCAATATTCTTCCAGTAAAAGGGCCATCTTAAAGTTTATTTGTATTGAGTATCTCTCACTGCCATAAAAATATTTTTAGTGAATGTAAATAATATCTTCATTTTTATAGATCTTATTTAGAGAGAGGTCCATTTGAACAAAGGCAAGTTTCCACATATGGTCTATGTCCAAATGCAGAGAACCTCATAAAACTATTTAATACCTATTATGATTAACTTTTAAATAAAGTAAATAGCAAAAGAAAAATTGTTGAATCCATTGAGAGATACTTAGAAGATTTTTAGACTTTGAGACTCAGGCTTTCTTTAATGAGTTAGAAAAACAGTCAGTAAAATAAGTTTGTGTATGAGGTGTGCTTATTTGGTGTACCTTGTATAGACCTAAATAAGCTCAGCGATTTTTAGTGTCTGAATAGAATCACCAAGTTGTCAAAGTGAAAATTTCCCATTGATCTACATAAATTCAGTTTAGTGTTATCTATAATAAAAACTCTTCTTATCTAACTCTAAGCTTATTCTCATTTTAGTACTTTCATAAGGGCCTTCTTTGTAAAAGCCAGTGTTCTCAATTCTGTGTTGATATAAAGAAATAGTCCTTGACATACTGCAACTTATATTTAATGAAGGAGGTAAGTAAAATATGTCAGTATAATACTGCATGGCATAGAGAAGGTATAGTTACTATAAGGGTTTAAGGATGCTTAGAATACAAATGAACTGAGCTTGCCTTCTTGAAGGTTATCACCATTTTTTTAGCTTTAACTACCAGACAGCAAACTGGGAAATAAAATCTACTGGGCCTAGCAAGCCATGCTTGTAATTCTATAGCTCAAGGTTTTTGTTTGCTTCCTTGTTTTTGTTTTGAGACAGAGTCTCACTCTGTTGCCCAGGCTGGAGTGCAGTGGCACATCTTAGTTCACTGCAACCTTAACCTCCCGGATTCAGGTGATTCTGATGCCTCAGCTTCTTAAGTAACTGGGACTACAGGCACGTGCCACCACGCCTGGCTAATTTTTGTATTTTTAGTCGAGTCGGGGATTCGCCATGTTGGCCAGGCTGCTCTTGAACACGTGACCTCAGATGATCTGTCTGCCTTGGCCTCCCAAAGTGCTGGGATTACAGGCATAAGTTACCACACCCGGCTTTGTTTTTGTTTTTAAGGATAATGGCTATGCATCATGTTTTGTGAAGTTTGCAAATCAGGGCCTCTTTAAGGCAGGCAGAGGACCACAAATATTGGCAAAATGGCCAGTCTTCCAAAAGAACCCCCATAAGTACCTACTGGATGTTGATGATGCCACTCCAGGCACTCAAAATCATGCCCCAGTTGCCTTGACTTATTTCTCTATTAAATGCCACAGCTCTGTCTCTGATTGCCACTGGAGCTCTGCTTTGCTACTTTGCGTGCTCATTTTTGCTCTGACTTGGCTTTTCTTCTGTTGACCTTTGTTCATGGCTTCTGGGCGATGACACACTCCATTCCCCCTCTGTTTCTAACATTGATTTACACACAGCTTTGGCATCCCTGATCCTCTCTTTTCAGAACTTGAGTCTCAAATTGCAATTTGCAATTCAGTTGTCTCTTACTTTAAAAAATGTAAATTCATTTTTAGAAATTTAAATGTATTTTATTTAAATTTGTTTACATTACTTTCAGGAATCTATAGCTGGTTTGCAGATTATAAGGAATAATTTGAAGGTTTTCAATAGACTGGGGAGGGTCATGGTAAGAATATTGACAATGTCAAGGATAGAATAGAAGGCTAGGGAGAGTTTAAGAGAGAAACCACTTGAAAGTAAGGTTATAATATTTCACATTTGCCTGTCTGTTTCTCCCAATATAGACATTTTTTAAAGAGTTCTTAAGTGTTCAGTTAGCAAATAGCTGACAAATAACTGATAGCAAAAAATTATTTCAATAAATAAATAATAAATAAAACAGTGCAAGTTTTAACCAAGGTTGCTGTGTGATGAAGGGAGCATTATAATCATTTGACTTCTCTTTGGAAGACAGAGGAAAGGAAGAAGCTCGGATCCTCCCTCAGACTTTAGGTTAGCAATTCTGAGTGGTTGATGCATTATAGACAAAGAAGGGGACATCAAGGAGATAGCAGATTCTGAAGGTGAGGGTGATGACTTTGGTTTTTGTCCTGTTTAATTTTTGGTACTTGTAGGACATCCAAAAGGAGTTGTGTAGTAAAGAGTTAGATATTTGGATCTGGAACTTGGGACAGAGATTGAACCTGGAGATCTGGCATAGATAATAGAATTCTTAGAGGTGCAGGACCTCTTATTTAAGGAGTGAACTACAAGAATATGCTATAGGGGAGATGGAAAAGTAGTAATTCAAGAACTAGAAAGTCAAACAAAAAAATAGTGCCATGGAAATTTAAAGAAGAAAAATTATTAAATGCTATAGGAGATAGTATAAGTAGACTTCGTGCAGTAGCCCTGTGATTTGACCGATTCATATGAGAGATTCAGAACAAGGTGATTTACATAGTGCATTGATAGAGAATCTTCACCACACTGGTACTGCCCTGTGATGCAAACCTACCTCTGCATAGGGTTGACCACAGAAGTCCTGAAGGCAAGACACAGGGCATGCTGTGTTAAGAGCTTTCCTCTGTCTGTGCATTTAGAGTGCTTGCTTCTGTCTTCTGCTGTGATCTCAATGACACTTTCACATGTCCCTTTCTCGAGAAAGCATTTGCTTTCTATATTTGAGAAGACGGTCTTTGCTTGAAGTTGAATAACTTAACTTTTGAGTCCTCAAAATAATGTATTTAGGTAAGCATTTAACCCAGCATTCCCACTTTAACTCATAGTTACTCGTTTTGTAAATAGTATTTGAAAATAGTTTGTAAGCACAATATTTTGCACATAGCTTGTGTCCACCCAGAAAACGTCAAATGCATGAAAAATGTAGCTATTGACGTCTGTGTTTATTGGTCTGTTAATGTTGCTCTTATGAGGCTGATTGCAATGAATGTTTTTACAATGTGCCTGTGGGCAAGATCACTATTCAGTCTTATACATTTCCAACAAATCATTTTTGATCATTTTAAAGTGGATTCAGTCTTTGAGGTGAGATTGACAATTAAAGGAAGTGAAAAATAATGAGTTCAATGAGTAAAACATTCAATTCTAATATCTCTTGCTTTTGGTAATTTTAATGAGAGTTTTCTTACTGTTTTTTGTGCTTTTTAGTTTTTGACTCTGGAAAACTGAGTCTACTTGGACTTGGGCCATTGGCCTATTTTGTGTTTCCAGTTTTTGCAAATTGGAACGTATATTAAGTTTCATAGTTCATAAGCCAAAAGTCTATTAAAATCCTCTATTTACTCTTTTCTGATGGAAAAATGGAGTGATCTCCAACAGAGAGGGACTCCCTCTTCTGTGGGCTTGCCTGCAGAACAGGAGACTATTTATATGTGAGCTCACAATCATTGTGCCAAAAAGGTGGTGTGTTTTGATGTATCCTATTAATCATTGTGTTCTTTTGTTAAGATTTTCATTTTGTTTCACGGAATATAAATCTGGCTTATTGCCTTTAAATATTCATGCAGAATTATATATTATCTTAAACAGTTGATGTTTTTGTTGGCATCATTCTGAGATTGGAATTAAGTGCTTCCATAATTTATAAGCAAACCAACTGAGTTTATGAATATAAAATGGAACCAGTCAGGTCACTAGAGTGAAGATGCATAAGTCAAGTTCTTCTGGAAATGAATGTTATTTACTAGTAGTTGAGAACTGTATCCTTATGCTAGAACAAAATAGATTCCGTCTATGAAAGTCATAAAGCACTTCAATCAAATAATCAAGCAATTTTATTTTTGCTGTTGTTTCTACCGTGCTGAAGGGAACCAAATCTGGAATACTGTTGTTATCAACTGAATGTGTGTGTCCTCCCAAAATTCATATGTTAAAGCCCTAACCCCCAATATGATGGTATTTGATGATGGGGGTCTAGGGGAGGTAATAAGGTTACATTAGGTCATGAGAATAAGACCTTCAGGATGGGATTAGTGATTTCATAAGAAGAAGTAGAGAGAAAGCTGCCATGTGATAGCATAGTGAGAAGACAGCAGGCAGTGTGCAAGCCAGGCAGAGAGCCCTCACCCAAAATTGAACTGGTCAGCTCCTTGGCCTTGGACTTCGCAGCCTCCAGACCTGTGAGTAAACAAAAAATTATTAGTTCAAGCAGACTAAGACAACTATGGTAATCTCTTAGCTGTTTCATTGTTACTTTATTTTCAAAATTTTATAGCACCCTTCATATATCAAATGCAGACAAATCGATAAACGAAATGTTCAACATTATTAACAGAGTACTGTGGTAGAGAAATAGAAGAGTGATCAGGGATAACTTCATGTTGAATATGTCAAGGATCAGGTAGTGTAGTTAATGTTGTGAAAAGTAAGTGGGAGGGAGTGTTTCAGGAAGAGGGAACAGCCATCTCACTGACCCTGTGTGTATCCTAGAATTACTCTTTGTGTATTCTAAATAGTAAATGAAGCAATGGAAAGGAATAGACAAAGTTGACATTTGCTTGGAATTTGGCTGGAAATGGAGAGAGACTGAAAATATAGAATTTCACTAGGCATGTATGGAAATTCTTTAAAGGAAAGTAATGGTGAGGTATTTTAAATTGGAACAATTGTCGAAAATGTAGCTTCTCGGCAATACAATCTATATTGTTAGTTTCTATTCTTACTGTGACTCTGTTCCCTACTTTCGTGTTGCAAAGCAACTTGATATGTGTCTCTGAGTTTTGTAGGATCCATTTTACTATAGTAAATGCCTCTATACAAGTAGACATTAGAAACTATGAATGGAATTGGGAAGTCAGTATAGATTTGCTAGAGTACAGTGTTTTATTTCTATTGCATAAGTTAAAGTTTAACCTTTGGTGCCAGATTTCTGCACTGATTTCCTGGCCGAGGCTCTGTAAATGTGGTTGGCACCATCTCGAGTGGCTCAGGTAGCCAGGAAGTGAGATTATGTTTACCATTTTCATAAATCCTCATGGAATAAATATAGGCTCCTGTCACCCTTTCTTTTGCCACCCACTATAGTCTTTAGCAGGAAGGAAGTATCATTTTCATCTCTCACTACAATGAAAGCTCTGAGAATCTGGTTACAGTTTCTCTTAGCAAATGGAATCCCAGAAGTGTCTGCATGTAGCTAAAATGCACATGTATTCCCCTCTCAGGGATTTTTTTTCAGACCATGGTTGAAAAATATCTGCTCTTTAAATTATTCCATTGCTTTACAGAGGAAGTATTAATTACATGACTGTAAGCATAGATCAGGCTGGGATGTAATTACAGGGCTTACTTTGTCTCTGTTGTCCAACAGAATTAGGCAGGAAGCATTCATGATGCCAGCAATTTAAGGTGTTTTGGAGCCCATTATGTTTCTGGTTCTCTCAAGAACCTAAGCATGGATCAAATGACATTTCTGTTGCCCAGTTGTCTGGAAAAAGAACAAAGCAAGTATGACATTTTTACAAGTTTTATGTTTGTACATTGCTAGAAAATGTTACATACAACCTTAAGAATGTAGTCTTTTGTAGCATCACTCAGGTTATCTAATTTTTCTCTAATTTGTGATAGTGAGTCTATTATTAGCTTTATATTTGGTTATATTAAACAATGTAGTTGAGGAGATAAATATGTGGTTGTATTATATAGTTTTACATCTTTTAAACAATATTTGTATATAGGATTGTTCTTAAATGTCTAATATCAGATTAGAAAATTAGAATCACCACAAAACTTTCTAAAACCACCCTTTTCTCTCATTCACTTTTATGTTTTATTTCCTATGTTGTGATTTTTTCATCATTCTTATAAAAGTGAAATCTATTTAAGTTTTCACTTAGCAGTTCCCTTACTCTCAGCTTTTAAGCTCTCTTCTAATTAGTTAAAGATGCTTTTTTACTTTTCTACTATTTTCAGTCATTTGGGGCTCTACATCTTCTGAAAATTCTCCTCGTAGTTACAGATTCTTCTCCCCCTCTTCTCTCATTCCAAATATTTTTCTTCACATGTTTCTTGTCACTCTTGGACAATCTGCACAACATCCCTACTTATTCCTCAGACCACAGCATTATTTGGTCTCCCTGCAGTCTATCCCAATCATACTTTGAGTGCATGTTCTTCTAGAAGTGCATGTGCGTAGAATCACTGTTAGACCTAGTTGCCTAACCCTCACCTTGGTAACTGTTTTTGCAGTCACTGTATCTATTTCCTGTTCAAAGTTTCATTTTTCATATTTTTGTTCCCTTCTTTTGAAAACAGGATGACAATTTCTATCATAAATCAGAGTGGAGAAATGAACTTCCACGGCAGGATTTACCTTCTTTCTCCCTCTCCCAACTCCCATTCCCCCCCTACCTTAAAAAAATCATATTAATAAAGGTCATCACTCTCAAGACACAAACTTGAATTTTGACTATCATCTTCATTGTTTGCTCTGAGAGTAACACTAAATCTGATGGGTTATCTCATTTCAGAAGGAAATGAACAAATCATATTTAAGGTATTGCAATAGTTGAGAGCTAGTAAAATTTAGATACTGACAAACAAAACAAAAATATGTAATGAGAAGACCTTGTGTTCCAAAAGGCTCCCATAGTGCAGCACAAGGAATAGTGACATAAATTCAAGAGGCCTGGGTGTGACTCTTGGCTCTGCCCCTTACTTGTGTGATATTGCTGGGCACTTTGAAGTCTCAGTTGTCTCACATAAATAGGAAAATCTTATCCCTCTCAAAGAGGTCTCATGTTAAAATCAAATGGGATTACCGATATGAAAGTAGTTACTTTTATTATCTTTTATTATCTTCTGTCCTTTTATTCTGTCTTCTATTCTTTTCTTTTATTTCATTTTTGAGACAGAGTCTCGCTCTGTCACCCAGGCTGGAGTGCAGTGGCGCAATCTCGGCTCACTGCTAGTCAGTGCTTATTTTCATTTTTGGCTCTTTGTTAATCTACAGTCAGGCAGATCTGTGTGTGTATCTCAGCTCTTCTGCTCCCTAGTGGTAAGATGCTAAATTTCTTTAGGTCTCAGTTTCCTCATCTGTAAATTGGGAATAATAATGGTATGAGATACTAAATAAAGCACTTGGCACAACAACTGGAGCATAATCTGTTAAATATTCATTCAATATTCGTGATCATGAAAACAACCATCATTTGACTACTGCTAGTCAACATATCCACTACAAAACCTCATAATGTCAGTCAGGAATATAGTGTTGCACCTGTTTTCTTGTCTTTAAATATTTGTACACCAAAGTGTTCTAACATCACTTATGCATGCAACCAATCTGACTTTATAAAGTTGGTATGTTTTCCAAAGTAGTTGAAATTAGAGATGTTGGATTTTATTTAAAGATATGGAAATATTCATATATTTTATATTTAGTTTTCTCAATATAATATTTGTGAATATTTGTGATAAAGATATTTTACTTTATCACATGTGAGTATTTGTAATAAAGATACTATATTAATGCCAATGATTGTTGCTAATTCAATAAAGAGAAAATTTGTATTGGAAAGATCAGTGAGCTTCATAACACAAATCTTGATTTTGTAAACCATTTCTTCCAGTGCCCATTAGAATGACTATGTACTATCTTGAATCTAAATTTTGATATTTAAAATTTCTATGATCCCTGCCTCCTTGCATTTATCTTCTCAAGCCAGAGAAAATAGATACAGTTTTATGTAGAAAAAGGTATCTGTGCAATGGTTTTAATATTGCCCTCGAAGAATATACAAATGTGTGACAGTGGTGAAGTAACAGTTATTCAGATGTCACTGTACCTAAAGTATTTGAGTTTAGTTAAGTGGCATGGGGGAAAATTAGTATGAACAAATGATATATCTTAATTATAGATTTTTAAAGGGATTGAAGCATTAGACTTTTTATTTCAATTTTATTTCAGAAAATTGAATTATTATTATTATTATTATTATTATTTTTGATACGGAGTCTCACTCTGTCACCCAGACTGGAGTGCAGTAGCATAATCTCGGCTCACTGCAAGCTCTGTCTCCCGGGTTCATGCCATTCTCCTGCCTCAGCCTCCTGAGTAGCTGGGACTACAGGCTCCTGCCACCACACCCAGCTAATTTTTTTTTTTTTTGTATTTTTAGCAGAGATGGGGTTTCACCGTGTTAGCCAGGATGGTCTCTATCTCCTGACGTTGTGATTCACCCATCTTGGCCTCCGAAAGCGCTAGGATTACAGGCATGAGCCACCGCGCCTGGACAGAAAATTGCATTCTTAAATACGCTTTTGGCAGAAGTTACAAATACATTTTTAAAACTAGGTAATAATTTTTTTTTTTTTTTAGATGGAGTTTCACTCCTGTTGCCCAGGCTGGAGTGCAATGGTGCATTCTTGGCTCATTGAAACCTCTGCCTCCTGGGTTCAAGCGATTCTCCTGCTTCAGCCTCCTGAGTAGCTGGGACTACAGGCACCCGCCACCATGCCTGGCTAATTTTTTTTTAATTTTTCGTAGAGATGGGGTTTCACCATGTTGGCCAGGTTGATCTCGAACTGAGGTCACCAGGTTGACCTCACATGATCCACCTGCCTCAGCCTCCTGAAGTGCTGGGATTATAGGCATGAGCCACTGCACCCAGCCAGTGATTTCTTAATAAGTATATGAATTGCTATGTGCATACATCTTTCTCCAATTCTTGAATATGATTTAATTTACTTTCAATTATAATTTCTTAATATTATTAACTTGCTTAGTATATTCATTTTGCAAAAGGCACAGAAATATCTGTTGCGGAAGTGATGGCTATTGATTTCCCAAAAATCAGTATTCTCTCTTTCAAGTGGAGAGGTATCACTGAAAAATACCTGCCTGGTGTCCCAGTGGGAATCTTTCCCAGCCCCACTTGTAGTTAAGTACAGCCGTATTGTAATTGATGAAGGGAGAGAAAAATGAGGTCCTCTTCCAGGCTTGCCCGTAAGGCCCTTCCATGAGGCACTCCTTTTGCCTTTTTCCTCTTCTGGATGATTAGATTAGGGAACACCCCTCCAAGGACTTAGAAGCCTTAGAAGCTGGGTTCCTGACTGATTATGTGGGTAGATTCTTCCACTGAACTGCACTTGGACCTCCGCATTGGAGAGCGAAATTAAAAGAGTAAAATTAAATTCTAATTAGGATAAACCTTTGAATAGTAGCAGTTATTACAGCAACTTATACTACTCTAGTGTATTTTCTCAGCTATGTCTTGACTAGTTACAAATAATAGAATCCAAAGATATAATATTTTACTGTTGATAGCTGTTACACAATATTTTAGCCTTAACATACCACAGTAGCCTTTAATTTAACATACTGGTAGTCTCACTTCAATTATCAGAAACCTGTATTTATAGATTTAAAAAATTATTTCTTAATAGCACCTTTTAGCCCTTTTCACATTCTGTTTAATTTCATATATCCTTAATTGATATCTCAAAGCTCTTACACATCTCTGTACCACACAGAATTAAAGAACTGCCACTTCTCTTCGCCCAAGAAATAAAACTCTCTAAATCTTGAACTCTCAGAAAAGAGGTCCCAGAATGATAATGTAACACTATTCTCCTGACTATACTCCATATCTTTTTGGTGGTTTGTGTTTCCTCAGAATCAAACCCTGAGACAAATATTCAAGTTCAAGTTACTTATTTGACAATTAATGTCAGAAAATGCCAGTAGGGGAATGGGAAAGTGTAGTAGAAAAGGAAAGGCAGCCAATAACAAATTCATTAGAAAGCAGGTTGCTACTGAGAATAGTTAGATTTTGTTCTCGCAGAGGAAATCTGGGTGTGCTTCAAAAATACCCCCTAGGTGGGGAGAGCAAGCTGGCACATTCACACAACAGACTCCCTTAAGTCATTGGTTGAGGAATGTTCTCAAGGGGTGGTAATTCTTAGACATTTCTAGGATTCAGTAGCTTTGGTAGCCAGAGAAAAACACATAGGCAACAAAATGCAGGTGTAGCCAGTTGGAATTTCTAGGATTCAGTAGCTTTGGTAGCCAGAGAAAAACACATAGGCAACAAAATGCAGGTGTAGCCAGTTGGAAATCCAGATAACAGGCATTAAAGTCAGTGTGAGGGGGTTTAAGTGGGGCAGCAACAGTGATAATTTCCCACTTTAAAATCTTACTCCAAGAGCAGCAAGTATACGAATGGAAACTCAAAAATGGTGAAGTTTAGTCACCATGTTATTTTACAGTGATATGCACACAAGTCTTTTTTAGCCTAATTTTGGTATTTTTACTGCAATAAGATCATAATTTGTATTTCTTCTGTGTGTCTATTTCTTCTTGTTTTTTATTCTTGTGGTGTATACTGCCTTATTTGGTCTCCTGGGCATCTGGTTTTCTATTAAAACAAACAAAACATCTTTTAGTTTAGTTTTGTTTGGTGATTTTTATATCAGTTCATTTACCATCATCTTGATTTGGGCAGTTACATTAATTTGGTTTTCCTAAAAGAATGATGGAGTCTAAATTTAGATCCTAAAGAGGAGGAAGGGAACATAGAAATTATGTTGTGCCTCTGATTCTTCTGGTCAGTGCAGATATTGCAAATGGATTACATGATTGCCTTCGAGACTCTTTTCACCCTGAGCTTCAAACACACTGTTGTCAGTTTTGCAAACATTCACATTCTTTGCCCGTAGTTTGTATTTCTTTACAATTAAAACCATAATTTCTAATCAGTTAAATAGCCTGCCTTCTCTTCATCCATCTCTGCACTACTGAAGGCTTCTTCAGAAATTCATACACCCAGCAGATGACCACTTTTACTGTTTATTTCCCCAAACTTCATTTGGATGCCATAATGGTTTTGGGGAATGCTTGGGTACCTCCCTAGTGAGCACTGTTGTTAATTCTCCACAGAGATGCATGGTTTTTATCATAACCTTTTTATTGCAAGTGTCAGAAAAGCAACTTGAATCTGCTTAAGCAAAAATCTATAAAGGGAATATATTAAAATTTTTCTGAGATGTCTCATGAATCGAAGGATGGGAAGAGGACTGATCCTCACTAACAACTGGAACCAGGAGACTAAATTCCACCTTCCTCCACTTTGTGTGTATTATTTTCTTTAGGAATCTATTTCAAACTTTAGTTTTTTCTATGCAGATCACATCTGCTCTGTGTTCCATATGGGAGGGAGCACATGGGAACCACAATGGAAGGACAGTAAGACCTGGCACTCGGGTTTCCATCCTGAAACCCGGTTTACTAGAGAGAGAATGACTTCTACAGCACAGGTCCAGAAATTCTAGTGAACACTCTCATTGGTTACACTTGAGTCCAGTGCTCAGTTCTGGGCTAATCAACTGTGGCCAAGCAGGCTATTTAGGGCAATAGTTGGGCAGTTCCAACAGAATGATTTGGACTGAACAAGTTGTATCAAGTAGCACGGACTGGACAGCTAGTGGAATTATGAGAGTGATGGACAATACTACCATAAATAATTGAGACATTACCCTTTTCTACTTTCTTAAAATTATAATCTAACCATCCGTCCATTTTTTCTCAAAAAAAGGCCTTATCTACTATTTCATGAAAATGAATGAACATGTGCCTACAGTTGCATTTATTATTTCTCTTTCCAGTCCATTTTTTTGTAATAAAATAGTTGGACTTAATTCCTAAGCTGAATTTCTAGGCCCCTATTATTTATAGTCTGCCATATTCTTTTTGAACTGGTGTCTGCAACTCTCAGCTTTATTGTCCTTGGTTCAACCTATAACCTGCCACTGAATTAACCTTCTGAATTAAGTTATCTCCATAGCACTGTCTTATGAAGACACCTTCTTGGGGTCATTATTCCAATTAAGTAAGGCAAAAAAAAAAAATCTGCTTGGCATTTAGGGCTCTCTAGTCCAAAATGTGCCACAATCTACTTCCCAAGCCCTTATTGTCCCCCCATATGTGAATGTCATACTTCAGATGCTTCCATTTATTCATTTAACAGACCCTGAGTTTTCCTAGTTTGGTACCTTTCTCCTTCTGTTGCCAATATCTGTAATTCCATTTTTACATTTTGAAATCTCCTTCACCTTTCAAGACTCATAAGTAACCAGGTCTTTGCAAATGTTTTTCTTCATCTCTCTATTGAAATAATTTCATCTTTGTACAAAGGTTTATAGTCTGTCTCATATTGTGATCACTGGGGTATTTATGCTAATCCATCTATGAATCTAATTTTTTAACCAGACATTACATAGAACCTCTTTATCTTAAAAAATTACACTTACTTGGAATAGAATTACATAGCCATTTTTTCTTTTTTTTCTCTTTTGAGACAGTCTCCCTTTGTTGCCCAGGCTGGAACATAGTGGCACGATCACAGCAACCTCTACCTCACAGGTTCAAGCAATTCTCGTGCCTCAGCCTCCCAAGTAGCTGGGATTACAGGCATGTGCCACCACTCCTGGCTAACTAGCCTCAAGCAGTCCCCACCTCGGCCTCCCAAACTGGTGGGATTACAGGTGTGAGCCCCCATGCCCAGCAAGTTACATAGGCTTTATGTAATCCAATGGGAAATAGTTTTTCTCCTCTACAATCCACTTGGAAACAATATTTGCCACAAATGGGGGCTTTATTAAAGATTACATATCAGCTTTAGTTGGGGGTTTTATGGGAAATTCACACAGCTTTTGTGGACTCTAGAGGTAGTAATGTTACCATAGAAACTTTTGTCTATCTTGTGGACTCTTCGCTTCAATATCAGTTCTTTTCTCATCCTTTTGTTCTTTTACAGGCACAAAACAGCAACATCACCTACCCTTCCCATTGCCTTCTCTAAGGTAAGTTCTTTCTTCTGAAGCCTTGGCACAGGCTGACATTCTTCTTATACATTTTACTGAATTGCAGGCAGGAGCTTGGTCTTTCTCATCCTTGTATCTTCTTCAGCTTCAGCAGCTGTACTTCATCCACACTTGAATTGTCAAGTGGCATGGAGCTACCATTGCTTCAACACATATGAGTGATACACAAAACTAGAGAAACAAAGCTAGAGAACTATGGAGCACATTATACTTTTAGCTCTGTGTTTTATACTTGTATATATTTGGCAATTATGAATGTACCCCTCTATGAATTTACACCAGCACATTCTTTTCTCTGTGAGGTAGAGAAAAGTGAAAGATAATTAGATGTGATATAAATTAGATCAATAGCTTGTATAGAGAAATATACTAGGGGAATATATTCATATTCATAAGTAATTTTATTATCTCATTTTCCGGTTTCACATACTTATAGTTAAATGTCTTCACTGTGAAGACAATATCCGTGTCTTGAAATAATTTTCACGAATTCTCTTATTTTCTCAAGTGTGAGAAGAATTCTTTAAGAAGTCAAAATTAGAAAATGGTTCCAGTGGTTAGGATTACAGAACTCATCCATGTCCTAATTAAGAACATTGGTCTGTTATGACTGAATTAATTTCAGCATGAATGTGGCTTTCAGAATAATCTATTGGAGGGAATCTTAAGTTTCTAATAATTTAATATTATTTACATTTTACCCATAGAAAACTATTTAAAATCATTTGAAAAAATAGAAATTGACAAAATATTAACCTAAAGCATTAAATATAGAAGTTTCTCCTTTATCACTCCAAATTTCAAAGGATTACATGAAATAGGTTGTTGGAAAAAATTATTAAATAGTATCCCCCTGATTATAATAGATATACATATTTTACTAGACAAGTTTGAATCAGAGAGACAGAGCTCCTAGGAATGATAATGACTAGGGAATTGACTATAGGGATTCCAACTTACACATTTGTAAGAGTTGGTTAAACTATATAAACCTGCTTTTTTCTACATTTGACACTGAGACAGAAGTCAGGAAGGCAGGCCATTGGGAAGGAAAGATGGTGAAGTGGGGAAGGAACAGGACACATTGGAGCACATAAGAGTGAGCTGGAACACATGTAGGTCTCTTGTCAGCTCCAACTCCCAACATCAGTGCTATTTCTGGCTAGATATGAAACTGGTGCCCTTTCCTATGAAGCCAAACACAGCACTGGCCCAAGAGTCACAGAAGATAAAGGAAGAGACCCAACAGGAGTTGGACGAGCAAGTCCTGTTGCTGCTGCAGACGCCACACACACTCGTCGAGGATTCAGAGAAGCTGAAGGAGGAGATCCAGCTGTTGCTGGAGTGACTGTTGGCTGGCCCTGCTCCACTTAGACAAGGTGAGCCAGCCCATCAGAAACAATGTGCCTGATTTGCAATGGCACCTGATGTCTTGCATTGTAATTGCATTAACCTTCCCAGTATAAAAGGGTATGACTGTTGCTGCTTCTCTTCCACTTTTCAAATGTCATCTAAAGTATCTCTTGTAGCCCACAGGAATTTGGAATTATGCTAAAAAGTGGATTCTGAGAATCATGTTTGTAACTTAAATGAGCTTACACAGTACATATCACCTTGCATATGTCAAAATACAAAATGAAATAAAAATCTACACAATCTCATCTTCTCCCTGGAATAAAGACAGTATCTTTTTCTGAATACTATGTGTTCATCAGTCTTCTCATCACAGCTTCATAGCCTGCATCAGATAACATCTTAGGAAGTCTCATCCAGGTCACCCTTCCTCCAGACGCACTGGATATGATCTTAATTTCTAGAATATTAAGAGAAGATAATAAGATAAGAAGGGAAGCAGCAGCCTTATGATGTGGTAATTGTGAGTTGGGGACCTGGGAGCTTTACAAAAGATATTGGGTAATAAGGACTTAGAGAATTACATGTTTAACTTCCTTATCCAGAGTGATCTGATGGGTATATTTATTATGATGATGGTAAAGATATTAAGTTCAAATTCAACCCCCAACCGAGAGGACTGGAAGACTATTTTAGTTGTCAGGGTAGCATGACAATGAACCAGGGCGGCATACAAACCATTAGTGAAAACTGCAAAGATACATGTAACACACAGGCAAATAAACAAAGAGAACCTTGTATGGAGTGTAAAAGAAGCATACCGCCTACAAACTGCTGGAGGCTTTGAAAGTAATTTACTGAGAAAGCTTTTTACAGTGGCCCACTTTGGGGCCATTGATAATTAACAAATAATTCAGAGTGTATCCAACTGGTTTCAGCCAATTTCCTTAGGGAGTTGCGATACTTTAAATTCCATATAATAATACTGTTAGATCAGTGTCTTCAGTTGCAGTATGTAAGCACACAAGACTTGATTCATGATCATATGGGTAATAACTTAAGATCAATATTTTAAATGATGTAATAGAAAATCAGCAAGGAATCTCTCACAAGTAATAAATAGCAATTGAGCCTTAGTTGTGGGTATATGTAGTCATTACGAATTCTGCCAAGTATATAGATTTATGCTTACACAAATTACTGAGTGATAAAAGACAACATTTCTCATAGTAGCAATATGGTTTCATACCTTATTCAAGAGCATAGGTTTCTTCATGTAGGACACCAAGAAACCAAAGCATTATTCTAACCACTTATTCATAATAGGTCTGACTTTAGCAGCTGATGTTTCTGCCTTGCAGGGACTCTGTTTTTCCCAGTCTTGAGATGAGATGTGAAATTTGTCTTATTCACGCTGCATGGCATATGGAAAGAAGCTCGAGCTTTAGAGACAGAAATACATCTGCTCGAGGGATCTGCTTAGTGCTAATTTCTGCTTCTGTAAAATGGGGATGGGGGATGTGTCATTATTTTTCTCTCACAGGGTCACCCTGAGAAAGCGACACAGTAAAAAGCAAAGTATGTTGCAAACAGTACAATACTATGAAAACAAGTTAATTTCTGATTTGTTATCCCAGGTTTGTAGTACCTGAAGGGCTGATGACAAAAGGCAGCCATTCATGTAAAAGCACCTAAATGGGAAAAGTCTCTTGTTTTATTTATAAAACTCTTTCACTCTCTGCTTTATATCTACTCTTCCTGATACTCTTTGAAAATACACATAATTTCATCTTCATCATAGCCTGACATTCTTTTCCTTTTTAATGAACTAGAAAACATAAGAACTAGCATCATATTCTCTCTTTCTCCATCCTCTTCATCATTTTAACTACTCATACAACAGAGCGTTCAATTGTGGGTCACATGTCAGTCAGCCATTTCCAGAATTGATTTGAAAAACTATATTTAGGTATGAGATTGCCTTTTCAGTAGATAGAACCATCTTTTCCACTCCTTCTTTTCCACTTAGCTCTTCCATAAGCTATCCAGTCCCCTAGTCTCTGATTTATCAGTGGACTTCTACCAATAATACTTTTTCTATCTGCCTGAATCATTGTGTTAGTTGATTTTCCAACATTCTTTTCCAGCTGATATCAAACCCTGAGTTATTCCATCTATCTGATTTCATTGTTCTTGCTCCAGGGCTGTTAGCTATTCTCTAGCTAATCTCCAGAGATTGCTAGAGACAATCATCCATCCTATATCTATGCATGCCCTTGTGAATGTCCTGTCTGGACCTAGGTGGAACTCACCTAACCACAGGCAAAATGAATGTAGCAGCCAAATAGCTGGGTTCGCAAAATGTGTTCTGAACCAAGCTACATTGCCCACAGACATTACTCTTTCCTGCACTGCTCAGGCTCTGACTCTTTACCTCCTCATTCCATTTGTGTTTGCCCCACTTCCAATTTTGGCATCTTGGTTTATTCTTACCTGCTTCATCTTCTGGCCTTAAGCTCATCTCAAAGGGTTGTCATGTTCAAACTCATTAGCCGATATTTTGAATACTCTGGCTTTGGCCCAAGACTAAGTTTTATGACTGTGTCAGTCCATTCTCATGCTGCTAATAAA
The DNA here is from genome assembly GCF_000951035.1 of Colobus angolensis palliatus. Classification (NCBI taxonomy): domain Eukaryota; kingdom Metazoa; phylum Chordata; class Mammalia; order Primates; family Cercopithecidae; genus Colobus; species Colobus angolensis. The sequence continues at coordinate 768,271 of NW_012115055.1, forward strand.
CACATACTCGAGACTGGGTAATTTATAAAGAAAAGAGGTTTAATTGGCTTACACTTTCGCAGGGTTAGTGAAGCCTCAAGAAACTTAAAATCATGGCAAAAAGGGAAGCAAACACATCCTTCTTCACATGGCAGCAGCAAAGAGAAGTGCAGAGCAAAGGAGGGGAATCGCCCCTTATAAAACCACCAGCTCTCATGAGAACTCATTCACTATTTACTTACTGTTTTATCTTCAGAACATGACAGAAGCCCTTTATCTTAGGCACTCAATAAAAGGTGCCAAATCAATGACTAAATAAACAAGTGTGTCTTTGTGCAAAATAAACTGCTACGTAAGAATGTCACTTTCTCAAGAAATCTTAGAGAAAGTCTTGCAATCCTGCATAGGAGACTTTAAAGAGCAGGACTACTTTTTTTCAAGCTAAACATTGAAGGAATTTTGTGAAGTAGTAATACCTTGACAGGTTTCCTCACCTATTTCTTGATAATTTCTCTTTAAATCTGGCATTTTATAGACCAGCTCTCAGTTTTCTCATGGTGCTCTTTGATGGTATAGCTCCTTTATTGAGTGACTCCACTAAGATTTTTTACCATTCAGATGCCACCTCCCCAAATCTCTCTCCACTGCCAAATCTGTTTGCTGTCCACTTCCTGTTAGCCTCTGTACAAGGCTGTTTGGCTAATCTTACACAGGCTTACATCAGTGTTTGATAATGGCTTAATGCTCTATGCTGCAGGGAGAAAAACAGATATTATAATAAAGTTCTTAGAGTACTTTAATCCCTAAGAGTTACTTTTATTTTTTTATTTTATTTTATTTTTTTTTTGAGACGGAGTCTTGCTCTGTCGCCCAGGCTGGAGTGCAGTGGCCAGATCTCAGCTCACTGCAAGCTCCGTCCCCCAGGTTCATGCCATTCTCCTGCCTCAGCCTCCCGAGTAGCTTGGACTACAGGCGCTCGCCACCTCGCCCGGCTAGTTTTTTTGTATTTTTTTAGTAGAGACGGGGTTTCACCATGTTAGCCAGGATGGTCTCGATCTCCTGACCTCGTGATCCGCCCGTCTCAGCCTCCCAAAGTGCTGGGATTACAGGCTTGAGCCACCGCGCCCGGCCAAGAGTTACTTTTAATGAATTCCTGTCTTCACTTATTTCTTCTCTGATTTCCCCTAATTTTCCCCTTTTTAAAAATTTTATAATATTTATTTCCTAAATAATCTACCTGTTCTAAAGTGAGCTTGGCTATGCAGTATTCTTCACTGTGTCTTTCATATTATCCTCCCACTTCTCCTTACTATACTTTTGCATAATAGTTGTCTAATGAGTTTTTAATGAAAATAAATTTATTGCAAACAAATGTACCTGAGAAATTATTTGTAAAAAAATTTAGTAAGCATCAGTCAATGGCTATTTTAGTTGTGATTTTTCTGAAATTTGAGGATCAAAAGAATATGTGGACTAAAATACACACTGACATCACCTGGTATTTTATTGTTGTGGGATGTAATCTCTCTAGACCAGATTTTTCACCCTCATTTATTAGCTTGATGAATGTCACAATATGTATGTGAAATATATTGAGCAGATATAATTAGTTCCATTTCAAATTGGAAACTGAGGGACTGAGAGGTTAACTAAAACTACATTAATTTTTAGTAATAAGTTGTAAGCATTTTCAGGTCAAAGGTGATATCTTAGTATAGCCTGCCTTTCTACATAAGCGTATCTTCATGTGGTCTGCATCCAGTAACCGATTGTGGACTTGAAATGCCTAGAACTGACCCTAGATTTTATTACCTCCTGCCTAGTGTTCTTTCCATGACACTATTTTGCTTCATAAAGAGGGCATTACCAATTGGAAGTGGGCGCCTTATTAAATTTGACCTGCTACCTGTAGCCATGGGCAATACAAGATTGAACAATTGGCTTTCTAAATAGCTGCAGGGTTAGAACGGGAAGGTAATTTGCACCAATCAAATCTCCCTGATTTTTGTTGATGGGACAAGCCACTCCAGATGACTTTTGGCTCTTCTAATTCTTAACAGAATCCAAGCCATAACCAAGGTAGGGATTATAACCAACACTGCTGATCTCCCGCCAAATTTGTAGCAGCTAATGACTTTTTGCTGCCACCACATATTAGTTTTAGCAACGAATCATGGCCAAGTTTCATACTGCCTCAGGGAAATATGCTAGATGTTGAAATGGAAATAGGTGAAGTGGGGGATATGAAGTACAGAGGCCACATTTCAGGGAGTGAAACTCAAGGTCATATATATCATCATGCTATAAAGCAGGGCAAATCATCAAGAACTGGTTATAACTTGCATGGTTAGAGATGCCAACCATCTGGACATGATGGTGCATTAATAGTGACTATCAAACAAAATACTCAAGTGCAGATGTTCATTATATTTCATTAATATGGATCTTAGAGGTTTCTTTTTAATTCTATGTAACTACCTTGATTGCCTGAAGTATATGTACAAAATTGGTTTAATACAATTTTGAATGGGATGATTGGTCATTTATATAAATGATGTGGAAAGCTTTTGAATTTTCTCTCTCTGAGCTGTATGTTAAAACAAAACCCATACATTATATGTAATAGCTTAGTACTTACGCATTTATCTTTAGGTTGTAGAATGGGAGAGATAGGTTTTGGCGAAATGATGTTTAACCTTCTTGAATAGGGAAACTCTTGAAAACAACCACTGTCTATTTTCCAAGGTTCAAGGAAAACTAAACATTGGCAGAATCTTTCTAGATAAAGATTCTTATCAAGGCTCCAAAAACTTAGATGAATAATTACGATCATCATTATTCTAGTGTGCAGACTAGTGTGTGGAACATTTGCAGTCAATTTATAATTAGGGTCAGGATATGAGGATTTTAGTGAAATTGAGTCAAATTGATTAAATTGTTGTTCTCAAACCCCATGCTTCATACTATAGCATACAAGGATAAACATTTTGTCTTCCAACTGAGAAAAAATGTTTTTCACATAAAATATCACTTTTAATTCATCATCTTAGTATCATTTTTTGTGGCACCATAGCCAATGAAGTTTAAGTGGTTTTGGATTCAGATTTCTCATACTTTGTGCCAGTATTCTTTCTTTACCCAGCTGGCCTTCACAGTTACCAAACAGATTATTATCTTGCTAAAGGAGCTGCAATACCCTATGACTAGATAATTGAAATATCAGAAGAGGAAATATTGTCACACCAAGAAGTCACAATACCTATCCATTGTAAACTTCACATTTTGGAAACCAGGAATCTTTGAGAAACAATACAGAAAATTTATTAAAGAAAGAAATACAGGAAAAACCAGCAATCCTAAGAGGACCCCACTGACCCTCTGAAGGAAGCAGACTGCTACTGCAGGACCTGGGAGACATTCCAAATACTGTGAGTGCCCCAAATGCAGAAGAGGGAAGGGGAGAGCCTCCTCCCCCAAGTACATCCCCCACTGGAGAAACTGAAGTTCTGTTTGAGGGAGAAGTTTCTGACCTTACCTGGACTGAGTCAATTTAAAGAGCCTAGTGAAATACAGGGAGTAGAAGAAGCATCAGAAAGGCCCCGGGAGCTCGCTGGGTCACCAAGCAGTCCATTCCTGCCTGGCACCAGAGGAACTGATTGGGAGGGTGGCCAGAGAAGCAGGCGGTAAAACTCCACAGGAAGAAGGACATCTCTAGCTGAACTGTGTAACAATTTGAACAAGGTGAGAAACCTCCTGCCCAGAACTTGGGGAGGGCACAAATCCAGTGTGCAGACTCTACAGTCTGGACAAGAACCAAGCCCTTTTCTTTCACAGCTGGAAGGCAGGTAGTTGGGGGCAAGTTTTCAAGCCTGGCTTGCCCACCTCTTGGGAACAGATTCAGGGCTGTTGAGGGGGCCACGGTGGAAGTGAGACTGGCCCTTGGTTTGCATGGAAACTGGATGAGGCCTGTGACTGCTGGTTTTCCCACACTTCCCTGACAACCTACATGACTCAGCAGAGGCAGCCATAATCCTCCTAGGTACACAAGTCCAAGGACCTGGGAATCCCACCCCATCCCCCACAGCAGCAGCAGCAAGACATGCCCAAGGAGATTCTGAGCTCAGACACGCCTACCCCTGCCCCCCACCCGATGGTCCTTCCCTACCCACACTGGTAGCAGAAGTCAAAGGGCATATAATCTTGGGCGTTCTAGGGCCCCGCCCACCACCAGTCTCTCTCCATACTACTACAGTTGATGTTCTCTGAAGGCACCACCTCCTGGCAGAAGGCCAACCAGCACAAAAATAGAGCATTAAACCACCAAAGCTAAGCACCCTCATGGAGTCCATTGCACCCGCCCCCCGCCACCTCCACTGAAACAGGCGTTGGCATCCGTGACTGAGAGACCCATAGACAGTTTACATCCCAGGACTCTGTGCAGACAATCCCCAGTGCCAGTCCAGAGCTGGGTATACTTGCTGAGTGGCTAGACCCAGAAGAGAGACAATAATCGCTGCAGTTCAGCTCACAGGAAGCCACATCTGTAGGAAAAGGGGGAAAGTACTACATCAGCGGAACACCCCATGGGACAAAATAATCGAACAACAGCCTTCAGCACTAGACCCTCTGTCTGACAGAGCCTACACAAAAGAGAAGGAACCAGAAAACAAACCCGAGTAATATGACAAAACAAAGCTCTCCAACACACCCCAAAAAATCACACTAGTTCGCCAGCAATAGATCCAAACCAAGAAGAAATCTATGATTTGCCTGAAAAAGAATTCAGTAGGTTGTTATTAAGCTAATCAGGGAGACACCAGAGAAAGGTGAATCTCAATACAAGGAAATCCAAAAAACGATACAGGAAGTGAAAGGAGGAATATTCAAGAAAATAGATAGCTTAAAGGAAAAACAAAAATTCAGGAAGCATTGGATGCACTTATAGAAATGCAAAATGCTCTGGAAAGTCTTAGCAATAGAATTAGACAAGTAGAAAAAAGAAAGAGCTCAAAGACAAGGTCTTTGAATTAAGCCAATCCAACAAAGACAAGAAAGAATAAAAATATATGAACAAAACCTCCAAGAAGTCTGAGATTATGTTAAACAACTAAACCTAAGAATAATTGGCAGAAAGAGGAAGAAAAGAAATCTAAAAGTTTGGCAAACATATTTGGAAGAAAAATCGAGGAAAATTTCCCTGGCCTTGCTAAAGACCTACACATCCAAATCAAAGAAGCACAAAGAACTCCTGGGGAATTCATTGCAAAAACATCATCGCCTAGGCACATTATCATGTTATCTAAAGTTAAGATGAAGGAAAGAGTCTTAAGAGCTGTGAGACAGAAGCATTAGGTAACCTATAAAGGAAAACCTATCAGATTAACAGATTTCTCAGCGGAAACTGTATAAGCTAGAAGAGATTGAGGACCTATCTTCAGCCTCCTCAAACAAGACAATTATCAGACAATAATTTTGTATCAAGTGAAACTAAGTATCACATATGAAGGAAACATACAGCCTTTTTCAGACAAACAAATACTGAGAGAAGTTGCCACTACCAAGTCAGCACTAAAAGAACTGCTAAAAGGAGCTTTAAATCTTGAAACAAATCTCGGAAACATAACAAAAAAGAACCTCTATAAAGCATAAATCACACAGAACATATAAGACAAAAATACAAGTTAAAAAGCAAAACAAAACAAAACAAAGTACACAGGTAACAAATAGCATGATGAATGCAACGGCACCTCACATTTCAATACTAACACTGAATGTAAATGGCCTAAAGGCTGCACTTAAAAGATACAAAACTGCAAAATGGATAAGAACTCAACCAACCAACTATCTGCTGCCTTCAGGAGACTCAACTAACGCATAAGGACTCACATAAACTTAAAAGGGTAGAAAAAGGCATTTCATGAAAGTGGACACTAAAAGCAAGGAGTAGCAGCTATTCTTACATGAGACAAAACAAACTTTAAAGCAACAGCAGTTAAAAGAGACAATGAGGGACATTATATAATGATAAAAGGTCCTGTCCAACAGGAAAACATCACAATCCTAAACATATATGCACCTAATACTGGAGCTCCCAAATTTATAAAACAATTGCTAATAGACCTAAGAAATGAGAGAGAGTAACACAATAATAGTGGGGGACTTCAATACTCCACTTGCTGCACTAGACAGGTCATCAAGATAGAAAGTCAACAAAGAAACAATGGATTAAACTATATCTTGGAACAAATGGACTTAACAGATATATACAAAACATTTCATCCAACAACTGCAAAATACACATTCTATTCAACAGCACATGGAACTTCCTCCAACATAGACCATATGATAGGCCATAAAATGAGCCTCAATACATTTAAGAAAATTGAAATTATAGGGCACGCCCAAGATGGCCGAATAGGAACAGCTCCAGCCTCCAGCTCCCAGCTTGAGTGGCACAGAAGACGGGTGATTTCTGCATTTTCAACTGAGGCACCGGGTTCATCTCACTGGGGCGTGTCAAACAGTTAGCGTTGGTCCGTGGGTGCAGCCCGACCAGCGAGAGCTGAAGCAGGGCAAGGCATCGCCTCACCTGGGAAGCACAAGGGGGAAGGGAATTCCTTTTCCTAGCCAAAGGAAATTGAAACACACAACATCTGGAAAATTGGGTAACTCCCACCCTAATACTGCGCTTTACCAAGGGTCTTGGCAAACAGCACACCAGGAGATTATATCCCACACCTGGCCCAGAGGGTCCCACGCCCACAGAGCCTCCCTCATTGCTGGCACAGCAGTCTGAGATCTAACTGCAAGGCGGCAGCAAGGCTGGTGGAGAGGCGCCTGCTATTACTGAGGCTTAAGTAGGTAAACAAAGCCGCCAGGAAGCTCGAATTGAGTGGAGCCCATCACAGCTCAAGGAGGCCAGCCTGCCTCTGTAGACTCCTCCTCTGGGGACAGGGCATAACTAAACAAAAAGCGGCAGGAACCTCGGCAGCAGTAAATGCCCCTGTCTGACAGCTTTGAAGAGAGCAGTGGATCTGCCAGCATGGAGTTTGAGATCTGAGAACGGACAGACTGCCTGCTCAAGTGGGTCCCTGACCCCTGAGTAGCCTAACTGGGAGACATCCGCCACTAGGTGCAGACCAACACCTCACACCTCACACGGCAGGGTACACCCCTGAGACGAAGCTTCCAGAACAAGAATCAGACAGCAACACTCGCTGTTCACCAATATTGTATATTCTGCAGCCTCCACTGCTGACACTCAGGCAAACAGGGTCTGGAGTGGACCTCATGCAAACTCTAACAGACATACAGCTGAGGGTCCTGACTATTAGAAGGAAAACTAACAAACAGAAAG
>NW_012115055.1:778941-779501 GCF_000951035.1 Colobus angolensis palliatus
CTATGCAGCCATAAAAAAGGATGAGTTCGTGTCCTTTGTAGGGACATGGATGCAGCTGGAAACCATCATTCTCAGCAAACTATCACAAGAACAAAAATCCAAATACTGCACATTCTCACTCATAGGTGGGAATTGAACAATGAGATCACTTGGACACAGGAAGGGGATCATCACACACTGGGTCCTATTGTGGGGAGGCGGGTAGGGAGGGATAGCATTAGGAGATATACCTAATATAAATGACGAGTTGATGGGTGCAGCACACCAACATGGCACATGTATACATATGTAACTTGCACGTTGTGCACATGTACCCTAGAACTTAAAGTATAATTAAAAAAAGAAAGAAAATTGAAATTATATCAAGCACTCTCTCAGACTACAGTGGAATAAAACCAAAATCAATTCCAAGAGGAACCTTCAAAACCATGCAAATACATGGAAATTAACCTGCTTCTTAATGAACATTGGGTCAAAAATGAAATCAAGATGGAAATTAAAAAATTTTTGAACTGAATCACAATAATGACACAACCTACCAAAACCTCTGGGATACAGCA
>NW_012115055.1:780971-782599 GCF_000951035.1 Colobus angolensis palliatus
TATGAAGATAGCACCAAAACCAGGAAAGGACATAACCAAAAAAGAAAACTACAAACTGATATCCTTGATTAACATAGATGCTAAAATTCTTAACAACATGCTAGCTAATCGAATCCAACAACACTTCAGAAAGGTAATCCACCATGATCAAGTGGGTTTCATACCAAGGATGCAGAGATGGTTTAACATATGCAAGCCAATAAATGTGATACACCACATAAACAGAATTAAAAACAAAAATCAGATGATCATTTCAATAGATGCAGAAAAAGCATTTGACAAAATCCAGCATTGCTTTATGATTAAAACTCTCCACAAAAGCGGCATACAAGGGACATACCTCAATGTAATAAAAGCCAACTATGACAAACGCACAGCCAACATAATACTGAGTGGGGAAATGTTGAAAGCATTGCCTCTGAGAGCTGGAACAAGACAAAGATGCCCATGCTCACCACTCCTCTTAAAGATAGTACTGGAATTGTAGCCAGAACAATCAGACAAGAGAAATAAATAAAGGGCATCTAAATCAGTGAAGAGGAAGTCAAACTATCACTGTCTGCTGATGATGTGATCGTTTCCTTTGAAAACTCTAAAGACTCCTCCAGAATGCTCCTAAAACTGATAAAAGAATTCAGCAAATTTTCTAGATACAAGATTAATGTACACAAATCAGTAGCTCTTCTATATACTAACAGCAACCAAGTAGATTCAAATCAATACAATAGTTGCAAATAAAATAAAATGCTTAGCAATATACCTAACCAAGGAGTTGAAAGACCACTATAAGGAAAACTACAAAACACTGTTGAAAGAGGTAATAGACAACACAAACAAATGGAAACACATCCCATGCTCATGGATGGGTAGAATCAACCATACTGCTAAAAATGATCAACAAATTCAATGCAATTTCAATCAAAATACCATCATCATCATTCACAGAATTAGAAAAAAACAATTCTAAAATTAATATGAAACCAAAGAAAAGCCCACATAGCCAAAGCAAGACTAAGCAAAAATAACACATCTGGAGGCATCACGTAACCTGATTTCAAACTATACTACAAGGCCGCAGTTACCAAAACAGAATGGTACAGGCATAAAAATAAACACAAATGCAATAAAAACAAAGATAAATAGCCGGGACATAATTAAACTAAAGAGCTTTTGCATGACAAAAGGAACAGTCAGCAGAGTAAACAGACAACCCACCGAGTGGGAGAAAATCTTTACAATCTGTACATCTGACAAAGGACTAATATCCAGAATCTACAACAAACTCAAACAAATCAGTAAGACAAAAACAATCCCATCAAAAAGTGGGCTAAGGCCATGAATAGACAATTCTCAAATGAAGATATTCAAATGGCCAAGAAACATACAAAACAATACTCAACATCACCAATGATCAGGAAAATGCAAATCAAAACCACAGTGTAATATCACCTTACTCCTGCAGTAATGGCCATAATCAAAAATCAAAAAAACAGTAGACATTGGCATGGATGTGGTGAATAGGGAACACTTCTGCACTGCTGGTGGGAATATAAACTAGTACAGCCACTATGGAAAACAGTGTGGACATTCCTTAAAGAACTAAAAGTAAAACTACCATTTGATCCAGC
>NW_012115055.1:782649-784946 GCF_000951035.1 Colobus angolensis palliatus
GGCATAAAAATAAACACAAATGCAATAAAAACAAAGATAAATAGCCGGGACATAATTAAACTAAAGAGCTTTTGCATGACAAAAGGAACAGTCAGCAGAGTAAACAGACAACCCACCGAGTGGGAGAAAATCTTTACAATCTGTACATCTGACAAAGGACTAATATCCAGAATCTACAACAAACTCAAACAAATCAGTAAGACAAAAACAATCCCATCAAAAAGTGGGCTAAGGCCATGAATAGACAATTCTCAAATGAAGATATTCAAATGGCCAAGAAACATACGAAACAATACTCAACATCACCAATGATCAGGAAAATGCAAATCAAAACCACAGTGTAATATCACCTTACTCCTGCAGTAATGGCCATAATCAAAAATCAAAAAAACAGTAGACATTGGCATGGATGTGGTGAATAGGGAACACTTCTGCACTGCTGGTGGGAATATAAACTAGTACAGCCACTATGGAAAACAGTGTGGACATTCCTTAAAGAACTAAAAGTAAAACTACCATTTGATCCAGCTATCCCATTACTGAGTGTCTACCCAGAGGGAAAAAAGTCATTATATGAAAAAGGCACTTGTGCACACATGTTTATAGCAGCACAATTCACAACTACAAAATCATGGAACCAACCCAAGTGCCTATCAATCAAAAGGTAGATAAACTGTGGTATATATATATATATATGATGGAATACTACTCAGCCATAAAAAGGAATGAATTAACAGCATTTGCAATGACCTGGATGAGATTGGAGACTACTATTCTAAGTGAAGTAACTGAGGAATGGAAAGCCAAACATTGTATGTTCTCACTGATATGTGGGAGGTAAGCTATAAGGACACAAAAGCATAAGAATGATGTAAGGGACTTTGGGGACGAGTTGGAGGAGGGTGAGGGATAGAATATTACAAATATGGTGCAGTGTATACTGCTTGGATGATGGGTGCACCAAAATCTCACAAATCACCACTAAAGAACTTATGTAACCAAATACCACCTGTACCCCAATAACTTATGGAAAAAATGTTAAGTTTTTAAAAAAATAAGTACAATGTAAAAGTTAGTCATTTGGTAACCTCACTTTCCCAGGAGAAAAGCAACATCCACTGTCTAATCATCAACAACATCAATAGATCGCAGTTGTTCATCAAAGCTGCAAAACTGGTTCAAACAAATCTACATTTCTATAGAAAGAGACTTTTTATAACAAAAATTGCTTTCTATATGTTCATCTTTATCATTAATTTATAACAAATTATATTTGGGACTCAGTTCCCGACACATAATATATGATGGTACATGTATTTATCATTAATATATCTCCATGTTTTCTTCTTACTCTCTTATGATTTTATTATAAAAATAAACTATGAGCTTTCCAAATATCCCTTTTGTTTGAATATTTTCCAGTTGGAAATGTGCTGGTAGCCAACCTGAACAACTAGATATACAGTAAGTCAAGGTGGAAGGCTGGTGAGCAGTGATTTTCGTGATGCTGAGGAAAAGAACCAAAAGGAGTTAAGGTAACACGGCCTTGGGTGCCTCCTCTGGAATATTCATTTATGAGGAGATCCCATATGTAGCTCAGAAGGCATCAGACTTTCAGGAGGTTACAGGGATGGTGATGGAGGATGGAGGGAGACAATAGAACTGAGCAGGTAAATTGCAATAGTGGTTTGGTGAACTTTAGAAAAATACAACTCTATAGAGCTTTGACTCAACTGAAGCAGAGGGTAAATTATTTAACTTACACATTGTAGGATATAAATTGGAGAAAGAAGGGCATAAAAGGATGCCACTATCCTCTGCGGATCAGCTAATTTTTCCGTCTGTGCTTTGGAGATCTAGCTGTAAACACCCCAACCTGAATTTATTTTCAATCTGTTGTTCTACTTTGCTTGTATGGCATGGCCAGTTAATGACACTCATTAATGACATTCTGCCCACCCTAATACTTACATTCCAGAACAATGAAACATTTCTGCACTAGGTTTCTAGACACCAGGGCATTATTTAATGTGAGTTGTTATAACAGTGCCTGCAGTTCTATTCTCATACATACATATATGATTTACATTTAAATAGGTAAGATGGCCACCCAGGGATGCCTGGCATAAGCACAATGCCACCTGCATAAAGGAAAACACAGTATTTTATGAGATAAAAACATCGGTTATTTCCAGGAATGTGCACAATGTGTAGCACTAAGTAAAACGATATGATTCAAAAGACTTAAACTAACCAGGGGGCCACAGGGGTAAAAGTAAAGGAAGTCTTAGAAGATA
>NW_012115055.1:786046-842490 GCF_000951035.1 Colobus angolensis palliatus
CCCAGCCCAAAACCAACACTTTTAAGCGAATCAACTTTGCTATTACTCTTAATGGTTTATTGTCTCAAACTGCTTAGATTTAACCATGCAGATATACAATGACTAAAACCTCTGGAAACACTAGAAAATTTAAATAACAATACTGCCTGCTTAATATCTTACATCACTTAGCAGTTTTCTACAAGATGTGTCTAAACTGGAAATACATTTGTTAATTTTCACTACTAGTTCATACTAGGTGAGTTATAAAGTGATCTTTTTTTAAAAAAATGGTTTTGAAATCATGCTTTCTTAGGAAAGTTGGGGTATATATTGGCAGGCTGGGGAAATTGTTTAGCAAATTTATAAGGCTATGCCATATTGTGTTTAAATGTCTTCTACTTTATATTTTGAGTCCCAGTTTTATTCTTTTCTAAAATTAATACCAGAGTAAGAAATTCTAAAAAGGCAAATCTAAAAATGTCTGTGTTGAACATATGCTAGGAAATTTTGTCCTAAATCTATTATTTTGCAACCCTGTACATTACATATTCTTCATTGTTTGTAAATAACTTTTATGCCTTTATCTGCAATAAGGACTTTAAAACGTCATTTCAGAAGTGTTCCTAGGAGATTTGCAGATGTTTGCTGCTTAATTTTTAAGAAATGTATTATATTTGTACAGTCAACCTCATCATAAATGCCTTGGATTTTGGATCTTAGTGGCTGATTCTTTGTGGCTCTGAACTTTTTCAGTATACCTTGCACAAAACTTAGTCCTCAAAGAATCACCCTCCCCTTCCCTGAGTTTACAAGGCATTATGTCTATTGCCCTCATAACATGTTAATCAGAAGATCACCCTCTCAGTGTTTCTAGTGTTCACATCAGATCTGGGTAGAGTTCATATCAGATGTACAGAGGGACTACTCTAGGTGCTAGTGAGTCCTTGGCAAATAAGGTAAGCCAAGTCTCTGCCTTTATATTTCAGTGGGAGAGGAAGCAAAAACAAGAGCAGTATATAATATCAGGATGTGAAAGGGCTATGAAGAAAAATAAGCAGGTAATGAGGTAGAGAGGAGAAGACCTGCCTATAACAGAGTAATCAAGGAGGTTCTCTTTGAGGAGGTAACAGCTGAGTATAGAATTTATGAAATAAGAAAGTGTATAATGTATGCTTTCCAGTAGAGGAAATAGCAAGTGCAAAGGCCCTGAGGTGACATGTTCATTGCACGTTTGCTGAGAAGACCAATATAGCTTAAGCACTGGGAGAGGAAAAATAGTGTTAGAATTAGTTTTAAAAGTAAATCTGGGACAAGAATATAGAGGGCCTACCAAGCCATGGTGAGTTCAGTCTACTCGCACTGGTACAACCGAACTTATTATTTAAATAGTGAAACATGTTCACACCACTTAGTAAACATCAGCTGTTCGGAGCCTTTTATTATCTCCCTGCCTTGGCAGATGCCCTGATCTCTTTCTCAGGATTGATTTATCAGTAGCAGGTGGGGTGATTGATACTATCAAATTTCTTGTTACATGTTTTTAATTTAACCACTGACAGTGAGGATTTAGCTCTCTATTTTAATAAACTGTGGTGGAAAGTTACTGGAAGGTTTTAGATAATGGGCAGAGAGTATATGTCACAAATCTGATTTACTAATTTAAAATATCAGAATATACTAAGAGCATGGAAGGAATCAAAGCGGAGACATCATTTAGAAGGCTATCACAGAAGTTCAGGCAAGAGATGATAGCACATTAGGCCAGGGCGGTAGAGATGGTGTGACGGTTGATACTAGCTGTCAACTTGATTGGATTGAAGGACGCAAAGTACTGTTTCTGGGTGTGTGTGTGAGGGTGTTGCCAGAGGAGATTAACAGTTGAGTCAGTAGACTGGGAGAGGAAAGCCCACTCCCAATGTGGGTGGGCACCATCCAATCTAATATAGACTCCCTAGACAGACACACTTATCTGCAAAGGGACACAATTTACATATGAATTCTATGTTAATACTTAATAAAATCTTATCCTGTTGTGGAGCATGGTGTAATCTAAACGATTTTAAAAAACTAACAGGAATATAAAATGCACATGGTAATTTCTTCACCTGAAACTCTTTTGAACATATGGCTAGTCTATACAATTGCAAACTGTAATTATAAACTAATACTTTGGACATCAAAACAACAATTACTGATTTCACAAAGCAACAAAGATTGTGTGTATGTGTGTGTGTGTGTGTTTGAGAAACAAGGCAATATGTTTTATTTTTTTGTATGATGTTAAGTCCTTTTTGCTTATTTATTTAGAGTTAGCTCCAAATTGAAGTGACTTACAAAAATACATGTAACATAATAAGACTTAAAAAACTACTAATAGGGAAAATAGAGTAGAATATTAAGACGATGACAGAGGAAAATGTATATGGAAATCATCTATAATAAGGCCATACTAGATATTAACATATAATAATATATGTTTGCATTAAAAACAATATATAGTTGAGGCTGATAAGGCAAGAATAAATTCTACAAATGATACATAGATTGATATGATTGTTGAAATGAGGATTCTGTTTAACTTTCTTAAAAAGGAATCATGTTATAGAACTTCCTGCTACCTTAGTTTAGTAATACCATGAAAAGGTAGTGTCCAATTTGTTTTCAATTTAATTTTAAATCACAGGCACTAAGACAAAAGAAACATTCTAGCTGTTATAAAATGATTTACCAGAAGAGTTGTGGGAAAGTACCATTTTAAATCACCAATTATGTGTTTCTATGTTTACCAAAGCTTGAACTTAACACAGATAAAGAGATATGCTCTACTGAGGAAGTGGCTTTAAAAAATAAATTTGATAATAAATTGAAGTGATCATTTCAAACTGTGTTCCCTTTCTTTTTGCCACTCCCTCGAAGTTGTATCTTATCTCCCTCCCCCAGCTTTGATGAGCTTTTATGATCACTGAACTTTCATTACCTTCAAATATCATTCCCTTCCTCTCATGGACTTTCAGAAACTCATTTATTATTAAGCAGGTGAATGTATGACATTCATTAAAATTTAAGAAATAGTCATATGTGCTCTGTTTTATTTCTACATGATTTCAGTGCATTAAGTTCTTTTAGGTTATCCATATGTTTTCAACACTCACAGGACTTGACTCATTTGTGTCTAGAAAACAGTAAAATACATGATCACTTCACAAGGTAAAACAAAAGAAATCTTCCTCTGGTTCTTCCTTTGTTTACTGTGGTCAAGGTTACTCAAGGTAAACATGTTACTCTCCTCCTTGCCGTCTCTCCCATGACTTTAGAAATAGAAAGAGTGAAATCGGCCTAATAGTCAAGCCTCTACCCTGGCTAAGTTCAGACTATTTCCATTTGGGACAACATGGTTGAGATGTTCTTTACAAAGGCTGATCCTCTTTGTAGAAGTAAATGCATATAGACATATTCAGAATGTTCCTGCACACTCTAGACAGGCTGGGTTCTCTGATTCCACAGAAGTCGAGGCCCTGACTCCTACACCAATACAAAAGTTCACTGGTTATCCTCTTGACTAAACTTTACTCCTAAGCCCCACTCTTTATCATCTCAAGAACAAGTTAAAGCACGAACAATAAAATAACTAGTATATACTGAAAGCTTAGTATATACCAAGTTTTATGCTTTTTGTGAACTATCTTATGTAATTTTTGTGACATTACAATGAAGTGTCATTATCAACCTTTTATACATGAGAAAATAAAGCCTAGAAGGCTGAGTAATTACATGTTTATATGATCGGTAAATGGCAGAACCAAGATTCAAACCCAAATATAGGACCTGTTCACTTCAGAGAGTTGACTCTCAGGTAACTATAATTAAACATCATTTTTACCGCACAGCTTAACAATTTCTAATTATAATTACATTTTAATTATAGAAAGTTTAGGTACTTCATCCTATTAAAAAATAATAATTACAGCTAGCATGGATTAGCCCCTTACTACAGAGCCAGGTGATTTTCTTAGTTCTTTATGTTATTTTCCAGTTAAAATCACACAACTTTTAAATTTTTAATAAACAAAAAAAATCTAACTTTTAGGTTAGGTCTTTTAAATTAAAAAAAATTTTATAATTAAGGAAACCAAACTTCAAAGATATAAAACCATTGTGCAAAAGCACACAACTAAATTATGGATCTGTAATTCAAACTCAGGCCTGACTATGTCAGCAAGTTAATATTTTCATAATTCTGCACACTTCAGGACTCCTAAGCAAAGAAAACTAGTACCTGAGTTAAAGGACAAGCCTAGGACAAGGAAGTAAAAGATGACTAAATAAATAATGAGCAACCTATGGAGAGAATTGAAGATTTATTTCTAAATATGTTCACTTTTCAAAGCAGGATAAAGCCTGGAGTTATGAAGCCATCTGTTCACATTTCAAAGGACTGTAAAACATTAGGGAGCAAAAGTTTCTTTTTCTCTTTTGAAGGGAAGAGGGGATACCATGTAGCCTCTATGAGCTTCCGTAATTATAGTTTTAGGCATCCTCACATGTGGTATAAGAAATCCCGTTTGTGCACAGGCAGAGTCTATGTGGTTCTCTCCCAACACTCTGAATGGCATTGGAAACCAAATGGGCATTGGAAACCAAGGTGGTTATTGCTGTAAGTACTAACAGACAGTCTCTTACCCTGACACCTCGGGTTTGCTTTCAGGATAATATAAATCACATAGATATTAAAAGCTTATTTCCCTACTTCATATAACATCCCAACACTGTGCTGCTTTCTTTTAAAACTCTCCATAATTCTACTCTATCCTGTGAATACTCCACTATTTTCTACTGTTTCTGAAATGAACTCTAGGTTCTCCTCCTTACTATCACATGAGAATGGGTATTGCTATACCTGAAGCATTTTTATCCCTCTCTCCTGGTTTTCTTTTATCCTTTCTACTTAATGTATGCATCTATTCAAAGTCCATTTTAAATCCTACATTCTGTAAAAATCATTTTTTGTCATTTTGCTTTCGAAGCCCATCGTTAGACTCCATGCAGTTGTCTCCACTATTATTTATTATTGTGCTAAGTTTGATTTTCCTCCCGATATTCTATCACTGAGTTATTAGCTCCTACAAAATAGAGTACAGTATTAGTTCTGATAGCCAGGAAACAAACTCGTAAATGGATCAATGGTGCTTACATGGAGGGCATCCAGAGGTGTGTGTGTGTGTGTGTGTGTGTGTGTGTGTGTGTGTGTGTGTGTGTGTATGAGTGTGTGTGTGTTTGCATGTGTGTTCACATGTGTGCTTGAGGAGCCCATGTTCTGAATGTTAGAGAAAAAGCTGAATCAGAGTTCATCAAGTATTGAATATAAGAACTAATAGAAGAGAGAGGAATAGACAAATTTGAAAAGATGAGAATGCATTACATAATGGAGAAAACACATGCTTTTCGGCAAGGAAAAACACTGACAGAAATGGTTTGCAATTATTAGCACTTTCGTACACTCTGAAAAAATCTCATTAAGGCAGTAGTTCTTCCTTTCGCTAGATAAAATAGAAATTGCCTGAGTTTTGATAGAAAACATTGCCAATGAAGATATGACAGAGTGATACACAGAAAACATAGACTTGTAAACTGTGCTGTTGGAAAAAGCTACATAAAGAAGACATTATGTTTTTTTTTTTAAATTTTATTTTTCCAGAAGTTATCGGGGCACAGGTGGTATTTGGTTACATGAGTAAGTTCTTTAGTGGAGATTTGTGAGATCCTGGTGCACCCATCACCCAAGCAGTATACACTGCACCATATTTGTTGTCTTTTATTCCTCACCCTGCTCTCACTCTTCAACCCAAGTCCCCAAAGTCTATTACAAGTTTGGACCATTGTCCAACTCAGTGGAATTGGGTGGCAGTGAGAGATATCTTGAATGATAGGCACCTTCTGGAAGATAGGTGGTGGGAATCTGTATAAAATGAAGTTTAGAGGGGCTCAAATTCAAACCTTTGCTCTCTCATTTTTTTCTAGAACCAACTGAGCCTTGAAGGGGACAACTAAATGTGTCCATGGCACAGTCACCTGTTATTAATTATCTTATGAATTACTCAGTTTTGTCCCTTGTCCCATTTACTATAAAATGCAGAAATTTGGTTCAGAAAAGACTTAGATGATTCATATGAATAAGAGGTTAAGTTTAAAAATAAATAAAATATAAATTGTGTCTGTGTGTGCTATGTGGTATACATAGTGTAGTGAGGAGTTTGAATCCAACATACCAGGGTTTGAACTCCAGCTCTGTATTCAAAGCTTATATGTGACCTTGAGCAGGGTAGATAATCTTCCTGATGTTCAGTGTTACATATCTGTGAAATGCAAAGAAAAAATTATTTACATTAAAATGTTGTAAGGGTTATATGAATTCATATGTGCAAGGAAGACAGTCTTGGATCTAGCAAATACTAGGTGCTCAATAAATATTATTTGTTATTATTACTATCACATTGTCATACATTATTATAACAACAATTCTTCATGTTACCAATTCTTTATGTTTTTAGAAGGGCATTCCTCAGTAGTTGTAGAAACCCAAAAATGTTTTCTTTTAGCTGGCATACACATAGCTCTTGGTAAAACTTTAGATTCTGTTGTGCATTTCTCAGGTTTCCTCAAGAGTCATTGGGTGTTATACTTCAGGTCCTGCTCAGTCACCATAATACGTATTTAGTTATTTTAGGAGTTTAGAGGCTAATGGCCTCATTGCAAACCCCTTGACATTTTAAAACAAGGCAAATAAAGCAAGCAGGAGAGTATTTTACATGAACTCTCCAAACAGAGAGGGTTATCAAGTTCATTTACATGTTTACCAAGGCTGCCAGCCATCCTGACTTGTTTGGTTGAAGACTGTTTTTATATGAACTGAACTCCGTTTCTGATGGTCTGTTGGCAGTAAAACAGCATGAAATCTCACTCATCATTATTACTTACTCAATGGACCTGTTTTCCATCAGTGAAGTTTGGTATTTAATCAGAGTTTGAGATGCATCATTTCTTACCATGCATACGGTGCTCGAGGCAACAAAAATCATTAAAATTTGGCTCCTGGTATAATGACAAGGTGCATGAATGGGGTGGAAGTTGTAAAGGACTATAAAACTGTTAAATTTGGTGTGTGGGAGGAAGAAATTATTTGTAAAACCCATAAACTTCTTTAGCCAAAATATCTATTACCTGCTAAATGTCACAATGAACTATTCTAAAAACCCAGGCCACTAAAGTATATATTTGTATCTCTTGCTCTGTAAGTGAATATTACAAAGAGGAACTCTTGGTTTTCCTTACAATTTCTTAAAAAAACAAACAACCTTGCTACTACAAATTTAAGGCCTAGGCCACATTTAAAAGAAGAAAAGGCATTATTAGTTTTAGAAACTGTGACCTCAAAAGCAAGAATTGCACCTGAGGTTTTGCAATGATATTTTCTAAAGCATTTACTTATATTTTATCAATATGTTGAATTTAAAAATATGAATTCTCAAAGGAGAAATGTTTTTTTTTAAATATTGATAACTTTAAACACTTTTGGTATACCAGTAAATATAAATAAAGCATACCAGTAAACTATTAATGGTTTAAAGAAACTGATGAATTGAAAGTAAACCACCATTGTGTCTGTATCTATATCTATACCTGTATCTACATCCCTATATCTGTATGAATATATATCCATATTTGAGAAGAAATAAATGCAAATCAACTTGTTATCAATAATATTGTATAAATGAGTATGATATAGTCAGATAGGAAAATAGAAAAGTTCTCTGTCACGATAGAACCAGGCACTTCAGTCATTCACTGTGATATGTTGCTTTGAACAGCATTTATCCAAATTGTAATGTTAGTGAAAGGTAGGATTTGATGAGATTTAAGATTACAGAGTGCTTAGCTCTTAGATCAGAACCAATATTTTCTTGGTAAAGTTTAATCCACTCATCCAATTCCATTAGTAAATCAGTACTAGTGCAATTCGAAATCACACAGCTACTGCTACTTATGTCAAGTGGGTAAGGATAGCTCAGGCTCTGTTCCAGTAAACTGCCAGGAATCAGATTCCAGATCTTGAGAGGTTGAAGGCTCAGTCAATCAATCAATATTAGGTAAAAAGTCGGAGCAAGAATAACAGTACCAATGGAAAGAAATTTTAGGAAGGATTTTAAAATTTAATGTAATTTAATATTCCTACCAAAATGGGGAATGATGACAAATATAAAGATAAAAGGCACTTTTTATAGATACGTTGTGTTTTACTAAATTCTGATGTGGAAGAACCTTCTATCAATTGGTATCTAGCCTTTCTGTGTTGCTCAGAGAGGACAACTGGAAGTCATATGAACCCATTTTGAAAATCTGTTTCCTATATCTTTAAAAATAGACTTAGATTTTGTTACTTGCCTTATTTTACATTTGACCTAATTAAGCTAAAATTATAATAGGACTAAAATTCATAGTCTGGACTTTGTGTGCCATGAAAATTTCATTGATTTGACCCAAATAGATTGAGTAACTACTAAGTGATAAGAGCTCTAGCTGCCTGCTAGGTGCTGAAAAGACAGACACATTTCTTATCCTTCTGGAACTTACAGGCCAAATTTGGATAAGTAAAACCACCTCTAATATAGCATTATGTGTATGATGATAAGAAAGTCCGAGTTAGGAGCTCTGATGAGATTTCTGGCAGGAAAACCTTCAAAACTGAAACCCAAAGTGTGAGTTGGAATTAGTCACATGAACAGTGGGGGAATATTTCATCCAGGGACAATATGAAAGAATAGACTTAGAGAATGTGTGGTAATTCTAAAGAATTGGAGAAAGGTCTATGTGGTTGGGGTTGAATTTAGGGAAGAAGTTAGGGATCAGATGAAAAAGCCAAGCTGGGCTCTCTGATTGTAAACACATTGCTAAACCAGGTCAAAGAGTTGGAAATTTCTCAAAGGCGAGGGAGATGCTATTGAAGAACTGTAAACCATGAAAAGCATAATTATAAAAAGGTTGTGTTGCAATGTAGCAAATAGATTGGAAGAAAACAGGGTATATAACTAGGAAACTGGGTGAAAACTTGGACTTAAGTGAAAGATGATAGTAGTCTGGATTACGGAAGTGATAGCAGAGGTGAAAGTAAGTGGATATGTGTGTTTCACAGGGGGCATAGGGGTGGTCATGGTTAATAATGTACACAGGGCAACAGGTAGGAGTAGACTCTGGCCCTACTTCCTGGTTTAGGGATTAGAGCAGGACAATAGCTAATGAAAGAACATAATGGATATTTAAACCAGTTTATTTTGAGATGCCTGTGGCATAGCTGAGTTGCACGCAGTTTAATATAGTAATCTGAAGCTCAGGAGAAAATGTAGAGTTGTAAATGTGGATTTCTGCGTTTTCAGAGTATACGTGGTTATCAGAGCCATGCGAGTATTGAGATAGTCTGAAGGGCAGGCTATATGCAATGAGAAGAAGGGAGAGTTTAGGTCAGGGACATCACTTCTTTTCTCAGTGACTCATCTTCCTCTTTTATCATACTCCTCTCCCATATGGGTGATGGGAAGAGTCACAAAAGGTGGAAAACATACAATGCTTTAAATTATTTGGAAGAAAAATTAAGATAATACAGAGAAGGAAGTTAAAGGATAGAGACCTGTATTATACACATAACAGTGGAATGGTTTGGGAGATTTTCTAATGAGGTCTCTTTTCAAATTGAGAGTCCTGTCCCATCAAAATAGTGGTATAAGCATGAAGGAGCAATTAATTCTATACTCTGCTAGACATACACTAAAAATGTTCTGGAACTGTTCATTGTTCCCTGATCATCCATAAAAGTAGCCCAATAAGTCATCTGTAAAATTTCTTAAGGTGTTCATTCATTCATTCATACATTCATTCATTCATGCATCCATTTATTCATTTCTAAAGACAAATTTTGCATATTGATTTGCATATTATATGATTTGACCACTACAAATATTTCCAAACAGCTGCGTTGTTCTTCACTTCTAAATCAGCCTGTCTCCAATTCTGCAACAGTCAAGCTCCTGCAATAGCTCACCAATTTATAGAAAACTTATCAAGTGCCCTGTGGTTTTTGAGAAGCCTCAAGGCCTTTTATTCTCAGGAAATAGATCTATAAACACTTAATAAATTAATGTTTGCAAGGACAACAAAGCATATGTCATACAAATGATCACCAAGAACTGCCTGGCACAGTGAATGCATTCAGTTAGAGTGTAATTTATGTATTTCACTTTTAAGAAGTTACGATAGAAATAGCTCCTCTATTGACATTACCAAATGTTACCAGAGAAAGATTTCTGCTATACTCATACTTTAGCCAGTCAGTTCTGAGGGAATTCATTTTATCAATGGGGAAGATTTACCCTGCCAGTCAAGCTAGAGGAAGACAGTGAACAGCTTGGCCTATATTGAAGTGAAGATCCTTTGGAAGCTTCCAGTATTATCCCCTTTTGTAATCTTTTTGTTCTTTTTGTTTTTGTGATGTAACATTTCTTATCTCTAAATGGAGTAGTCCCTTCCTCTTTTTCTATTCTTCTTTTAGAAGAAAAAAGAAACCTTTTGTCAGTTCTGGGACATGAAAAGAAAAGCCTGTCAGGGCAATGGTAAATGGGTAGTGGGTATAATGGGAAATGATATAGTGTCTTTTTTCAGGGCTTAGAGACAGCCAAAATTGCCTTGGACAAGTCACTTGATGTGTCATTCACTAGCCTATGACTCAGCAGGGGTCCTTGACCTTTGCTAGGCCCCCTCCAAAAGCCTACTCATGCTAGCTTCTCAGTCAGATTGTCGCTGGACAACTGGTAACTCCCAAACTCCCACCTCAGAGATTCCAATGAATTGAAAGCAAAATGGAAAATATCTTATTAATCCAAGTGAGTATTCAAGAATAAGTGAGGGAAACTTCTTAGAAATGAATTCAGATCTATAAAAATTTCCTCAATTCATTTGGGTCCTTTTTACTTATAAAGAAATATTTTGGGGTTTTTTGTTTTATTTTGGTATATGTTTTGTTGCTTTGAAATATTTGTTTTTGTTTGGATTTGCTGTGGAATAAATTTAAGCATTACAGAAGAAATTAAACAGGAACTGTAAGTAATTGAATGGATACAGAAAGTTACCTAGAGCTGATTTTATATTTGCACAGGTATGTGAATATTTTAGGTGGAAACTCAAGAGAACGTATTTCCTTATAGACTGCAGGCTATTTTTTTTTTTGGACGGTATTAGAACACTTCCCTGAGCAGTATTTTTACTGTTTTTCTTAGTTTTTGTGATAAAAGCTTTCGAAGAAAAATAAAGTGAAACCATGAAAAATTACCTAACCAAATGGGGGTGCCAGAAGTGGTTTTATACTTATTTCACCCACATGTGTGAAAAAAGTATCTAGTGTTCAGATACCTAGGTGAAATGAAGAAATAATTGAGAGTTATAATGGAACAACGTGGTAAAGAAAAGGGCAAACTGATGAAGACTTTTGAAGTCAAAGCAAAGATAACAAATATGAGGAGAAAGTAGTGGGTCTGTGTTAGAATTTGAAGGCTGGTTAAACACCATGACAATATGCGCTTTCCTTAGATGGCTAGGTGTGTTTTCATGGAGATAAGGTCCAGCTAGGGAGGAAGGGGTGCGTTTTTGAGAAAAGGATGTAGATAGTCTCGTTAAGGAAAGTCATGGTTCCTGTTGTTTAAGTGGCATAAAGGAAACAAAATATTTTACTGGAGTGACAAGCCCTCCCTGGAAAATTTTAGGAGATTTTTGTATTTTTTTGAGACAGGGTCTTGCTCTGTGGTCTGGGCTGGAGAGAGAGAGAGAGAGTGATTGAAGCTCACTGCAGCCTGGGCATCCCGAACTCAAGTAATCCTCCTCCCACCTCAGTTTCTCAAGTAGCCAGGACTACAGGTATGCGCCACCACGCCTAGCTTATTATTTTTATTTTTTTTTTATAGAGATGGGTTCTAAATATGGTGCCCAGATTGGCCTCAAACTCCTAAACTTAAGTGATCCTCTTGCCTTGGCCTCCCAAAGGTCTGGGATAATGGGTATGAGACACCATACCTGGCAAGAAGATATTTTTGATAGTATATATTGAGTGGTTCTAGTGGAATGTTATAATTCCAAGAGCATCTACTCATTCATATTAGTTTAAAAACATTAACAAAGAGGTGACTTTATTAATATCTTTCTGTCACATTATACATATATATCCAAGCCCTGTTCATATTTTTTCTGTATGAGATTCCTCAAACTTTTATGATTCCAACTCCACTGTCATATTCATTGCTTGAAATATTTAAATATTTTATCCCATATGATAAAATTCAAACTTCTTGCTTGATGTAAAATTCATGATCTTTTATCTCTTATTAGTTTTATTTCTCATCTCCCTCTGACTTGTACTATTCTTTCTTACAACCATGCAAATCCATATGTGTTTTTTCAACCACATTCTCCTTCTTCCTGGACTGCTCTTCTACCTCCTGGGGTATATTTTACTCATAATTAAATTATGTCCCTCTTTTGGTGAGGCTTTATCTGGCCCTTTAATCTGAATTAAAGGTCTCTTTCATATCCTTTCATTATGGGACTTATCATAGCACATCACAATTTTCTGTTGATTTTTTTTAACCTCCCTTATTTTGTTTTTAATATTTTCATAGCAAGGTCTATGTCCTTTAGGTATTAAATTCTTACACCCACCAAATAAGGTAGACCCTGGTAATCTGTGTATAGAATGAATGAAATTATGCAATAACACTACGTGGAAAACTAATATTTTAAAAGTGGAAGTTTCAATAGTGCTATAAAATGCTTTTATATCTCGATAAGCAAAGATCATAGTGTTTGTAGTACAATTCCTATGCTTTTGCAATCAAGAGGATACTCAAATGTGCAAGTGCAATGAAAGAGGCTAGATTACACTAATCACATTTTCTTGGAACTGTTCTTGCCCAAGAGCTAATACAAGAGAAATGTTACCTCTCTCTTTCCTGATTTACACAAAACATGGAATGAAAATGTAGTCATTTTTTACATACTATATAACCTCCTGTGAGTATCCTGAAAGACCTAATATAAATTTGGTAAAAATAATACTAACAGTGTATGTTAATTATAAGGAGGCATTTAATAAAAATGATTATTTAAAAATGCACTGCATTTTCACCGTGTGTATATAAACACACAAATATAATGCTGTGAAATGCTTTTTTTCTAAATCAAATCTTATTGTAGGGATGAGGTATTCCCTTCATTTTCACTTACCCATCCAAAGATTCCCTTAAGGACTTCCTTTGAAACTTTAGTTCTGAAAAGCATAGTTTGAAAAGTGTCAACTAAAAAAAAGAACATGACTATATAAGACATGTGAAATGTCATCAAACTCTTTTCTTATCCTTATATTCTAGAGATTTTTACAGAATAATAGATTTTGCTTTGCAAAATCTAGGCACCCACAGGTTATAGAAAATCTGAGAGCCTGTAAAAAGTTCAATTTTCTCTAAGAGTATCAAAATTTCATTTTCTGTAGAGGGATGAAAAAAATAATTCCTACCCAAAATAAGTGAAGCTATCATTTACATTTTATTTGGGCAGTATAGCTAGATTCTGAATTCTAACTTAATTTATTAAGTTATGGTATTTTGAATTATAAATTTGAGAAATCATGGAACTTCTTTATATACATTATATAAACATATTATTTGTTCATAGAAACATGGAATGATTGGCCCTATCAGCTTCTTTGCCATAACTCATACAAGGTTCTCCTTGAGCATAATTTTGGATCCCCTTATCAACTATACCTCCCTTTTCTCAAAAACCTCAAATTCATAGATGTGTCTCTAAAAGCACAGTGCTCAGCAATGATCTGAGTGGAGTACAGAGGGATTTATACCTTCCTTGTTTCAAATGTCGTATTTGACTGTTAAGCCCAAGGTTGCTTTAGATTTGTCAGAAACAACTATTTGACTCAGTTAAAACAAATACCTACGTCTTTACAAAATCGACTTGTCGTACCTCAGGGATGAACAATACATTGGATTCCTCATAAAATCAGTTTAGTTTAAAAGGTAAAGAAATCCTTTTGAATCTGTTGTAAATAGGTGTTATAATTATATCCAAATATACATACCCAGAATTTGAGATGATGTGCAAGGAAACAATCGAGGGAAAGGATAGAGTCACAAGCTATTTTCAGGATTAAAAAATATATACGGGGCGGGCGCGGTGGCTCAAGCCCGTAATCCCAGCACTTTAGGAGGCCAAGGCGGGCGGATCACAAGGTCAGGAGATCGAGACCACGGTGAAACCCCGTTTCTACTAAAAATACAAAAAAAAAAAAGCCGGGCGCCTGTAGTCCCAGCTACTCGGGAGGCTGAGGCAGGAGAATGGCGGGAACCCAGGAGGCGGAGCTTGCAGTGAGCCGAGATAGCGCCACTGCACTTCAGCCTGGTGGACGGAGCGAGACTCTGTCTCAAAAAAAAAAAAAAAAAAAAAAAAAGAAATATATATATATATATATATATATGGAACATTAGGTGTTTGTTGATAATAAGGGTGGAAGAAACTAAAATGTTGAGTGTTTTTCCTTTCAGTTGGAATCATATCAACTCAGTGTTGTAATAATGTTGCTCATTTTATGCTGTCCTGTGGTCACGTGTATATATATGTATATAGTGTATATTTGCTTAATAAATATGGCAAAAAATAAATGAATTATCTTTAAATAAATGCAACATACCAGCTGTAAAAGTTCCAGTGGAAACATTCTGGAATTGGTATCAAAAGGTAGATAATCTAAAACTATGAATAAGTTTTAAGAATATTTAATAAAGCTCCTGATTGGAATTTAAGTGTTGGTTGTTAAATTTCAAAAGGCATTCCTCATCCACTGTGGCTGACAAGAATATGGGCTAAAAGAACCATCCATACAACTTACTGCTTTTGTGGCTGTCTCTTTATGACTGTGGTCAAGTTTGTCCTTGAGACTCACATGCAGACAAAGCCTCTTCTGCATATGCCTCCTGTAACAGTCCCTTGAAAACCCTCTTTTCAGCTTTTTTAGACATTCATGAACAAACATTATGGTCATTGTTATGAAAGAAAAGCAATTTCATTTGTCTCAAAAATTTATTTGCTACTTCTCCCCAATTTAGTTGGTAAGACTAAAAAAAATCATGTCACACATAATTTAAATTTCAGGTAAAGCACGTAGAGAAACGTCTGAGCTTTCAATTTGGGAATTTTGTTTAGCCTTTCCTGGTGTTTCAGAGTACTCATCAAGCTTTAGTGTCTTTCTTGGTTTCAGAATGTGTGCTCAGCAGTTCTGGCCACCAGAGAGTTCCCTTGCTCAGGATCCTGCCTCCCCTGGTCGAAAGCCACAACATCTGAAATTATGTTTTATCATCATACTGGGATGCAGTTATCATCATTCTTTCTCTTAAAAATGACTAAGTTATTTTTCATTTTGTGTACATGTCATCATTCATACAGAAACCATTCGTTGCCATTGGGAATAGCATGGACATTTTGAATTTTTTTCCACTATTATATCATTAATTACCTGCCTCCCAATTTTTATTGTGGCAATACAAAAGATTTTACATATGGGATTCTTAGTACGTATTTCTGAGTATCTTTATGCAGCACCAAACAATGGATATAATGTTAACAACATTAAGGGGTAACTAAAATAAATTGTATCTTAACAAATTGGAGTTCTTTTTTAAGTAAAATAATTTTCTGAATATGTTTTGCTAGAGAACATAACAAATTTCTTTCTATGAATTACGTATCCCTTCAAGTGACTCCTCTGACAGCATCGTTTGGCAAAACTTCCCTTTGGTTAAGAAGGAGGCACAACATTCATTATCATTTCAAGTTGTGGCAGATGAAGGGAAAACCTAATGCCAAGAAGTGAGGCTGAGGGTAAACAAAAAGATAACTGCAGATGGAGTTTGCAAGATACCACTATATTTTAATCAATATAATTAGTATTTAATTCTCCCCTTTACCCAACTGTCAAAAATTGAACTGGGTCCGTATAGTTACACATATATCTGATCTTTTGAGATGTTACACTAATGCAGAATAAAATAAAACAAATTCGTTAAAGAAAGTCTTGGGGTTAGATTGCAACTTGTAAGTCATCTTCAGATCTTGAATTCTATCTTAAATCTTTTCATGTTTGTGAGGCATTTGGTATTCGCTCCTAACTATGTAATAATATAGATTGCAAGCAGAGTGCAGGCACTAGGCACATGTTAAGAATTTTAGGCTGTTCCTTTGTGAGAGCAAAGATTTGCAAATTGAAACTAGCTGGGCCTTCCATGTATGATAGTGATTTTTTTCAATCAGGAAAGTTAGTTTGTAGGTTTAGGATGGATTGACTTGATTAAAGCAGATCCAGATTTTACTACCACTTCTGATTCTAATTCTTCTGCATGCTTTTATTACAATTTAATTGCTAAAGAAGTGGGATTTATACTTTAAATTTATTTTATGGATGTTATTTACCTATTGTCCCAGAAATGTTGTTTATTTCCTATCACAGAACACACTTGATGTCTCTGTATTCAAGGTACAGGTTGTAGTGTGGTTAGGGTTAGGGTTTAGCATCAGTGATCTCTGATGTAGCTTTGTTAGGTATATTAAAATTTTTGTGGCAGTTTAAAAAATCAGAAATGGATAATATATTCAAGTACTACATTTTGTTTCTTCTTTTTTCCATGTTGGTTTTGGAGAGTTACTATAGAGGGGTACTTTGTAGACATTTCTCTTTCCTGTCCTTTGATGCTCAAATTATTTTATATAAATTCAGAAACAATCAGATTGGCTGGCTTCGTTTTATTTTTTGGAACTGATTTCCTCTTTATTGTAAATTTGTCATTGGGGAATCTTTTTATCTTTTTAGGCCAAACAGCTGTTTTTAATTTTATTTTTATTTTTTCCCCCATTAAGGAGGTCAAGTTCCTTTGGGGGAAAATCTTCAGTTCATTATATTCTTTTCTTTTATATCAACATGCACAACAACAAAATACAAATTGCTTTTGGGCTGAGATTTGCTGTAATAGATTTAGTAGTATTCATTTAAATACCTTGGCATTTCCAAATGGTAGCGCCACTTCCAACCCTGAGACAAAGCAGAATTTGGAGCTTATTATAGCTAATTTATTTTCTTCTGAAAATATAGAAAATACATTCTTAGCCATGTATTATTGGGTTGTTGGAAAGAATGACATTTGTTTAGCTTTTGTTCCTATTTTGCTGTGCTTTCACATTCCCTTTATGTATATCCAGGTCTGATTAACACAAACCATTAACCAAAGCCTGTTTTAGATACTGTAGATGTTTTGGTATCTGTTCTTTTTATAGATGCCAAAACATTTATAAAATGCCCATGCTTTTTATATAATATCTTGAATTAAGTGATTTTTTAAAATGTCTGTGGTTCTGAGAACCAATGAGTTCTCTTGGAATGAATCTATGTAATCACAATTAGTGACTGGCAACATAGATTTTGTTCTATTGTAGATTATTATTAGTTAAATCAGTAAAATATTCACTTACACGTAACCTAATGAAAAATAAGTGAAACTTAAAATAGTGAAACTCATAGATGTTTACAATATATTTATGAATGTCAGAATATCATCCAGGCCTAAGTAATCTTTTTTGTTTTGTTTTGTTTTGTTTTGTTTTTTTAAGATGAAGTCTGGCTCTTGTCCCCCAGGCTGGAGTGGCACCATCTCAACTCACTGCAACCTCTGCCTCCTGGGCTCCTGGGTTCAAGCAATTCTCCTGCCTCAGCCTCCTGAGTAGTTGGGATTACAGGTGCCTGCCACCGTACCTGTAAATAATCTTACCTCTGTTCTCTTACTAAATGGAAATAGGACAAATACAACACTCACTTATAATCAAACAATCTATTTGCTCTTCCTTCCCTCCTTCCCTCCTTCCCAAGAATTTGAAATATAGATTAATTTATTCCACTGACATATGTATCATAGAAACGCAAAGAGAGTCAGGTATGTGTTGGGTGGGAAAACATATTTTAGCTTCCTGTAGCTTTATAATCACCTCCAAATTTGAGTATGGGCAGAGAAATCCAAGAGTGTTTGCTATATGAAAGACCTTGCTTTTCTTCTATTTAATGTTTTCTCTTTCTAAAGTTTCAAAGATCTAGATAGTAACTAGAAAGCAGTAACTACTTTCAAAAGTACTGTGAAGAATGATGAAACCATGAGGACCTGTGTGTGGTTTATCACCTCTTTCTCTTCTCTAAAATATAAACTGAGATAATTTCCATTTATGATTGAAACCATGTAAGTCATCAAATTGTCAGCAACTTGAGGAGTTTTGGCCAGAAGCAGAGTGTGTAAGACCAGGTTAAGGAGAAGGACTTGAAGGCAACATGCTAGTTTGATACTGTATCACAGGCGACAGTAACAAAACAAATTTGATGCTTTATCACAGGTGACAGTAACAAACAAAGCCACCTCAGCAGTAGTATTCAGAAGTCAGGAGGGATGGTTTTTCAAGTTGGCAAGTGGTAGCCTCATGCATCTTGGTGACAGGAACTATTACAAGAGATGACACAAGTATTACAGAGAAAGTCAAGAGAGTGGCTCCAGTGAACTCCCCTCAAAACATAAGCTCAGTCTGAGAGTTGACAAAGCTATTCCTATATCAAGAAAGACAGCTGTTGATGTTGGGTCTGGAATCTGACATTGTACTTCACAAAACTGAACAACAAATGCACATAATAAAACTAAAGAGAAATGAGTGGATGAAGACGTGCAATTTTCCATCTTGAATTACTCATCTTTCCAATACTTTCTCTTCTCTCTCTCCCTCTCTCCTTCTCTCTCAGAGCAAAAGAGAGTTCATTAGGATCTAGAAAAACAAAACTAATACAAATAGATAAAAATGTATAGTTATCTTTGTATGGGATTCATAGGAGCCTATTAGTCATATCTCCACCTATTCTTAATTTCTTAGCTAACTGAAATAGACGCAATAGTCAACTGGGCATTGAAACACAGCATGAGGTTATTTTTTCATTGAAGGAAGCAGTTTAGACTCACATTGAGTGTTTTACAACTTCTCAAAATGAATTCAAGCAAACAGTTATAGATGGACAGATGGAAATAGCAGACTTTCCCTTAAAAGGGCAGGACATTCCCTGGTGAGGTTCCTGGGCAAAGTAGAAATAGAATAAATTTCATTTTTAAAAGCAGGTACCTTCAAGAGAATTAAAACAGACACATAACAACAAGTAGGCAATGACTTTTCATATATTATTCCTATCTAGTGGGAAAACAAAGGATGCCAGGCTCTCATTAGTCTTCGTAGCTTCCTTTTTGATGAGGCAACGTGAGAAGGGGCAGAGAATGGCAGAAATTATTTTCCAAAGTGCTTCACTGAGATGGCAGCAGAGCTGGTCAATGCTCCTATTTTATGGCACCATGAAGAAATACTGTGACTGCAGTAGATATATTTCCTTCTATTATCCTGGAGAAAGTCTTGAACTTCAAGTATCCAAGCATACACAAAACAGGTTACGTACAAAGAAAGAAAAATAAGGCTGACTTCAGATTCTGCAGAATTAGATACAGAAGAACAATAAGCAATACAAAGTACAAAAGATTCAAGAATATTGTATTCATCTAAGTAATCCTTCATGCTTGAAAGCAACAAAAAATGTTTGTAGATAGGCAAAGTCTCAGAAAGTACACCATGTACTTGTGAGAGAAAGAAGTTGTTTTAATATAAATTTCAGCATGAAGTTACTGAAATGATCAGAAACATTAAAACTACACTATAATAAACTATGTAATAACTACATTATTATGCTGCATAATGTCTTAGTAACAGTGAAAACCTGGACCTAAATGAGAGAGGAGGTTGAGAATTAATACATGTCTCTCCAGAAACAATGCATATGGGAAATTTCATTAGACTAAATAAGAAAATCCTGAAGACCTCTAGTCAATTATTCTTTATTTGGAAAGGTGACATCTGCGAAACAAGTTGGATATAATATCCAGGCCCTTACTACAGGGCAGCAGGACAAAGAAAGCCTTAGAAGGGAAGTGCCAGTTTTACTTGCTTTGAGCTAGGAAAAGTGGCCAAGACCTAGAGATTTGTTGAAGGATACTGAATTACAGTTGGAGAGGAGGAATAAGTTCAAGTGCTCTATACCAGAGTTGGATGACTTCTTGTTAATGATCACAGAATTAAATAAAGCACCGTCTATAGAGTATTGAGGGCAAAGGGCTTGACCACAAAATTTTTAATGAGGCCCAAATCATACATATGTAAAGAAAATGGAAATGTACTTATAATTATAGTATTCATGCATCTCCCTGAAAAAACTCTTGAAGACAGAGTCATGTCAACTGAAATATGAATCCAAAAAACCTTGTGAATGAAACATCTTTATGTAAAGACTGGTGTTAAGCATTGTATCCAACAGATAGTGCCTCTTTTTGCAAGTGCTCTTGTAACATTTCTGAAAATCATAAACTAGTAATGGGCCAAAAATAAAAGCATAAATGTATTTAAAAATTGAGATAATAAAAAATAAGGTAACTAAACTATAATAAAACTAGAAAATAAAAGCAAAATTAGAAACAAAAATATCCAACCACTTGAACATTTAAAAAATATTTTCTCTCTTTGATTTCCCCATGGCTCAAAACAAAAAGCCAAAGCAAATTTCAAAACAACATATCAAAAATATGTGACAAAGAGTCAGTTCTACAGGGAGAAAATTCATGGCAGTAAGCAATCATGAAATTGGAATTAAGTTACTTGCAAAGAATGGAATTAAATTAATTAAACAATTAACCTAGGACTTTTCTTTTTAAGAGCAAGAAAAGCAAAGTTGAGGAAGGCTAAAAGATATTGTGATAGAAATGAGTTTTGGCTGGTGTGCAGGAAGAGAGCTCAGTAGAAGAGAGAGTCTAGATAGAAAAGATTTACAGGATGTCAAGTTTTTGCTTCTGCATCCCAAATAGCAAAGACTGAAAAAGTCATTGAACGACAGGCCCAATAGTTTCTCACTTGAAGAAAATCAATCAGTCCTATAGCAAAGAGAAGTTTGAGGATAGGATCTTCTGGGCCATGCCCATGTTTTTCAGATGGTCTCAAGGGAGCCACGATTGAGATAGAAGTGAGGTATTTAGAAAAGAACTTTGGACATGGCAATTAGTATATAGACCTGACCAGAAAGCAAAAGAATAGAAGCCTAATATACATTTGATAGAAGAACATGAACAAGGACATAAACAAAAAGAATCTTCCACTGCATAAGTGAAGTGAAATAATCTTTAGTTAAAATAATCTTGAGTGCCCCCCTAATGTCTCCTCAGGAATGTTTAATAATTGCTATGGATTAGTAACTGTTGTTTTTTATCTTAAGTTTTTTCAAATAGTGCTTTTATTTTGTTTTGTTTTGTTTTTCCATGCAGTTGTCTTGTCTGTGGAGCAAGAAATAATTGGCTCTTTTAGTTCATAGGTCACTGAACCCACAGAAACCTCATTCCATATCTAATGGAGGGAACTGTCCTTTATTTAGAGATCCTGAATTTTGAGATGAGCATTCTGGTTGTTTTCCTGGAGGAGTGGGTGGATGTATTCTCTGTTTGGAAAGATAGGTACACTTTGCAGATTCAAGAAGAGACTTTGGCAGCTATAGATTAGTTGTTCACCAAACAGTTTTCTTTCATCCAGTGCATTGAGCTCAGCCATTATTCTCAGTGTCCCCAGGAACAAACTGTGTCAATGCGAGTGAGTTCCTACAAATGGAATGTGAACAGAAGGCTCGACACATAACACTTCATACATACGCTACTTCAAGGGCTTTTGCCTTTCGCGAAATGAGACTGTCTTCATTGGAAGCCATAGACTGGGAATGGCAGAGTCACAGTTAGAAGCAGCGTGGTCCTTGAATCACAGATTAGTAGTGAGCGATCACTGTTCAGAAACACCTGTTTTATACTTTATATGCAAAATAAATTATTTTATATTTGAAGCATTTGATCTGGAGGGTTTGCCTCTTATAGAAACTATTGCTCATTTATCAATATATGGTATATAACTTTTATTCTACTATTATTAGAATTAATATTTTTCTTTATTTTCACACATAAAGAACCTATTCTGTGCTGTTCTTGGTCCAAATAACTTACTATTTCCTTAGAGTTTCTACATAAGAATTGGCTGTGTGAAAACACAGAATATTTTTAACGATTTGATAAACAGTACCAAAATTCTCTCTAGAAAGATTGTGCCAATTTTTTAATCTCAAGAGAAATGAATAAGAGGAAATAATTTTTTAGACAAATATTCTCTCTACGGCCCTGTGGTGAAAAGCTTTTAATATTTTTGTTTTGTTTAAATATATTATCGGCTTTAGGGCTATGGATTCTGATTTCTGTGTTGTTCAGACACAGATCCCCCTCTTCAAATTATTATAGTTTGATCAAATGTCTTAATATTTTGTGGTATGGTATCTCACTCATTTCTTTTTCTAAAATAGCTAGCTTATTTCTAGCCACATGTTCTTTCTATGACCTTTAGAAACAATTTGTTATGTTCCCTTAAAAGTTCCATAGGGAATATCATATTAGAAGTATTTGTTTAATAGTTCTAAGAAATTGAGTATATTTTAAATATTTAGCATTTCCAAGCAGGATATTTTCACATTTGTTTTGTTAATCTACAGTAAATTTGTGTACTTTTCTTTGTATGCTTTTGTGCATTTGTTATTCAAATTTAAGTAAAAGTATTTTATAACTTTATTGCAAGTATGACTGGAAAGCATGAGATTTAAACTTACACAGTAAACATGTTTTAAAAATCAATTGTACTTGTAGCATTTTCTGTGCAAAAGATTTTCTTATTTTTAATAAGTTAGTATGAAACTAAAAACATAATACTCCCATTCATTTGGTATTTAGGCTGGTTAGTATTTCTATACACTTTAAAATACAGAAATTAATACTTTCCTTACATGTTTTACTGGTCCAACTACTTCTGACTACTGTGTCTAGCTATGGATGCTGCACAATAAGACAGGCATATAAGGTAAAATTGTCTAGCAAAGGAAGATAAAGATTGTGAAGATTCTGGGAAATATTCCAAACATGAAATAATTTTAAAAGTTCAGAGTGTTTAGCTCAAAGAAGGGAAGGTTTAACATAGTAGATGTTATAAAATATGTTAAGAGTTGTCCTGCTGAAGAAGTAGATTCTTTAGAGGTCTGTTATATGACAAAATTAGGACCAAAAGATAGATTCAATGATTACAACTTTGATACAATGTCAAGTGAAACCTTGTGACTTCTAGAAAAGTATAAAAGGGAACAGGTCTATTTTCTAAGGCGCTGAACTCTGGTTGGAACTGGTCAGGCCATCTGTCAGGGATGCAGGGTAAGACATTCTTAAATTGGGTCGAGGCCTAGCCTCAACGACCTTGGGTCCCGTCCAGCTGTGATTCTCTCATTAGAATGTCATGCAGTGAAGGTGGTCCCTGCAGTTGTGGAGCCTCATTTTAGTCATTTCAGCAGTCATTGGCTAGTGCCAACTATGATTTTATTCTTCTATCAGTTCTGTGCTATCAAAATTCTGTTTGTGCAGAACAAGTCCCTATTCCCTGCATGTGCAGTTGAAAATTTGAGTTTGCAAAATTGGGAGTTTCCTTCTTATATATAAATGGTTGTTCTAACAGTGACACAATTTCCTTTGCCACAGTTTTTCATCCTTTAAAAAAATTCCTACCATATCATGTAGAAATCATTTTAAAATAATCTCAGGTTCTCAGCCCAAAATACAGAACCATTTTTTTTCACCCAAAATTTGTGGAATCCAGAATGGAAATCATCAGAATAATAGCTCTTTACAATTCAGGGTATTTTATTACATCAGGTCTGTTATACAATAATATCTTATTTGAGGAGAAATCTTATGGTATCACTTCTATATCTAAGCTTATGAATTTAAAAAGGAATCAAATCTACATTGTATGCCAGTATCAAAATATCACATGTACCCCATAAATATGTACTTTTATTATGTATCCAAAAAATTAAAAATAAAAAAGAAATCTAAGAAATAATATATCATGTAGGGATATTATAACTGCTGTAACATTGCATATATGTTCTCATTTGGAGCACAAATAAAAGAAGATCTGAAGGAATTGGCCTTTAAAACTTGATCTAGGTCTTTTGTTGGAGGGAAGGTGGTCATACCATTTACTACAAATAATTCCTTTGTCATGTGCTTGCTGTGCTCTGGTGCTCAGGCAACACCATGCTGGTGTTGATTTTCTTAAAATTTCAAATAAGGAAAAAAGCATGAATACTCCTTTTCAGAGCATTCTTGTTTTTATTTCAGGGATCTTTTTCTTTTTTACAGAATCATTCTCTTAGGGCTCTGAGAGGTCTGGAAACTCCTGGGTGATGGTGCATTCCCTGTCTTGTGCTGTAACATTATCTTGGCTCATCGAAAGAGGCTGAAAGCCTGACAATATCCTCCCTGGTGTGTGGACAGCCAGTTTTGTATAGCTTTCCCTGTGATGTCTCCCTATTCTCTTTCCAATCCTCCTTGCTCTGGGACCTACATCCTGTGTTCTTGTCCACCTTCCATCCTTCCCTTTCTGAGTACATCATTTATTGCCGTCTTAGCTTTGGAGTACATTAAAGTGTATAGACTCACACACAGACCATTTCTGATTATTGGTCCTTGTTCTCATAGTTTATTTTGGTAGTGATCTTCACCTCATTTTACTAGAAACTGGCTTTTATTTCATTTTCCCTCTGAAGTCAGACCCTCACCCCAACTACTTTTTACATTGGTGTTTAGCATTCTAGAAGCTTACGTTCCATTCTATATTGGTTTTCTACCAGTTTAGTTTGGCCAGAGGTCTAGTTCTGCCCTGAGAAAGTTCATTATAGATCATTTATGGATACTTAAAAATAGTCATGTTCATAATTTAATCCTATTTTTTTTACTTCTGTAGTTTCAAAGGATGCATCTCTTTTGAAAATTATAGTTATATTTTAATAAAGTAGCCTTTTATTCCTAATTAATTTCTATTACCTCCAGAATTAGCCTTCCTCGGTATGTCTTTTAATGCTCATGTGATATAGTTTCTAGATCCCATAGCATCCTTTGAAGAGTTTTCACACCAACTCTCCACTAGGCGTGTTTCATTTTATCATATATATAACATTTTTTTTTTTTTTGAGATGGAGTCTTGCTCTGTTTCCCAGGCTGGAGTGTAGTGGCACTATCTTGGCTCACTGCAACCTGCATCTCCTGGGTTCAAGCAGTTCTCCTGCCTCAGCCTCCTGAGAAGCTGGGACTACAGGCACATGCCACCACACCCAGTTCATTTTTGTATTTTTAGGAGAGACAGGGTTTCACCATGTTGATCAGAATGGTCTTGAATTCCTGACCTCAGTTGATCTGCCTATCTCGGCCTCCCAAAGTGCTGAGATTACAAGCATGAGCACTTTAAGGCTCACTGCACTAAATTCAGTATTCCAGAGAGAGGCCCCTTCTCACTCATGCACTAAGGAATTGTGACAAGTTTACCGTGGGAGGAATATAAAGTGTGAGAATCAAGTTGGGAGGAAGTGAGGCTGGAAAAGTAAGCTGGGGACAAATCATGAATCATTTTGAGCCATGCAAAGAAATTTTGGATTTATACTATAGAGGCATAAGGGCTATTATGGAAGGCAATAACAAGAATGGCTTATTATTTGTGTTATTGTTTGAAGTTTAGTATATTATTCCTATATTCAAGTGTGAAATCTTAAGTGTACAACTGGATGAATTTTTGCATGTATCTTTACCCCTCTAATCAGCACATAAGTCAAGATATCAAACATTTCTGGCACTCCAGAAGGTTCCCTCAGTCAATATATAATTTCTTACCTCGTGGATTAGCTCCATTCTGACCCCTAACTTATGTTAGTTTTGTCTGTTCTTATATCTGTATTTTCAGAAATATGCAAAATGTTTCTTATAGTGTTTTTCCATGTGTATTTGTTAGATGAATAAATGAATGAGAGAGAAAAGGATGAGGCAAAGAATGCAAGATTTCTATTCAGGAAGCTAATTTCATTAATCCATTTTTTTTCATTTGTTTAACTGATTGGGAACTTGTCTAACTGAACTTCATCCAGGTCATAAGTTTTGTCTTTTACATGAGAATATCATTAAGATACTTAGTAAAATGATATACTGAAATTTAGATAAAGTATAACTATGAAATTTCTCTAAATTGCCATTTTAGGAATTTTGTCAATAAACTATATAATTTTATTTTCATAATTTGTTTATAACAAATCATTTGGGGTCTTTAATGTACCCCTTCAATTACTGATAAATTGTCTATATAATAATGAATGATGGAAATTTTTCTGAATTGTGTTATTTATATAATAATCTCTTTCATCTAGCATAGTGTCTAGAACATATGAAAAAACTATGAAACATGTTTGATGAAGTAAACTGAATTGTTGCAACTTAATCTTTTTTTATTTGAATTTTTAGTTGACAAAAATGATATATACTTATGGTGTACAACATGACGTTTTGAAATATATAGACATTGAGCAGTGGCTAAATCGAGCTAATTAACACATGCATTACTTCATATTTTTTTATAGTACTGAGAACACAATCTGCTCTCAACAATTTTCAAGAATGCAATTCATTCATATTGACTACAGTCATATTGTACAATAGATTTCTTATTCCTCCTAATTAAATTTTGTATCCTTTGACCAGTATCTCCCTGACCTACCCTCTGAGTCCCCCCCTTACAACCTGTGCCCCTGATAATCACTATTCTAGTCTCTACTGTTTTTTTCCCTTTCGACTTTTATTTTACGTTCACGGGAACATGTGCAGGTTTGTTACATAGGTAAACTGTGTGCTTTGTATACAAATGATTTTATCCTCAGGTAGTGAGGACAGTACTCTCACCTTCTGCCATGAGTGGAAGCAGCTTGTGGCCCTTGCCAGGTGCAGATGCCCAATCTTAACCTTCTGCAAGTAATTCCAGAGACCTGAATTGGGCTAAGATGAAAATGTGACAATGCACAGCAGTAATATTTAGAAGCAAATATCAGCGGAAATTGATGGTGTTTTGGGTGCAAGGAGTAAAGTGAGTGAGATAAATAAATAAAAAGATGTAACAAATGTCATGATACAGACAAGCAGGGAACATTATGTAAGTTCAGGGTAAGGAATTTAATCTATTTCAGGGACACTGGGTATGGCTAAGGAGAAGGAGGCATCAGATTTACTCACTTGAAGGCTGTTAAGAGGTGGGCCACTTGCAGAATTTTAGTGGATTTTAGAGACAATGAAAGAAAGCTGCTTTTTAAGATGCTGGTTGTAGGACAGCAATTGCTCTGAGGCAATGGCTAAAAAATCATGAAAAGCCATGGAAGGGATTTTTAATGTAATGGTAGTGAATAGAGACTATGTGCATCCTAAAGTGGAAGAGCCATGAGAAAGTGAGAATAATGCACAGAAATGATGGGATCATCTGTGAATCACCATTCTGGAGAAGATACATTTCAGGGTGCAGGGTATGAATAATCCGATTACTGCTTCCTCTGCTCCAGGATAAACAAGATATGTATAGGTGCAGCTGTTGATGAGGAAGCAAGAGTTCAGGAATGGGTTCATAATGGACTCAAACTTTTTCTGTGATATCAGAAGAGAAATAATCTTCTATGAGGTGAGAGCATGTTGAGACAGAGAACATGAGGGTGAGGACAGAATTTTGAAATGGCCATTCAAGGAACTAGGAGTGGGAGCTTATTCAGAATATATAATTGGATGACTAAGTCATTTTGAAAGAACATATGAAAATGTATAATATAAAGTTTTGTTGGGATAATCTAATAATCTATATGGTTGTGTGAGTGTGTATATATATTTAGATGTGCTAGGCATCCAGAGCAGTTATTTTGCCAGGATACATTGAAAGAAAACAAAAGTAAAGATGTGGAGGGTTATGAACCATTGAAGATGGGGAAGAAGGTGGTATCAGATTTTTTTAGCAAGCAAAGACAGATAGCAAAATTTTAATGACAAAAAATTGTCGTTTTCTGGAAAAAAAAAAAAGGGATATTGGAGTTTTGTTGGCTGAAGTGAAACAGTAGTTGCAGGCTGACCATGGGAGCAGTTGTAAAAGTCAAGTGAAAATCAAGTCTTTTCAGTTGAGGCAACCAGCAAACTCTAAAGCCATTAGAGGTCTTAGAAGGGTCATCTACATTATTTGGGGGTCTCTCCAAATTATGACTCCTATAGTTTGGATATTTGTCCCTTGAAACCTCATGTTGAAATTTGATCTCTAATATTACAAATGGGGACTAATGGGAGGTATTTGGGTCATGAAGGCAGCTCCCTCATGAACAAATTAATCCCCTTCCTGGGGGAAGTCACATGAGTGAGATCTCGCTCTCACTCTATTAGTTCCCAGAAGAGCTGGTTGATAAAAGGAGTCAGTCACCTTCCCTCTTGCCCTTGCTTCTCTCTCACCAAGTGATCTCTGCACACGCCATCTCCCCTTCACCTTCTGCCATGAGTGGAAGCAGCCTTTGGCCCTTGCCAAGTGCAGATACCCAATCTTTATCTTTTGCAGACATCAGTATCATGAGCCAAATAAATTATTTTCCTTTATAGACTACGCACCCTCAGGTGTTCCTTTATAGTAAAACAAACTAAGACAATGGCACTGAGGAAAATTTGCTTTTGAAAGCTTTTTTTTTAATAAAAAAAGAAGACTTTTTTTTTTTAGTGTCACGATTAGCCTATTACATTTAGCAATCAGCAGCATGGGTGCAAAAAAAAACTACATTAAAAATTTTGTTGGAATGCCTTATGTTTTCCACAAAGCAGAAACTAAAATAACCTGGTATACAATTAGTTACAAATATAGTCCTTGAGTCTTTTGCCCATACACATGGGTATTGTCTAAGGCATGTCTTTATGGCAGCTATGTCCTGCCACCACAGGGCTTGGCTGAGTTCACAAATCTGTTGTAAACTGCAGCTTTCCTGTCACTTCTCTGGCTCTTTTCTCCAGCTAAACTTTGTTTCCTGACAGAAATTAAAACCTTCTGCCACTGTCATTAACTACTGCTGCTATTGGAACCATCATTGTAGCCACTATGGTTTTGTGGTTGGGCAAAGCGTTGACTTCCACCATTAAAGGGTCTAGAGCTTCTGCCTACAAAGTTTTCTCCCCTCGTGGCTTCAAAATTTAAGGATTGCTTATTGTAATTGCCAAAATCCTTGTAGTTTCAACCACCTCTCAAACTGCTCCCGTCATTATCAATTCCATTATAGCCATGCCCACTGTCACTATATCCACCACCACCGTGATTGCTCCCAAAACCTCCTCGACCGCTGTGGTTTCCTCCATGACTCAAGTTGTCATCGAAATCACCTCCACAACTTCAACCAAAGCTTCCAGAACTACTTTGACCTCTTTGGCTGGATAAAGCACCAGCCATCGCTTGTTCATACAGAACTTTTTTACTTCACAGTTGTGGATGGTATACAGGATGGTATTTCCAAATGACAGTCTTATCCATGAAGGCATGGTCATCAAAGGTTACAGAACCAGAGCCCCTCTTCTTGCCATTGCCTCTGACAGTCATGATTTCAATCACTTTAATGTTTACATACTGTTCAAAATAATTATTTAGGTATTATTTTTCAGTGTCTTCTTTAATGCCACCAATAAAGATCTTTTTTTTTTAATTTTTTTAATTTATTTATTTACAGTTAAGCAGGCCCTTGGTGTTTGAGAATCTTCTCTTGAGACAACCCTCTTTGGTTCCACAACTCTTTCATCCACCTGTGTGGCCTTGCATTCAAGGCTGCATCCACCTCCTCCACAGTGGCATATGTGACAAACCCAAAGCCTCCCAAGCCTTTGGATCTGTTACTGCTGCACAGTCCAGTAAGCATTCCACATTGCTCAGAATGGCTTCTCAGAATCATTGGTTGTTTTAAAGCCCAACCTTCAAACAGATGAAGAGCTTCTTCAGCTGTTTAGGCTCTTTGGGAGACTCTGACTTAGACATGATGGCAGTGGGAGAAGAGATTTACAGATGGTTTCTCGGTGGCGTTCACCAGTAGAAGGCTTGAAAACTTAAGTATCAAAAAGTAAAATGTAATGCAATACTCCATGAAATGGTATTGTAAATCCTGTATTCTTTGGCTTCCTGTGCCCGAGGTTCTCTTTTTTTTTTTTTTTTTTTGAGACGGAGTCTCGCTCGGTTGTCCGGGCTGGAGTGCAGTGGCCGGATCTCAACTCACTGCAGGCTCCGCCTCCCGGGTTTATGCCATTCTCCTGCCTCAGCCTCCCAAGTAGCTGGGACTACAGGCGCCCGCCACCTCGCCCGGCTAGTTTTTTGTATTTTTTAGTAGAGACGGGGTTTCACCATGTTAGCCAGGATGGTCTCGATCTCCTGACCTCGTGATCCACCCGTCTCGGCCTCCCAAAGTGCTGGGATTACAGGCTTGAGCCACCGCGCCCGGCCCCGAGGTTCTCTTAAGTAACTGTAGGGAAAAAGAGATTCCAAAAAAGGATGACAAACAAAAATAAATGAACAAATGAATGAATGAATAATGGTGGGTCTATGAGGGTAGTGGAAAAAAGAGAAAAGAAAGTTTTGAAGAGATACTCCAGGGTCTGTCATGTTTGAATGTCCACTGCAGTTCTGCCAGCTCCTGACCAATACAATTTGGCCATGCTAATGATTCAGATTGCTCATCAGTAAAATAGAGGTGACATTGCAACTATTGTATATGGTAGTAGTGACAAATATCACCTGTTACATACCTAAAATAGTGTATGGTAGTAAGTGCTTAAGAAATGTTAGTATTTATTATCATTTTATTATTTATCTAACTCATAATTAAGATGATAAACACTGCAAAATGAAAAACAGTTCATAATAAAGCCATATATATGTATATATACACACACACAAATATATATCAGTATTTATAAAAATGTTCCCTTTAATCATGCAAATAATAGGGTCTTGGTAGGCAGTCTCTTTCTATTTTCCACAAATTCAAAGCATTGTTTTGAATAGGCTCAACTCTGACTGTAGGGCCCCTTTTTGATATCTGCAAGAATCACTAGCAACAGAATCACCAGGACACAACCTAGCATTTCAGAGTTAGAATCCTTCTGCTAGAAAGTGGAAGAAAAGGAAAGATGTCATTTACAATGTTGATTTTAGGGACAGCTTGTTCATCTCAAAGAGATTCAGCTCCCTGCTCTCAGAAAATCTTGGGATTAGGCTTTTTTTGTCCTCTTTCACGATTGCATCCTTTTAATAAAATGAATGTATCAGGAGAAGAAATAATTATAACAGTAATTTTTAATTATTATTTAAGAAATATATTTCCTGGAAATAATTGCTGCAAATTTTTAAGGAAGTTGAGGCTCAGATTTAGATAAATAGAATGAATAGACTGCTCTTAACACTTTCAACAAAGTTATAAATATGCATATTGCTGAAGATCTAAGATCATTTTTAATTCAACAGAAAGAAACTGTACTGCCTTTACTGCTATGACATGCAGAGCATCTAGAATTGGCCTGGATTAGCATGCCTTCCCTAGGCCTGGATTCTTTTCTTAGGAACGTTGAGGGGGATTCTGCTTACTGTGGGAAGAAAATTTTCCTTTAATGATGAATTTATCTACCAGATTTTTAAAAATACATATATATTTTTGGAATTTGTTGAGTAGGTTGTATTCTCACTATTCTTGGTACACTGACTCTATCTTCCACATTTAGCCTACCACCTTACCTCTCAAAACAATTGTTACCATGTGCCCAAATAGTCTTTCTGCCAGTCATTATCAGTGTGTAAAAGTCATCTGAGAAGTGATAAAAGGAAGTCTTTAAAAACTTTAAGTTTTCCATTTTGGGAGGCCGAGGCGGGTGGATCATTTGAGGTCAGGAGTTCAAGACCAGCCTGGGCAACATGGTGAAACCGTGTCTTTACTAAAAATACAAAAATAAGCTGGGCGTGGT
The DNA here is from genome assembly GCF_000951035.1 of Colobus angolensis palliatus. Taxonomy (NCBI): domain Eukaryota; kingdom Metazoa; phylum Chordata; class Mammalia; order Primates; family Cercopithecidae; genus Colobus; species Colobus angolensis. The sequence continues at coordinate 818,179 of NW_012115055.1, forward strand.
GGAGAGTGCCTGAAATCCCAGCTACTCAGGAGGCTGAGGCAAGAGAATCGCTTGAACCCGGGAGGCAGAGATTGCAGTGTTATGAGATCACGCCATTGCACTTCAGCCTGGGTGATAGAGTGAGATTCCATTTCAAAAACAAAAAAAACAAAAAAACGACGTTTTCATTTAGAAAACAGTTTTTCAAGAATGTTTTATGATTTCTTTCTTTTTTTTTTTTTTGTATTATGAAAGCAGATGGTCTTATGGTATAAGCACATAATCCTGACAACAGAATCCTCCTTCATCACTCATTCACTTAACAAATATAATAGTACTTATTAAGCACCACCAAGTATCAACATGGTGGTAAACACTGGGTTTACAAGGATGAAAAACTTTCTTGCTTTTGAGGAACTTAAGATATGGTTGGCTTCTAGTGTTGTAAGCAGAGAGGCACATTTGCAAATTATTTAAATAGATTAATATTCTTTAAGAACTTATGGCAGATCATCCATATATCTTTTACCCTTAATATTGTAAAAATTACATTATTTGCAATATTAGAGCTAAAAATATTTTTATACCATTGTTTTCTTAAAAAAGGTTATGAATGTACACCTAATTATAATTAATTCAAAATAATACAAAACATACTGGTTAAAGGATGAAAAATCTTGCTTCTCATTTTTCTTTCCTTTTCTCTTCAGCTTTCTTGGCCAAAGGCAAAAACTACTAATGGTTTAGGTGTATTCTTTGCAAGATTTATTTAAAAAGAATGAATGTCTTGGTGTGTGTCTTCTCATCCAGGAACATGAGATTTTGCTGCATTTAGATATTTTTTCTACTATGTTTTCTAATTTCTTGTTGCCAATGAATGGGAAAGTTATTTTTGGTTTATATATTTCCACCTTTAGCAACATTACCATCTACTTATATTTTTTCCAATATTTCTAAATTGAATCTCTATATGTTCTAGAGAAACATAAATGCCATCTATACATAATTATATTATCTTTATTCGTAGTGTTCATTATTTTCCGTTATTGCACTTCTTGGATCTCGGGAACAATGTTGAGAAGTAGTCATGGCATTTCAGTCAAGACTTGGTTGCAAATAGCATGTATTAAACTTAAACAGTGGAAACTAATATGAGATTCACACAGTTGCCGAAAGAAAAGTCATCGTAGCTTGGCCTGAAGAAAAATCAAAATTAGTAACTGAAATTCAACCAGCACTTGTCTGAATAGCTCAATTTTTAATTTTCCCTCTATTTTGGCCTCCGTTTCTACAGCTACTGACTTCTCCCCTACTGACGGGGACCATAGATAGCGAGCTCTTAATGTGTCATGTCTCAAAACTTTTGGCTACCACTTGGGATTGAATCTCTTTCTTCAGCTTCAGTTTGAAAACAATCTGGAAAAGAATAATGATTTTCTTGGCTTACCTAAGAGTTTTAGACTTAAACAATGACCTAGAGATTGGTGGCACCCTTTACCCCTACCATATACTTGTCTTGCTGTGGGGAGAAATCCCCACAGAAAGGAGTTATTTTCTAGAAGAAAGGAATAGTGCTAAGCAAGCAAACAAAAGATGTTCCCTGTAGTGGCTGTCCTAATCTTTTTGATGTCTTTAAAGAGAGGCCAGTCACGATGGCTCACGCCTGTAATCCCAGCACTTTGTGAGGCCGAGGCGGGTGGATCATGAGGTCAAGAGATCGAGACCATCCTGGCTAACATGGTGAAACCTTGTCTCTACTAAAAATACAAAAATTAGCTGGGCGTGGTGGCGTGTGTGTATAGTCCTAGCTACTCAGGAGGCTGAGGCAGGAAAATCACTTGAACCTGGGAGGCAGAGGTTACAGTGAGCTGAGATCACACCACTGCACTCCAGCCTGGGCAACACAGTGAGACTCCGTCTCAAAAAACATAAAAAAAAAAAAAAAATGAAAATAAAACAAACAAAGGGATTGCAGCAAATAATGTTTATGTAGTGTGATATGTGATAATTGCTATAATTTTCTGGTTGATACATTTTATAAAATAAGGAATTGGTGTTAAATATGTATATAATGTGTTTTCAGCATTTGTCTAGATCTTTATATTGTACTTTAAAGTCTATTTTATTTTATTAGGCCTTCTTTAACTTACTTTTTAATGATGTTAACAATACTTTAATTTTCTTTATTTTGATGAAGTCACTTAACTTGAGATCTACCCTCTTAACAAATTTTTAATTGCACAACACAGTATTGTTAACTATAGGCACAATGTTGTGTAGGGGATCTCTAGAACTTATTCATCTTGCATTATTGAAACATTATACCCATTGAACAGCAACTGTCTCTTTCTTTCCACCCCAGTCCCTGACAACCAGCATTCTACTCTGTTTCTATGAATTTGTCTATATTAGACATCTCATGTAAGTGGAATCATGTGGTATTTGTTCTTCTGTGCCTGGCTTATTTTAGCTAGCATAATATCTTCCAGATCTATTCATGCTGATGCATGCAGCAGAATTTCCTTCCTTCTTTTTGAAGTCTGAATAATATTCCATTGTATATTTATGCCATATATTATTTATCCACTTATCTATTGATGGAAACAGGTTGTCTTTATACCTTGGTGATTGTGAATAGTGCTATAATAAACATGAGAAAGCAGATATCTTTTTGAGATCCTGATTTCATTTTTTTTTTTTTTTTTTTGCTATATACTCAGAAGTGGGATTGTTGGATCATATGGTAACTCCATTTTTAATTTTTTGAGGAACCTCCATATTGTTTTTTATAGTGGCAGCATAATTTTATACTCCCATGAGAAGTGCAAAAGAAAGAGTTACAATTTCTTCACATCCTTGCCAATACTTCTCATCTTTCTTTTTTAATAATAGTCATTCTACAGGTGTGAGGTGATATCTCATGTCATTTTAGTATGTAAAAGGTTTTAAACAGGACCAAGTTTCTCTTGCTTTAATTCTTGCTTCCTCTGCTGTATTTTTTTTTCCTCATTTTTTTCCTCTTCCCCTTACTCCTCCCTGTCCTCCTTTTTTTGGCTATTTCCACCCTCTCTGAAGCTTGACAAACTATAGGTTTGGAAAAATATCTCTAAAAGATCTGTTCTGATAGTTGTTGGGGTAAAATTTAACCAATCATTTCAATCAAAAGGTATGAATAACTGGAACAATTTCTAACTTTTTCAGCTGTAAATTTAGTAGCAGTCAGAGACGAAGAAAGCTGCAACCTGGACCAGAACACATGGACTCATATTCCTCTTCTCCTCTTATAAAAGCTGCAATCCTGTTGTGGCTCAGAGTCACCTGTAGAGTACCTATAGTACAGGTGCTATAGAAGTATATCAGCTGAGTAAAGCCGCTAGCCTCTGTTTAAATCATTTCAACTACTTTTTTTCCCACCTGACAAGCACAAATAATATAGTTTATAGTGTTCTGAGATTCATAGTGATGAAGATTATTGGCATTCCGGGAAAAACTCTCATTATTCTAATTCACAGCAGGACTGGATTTTTTAGACTTTATTTATATTGTTGTATCTTTTTTTATCAATGGGATGGGATTACACTTTTTTTGTAATACTAACCATTTACATTTTGTAATACAAGATCTTGCCAATGTTAAAGGGTCTTCTGTATTTTCTGTCTTATGAAAGACTTTTCTATATCATGGGAATTCACTACATTTTGATGTTTTTAAAATACTTGGAAATAAAGCTGTTGGGGGTTGATATATTTTTAAAGAGAGAGTTTTTAATCTTCTATGATTTTCCGGTCATATTGAGTAATTTTGTTACTTCATATTTTCTTCAAAACTTGTTTTTGTTTCTGAATTCATAGATAAACATTGCATGTAGTAATCTCCCATCATTTATGAAATGTTTTTCCATATCTGTAGTTATGCTGCTTTTTTCATTCTTAAAGCTGTTTATTTGTGATTTCTTACTTTTTTGTGGAGGCAAACATTTGGTTTGTTACACTAAACTCTTCAAAGAAGCAGCTATTGCTTTGGTCTATTATTATTCTTCTTACTGTTAGATTTTCTACTTGATTTATTTCTGCTTTTATCTTTATTAACTCCTCTCTGTGAGCTGTGCCTTATTTTATTTTTCCTTGATCCTTGAATGTCTAATTAATTTTTTAAGTCTTTTTTGTTTTCCAAAGTATGTGTTTTGGATTATGCAAATTACTCTTAGTAGCACTTTAGCTCTATTCAGCAGGCTTTGATATGTAGTACTTTTCTAAGTAACTTATAATGTTAAAATTGATATTCTCTGTAGCCCTACTGTTATGTTGAAGTGTATTTTATATATTTAAGAGGATAAATTTATTTTGTATACTCTTTATTTTTCATTTCCAACAGCCAATATTCTGGCAAGATGTTTGAAGCACGTGTGAGTCTAGTTTAAATGATCTTTCTTCAGCTTTGTGATACTTTATGTGAACTATTACTTTGTTTTCTTTTCTCAATTCTCTTTGTTCTCTTTCTCTGGAATTACTATTATATGGATGTCCAAATTGAGTCTAGCTTCCATGAGAAAGCTTCTCATGCTATTTCACTCTTTTTCCTTTTTCATTGCCTTCTGGGGGAACTCCTTGGCACTATTACTAGTTAGCTTTCTAATTCAATTTTAGCTAAGTGCATTTTGCTGTTCACCTATCTATGATTTTTTTTTTAAATTAAGCAATAATTTTTGTCATTTTAATTACTTTGATTATTCCTTTCTAAATGACAGTGTTTCTCAGAATGCCAAGTTTTATCAAATTTCATTGTGGATACTCACCATAATTACTTAATTTTAAAAAAATTGGTTATGTGCTTATTGAATATAGTAATTCTGTTTAGTACAAATAGTTATTTTATAACTTTGCTTTCCTAAAATACTCAGAGATTCATGATATAATTCATTTTGTATATAAGTATCTATGTTATTAGTTTTGTTAGATTGAATATTTATTATAAGCTCCAGTTAAAATTATGTTTGTCCAGCAGAAAAAAATTTTTCTAAGTCTGTAGTTATGTTATTTCTCTGCACTTAAAGTTGTTTGTTTTCTAACTTTTAAAAAATAAGATTTGGCATAAAATTTTCTGTGATATTAGACTCTTCAAAGTACCAATCTTTGCTGAAAAATACCAGTACTCTTAAAATTGCTATTCAATAAAAGAAGCCTAGTTTCTCTCTTCTCCCTTCTCTTTCTCTCTCTCTCTCTCTCTCTCTCTGTTTCTCTCTCTCTCTCTCTCTCTCTGTCTGTGTGTGTGTGTGTGTGTGTGTGTGTGTGTGTCTGTATACATGTGCGGTGGTAATATGTCCTCTATAATGGAGATTTCTAGTCTCTTATTTTGTTTATAAACTACTTGGGGCAATACGCTGACTCTCTAGATCATGCCCTTCATTTATGATTTCCTAGTCAATCAGAAAACTCAGTTCTGTTGATGTCAATATTTATCTGAGGAAATTCTGACATTCATCACCATTAAGTGGTAGATATTATCTTAATTTATATCTCTAGATGATAGCCATGATTCATTCATTTTCCTAACCATCACTGCTTCTGGTCAGTAGCAATTCTGGATTCTGGATATAATCCTCCTCCTCATCATCATCATCTCTCTCTCTCTCTGTGTATACACACACACACACACACACACACACACACATATATATATATATATATATATCTCCATCCATCCATCCATCCATCCTTGGGGGTCTATCTGCTTTGTATGACCCAGGAATCTTCCAATCTTCCACTCTTCTGGTCAACTGAAGGTACCCTTCCAGGATTTCCAGTTCTGCTATTGCTTATTTCTGTTTCTTATATATCTTTAATAATTTCAAAGAGATTTTTGCTAGAAGTAGAAGAAATTCATGTGTTTATTTATCAATCTTGCTAAATGGAACTATACTTGATCTATATTTTTACCTAGTAAATATTTCCATTAGTGATAATAATGGTTTTAACAAGTTCTGATAATACAAATGTTTTCTCAACATTTCTTAAATTACTTAAATTACTACAAAGATATTTAACCTCATATGACTCTGGCCAAAATATTTATTATTCACTCCACCATGGGAATCCTTCTAAGGTTGACTTTGATTTTCTTAGACTTCTTTATAAAAGGGGTTGGAGAGATACTAGACGACAAATAAAATGTGGAAACAATTTTTACTTATAAATGATCCTGAGACTGTCTTGCTCCATCATTGTTGACCAATGCTATGTTGGGCAAGTTACAATCTCTGTATGCTTCTATTTGGCCATTGAGTTAGAGCAAGTGATGCTCTTCAAAATTTAGCATGACTATGAATCATCTGGGTAAGTTGTTAAAATGCAGATTTTGATTTGTAGATCTGAGATATAGCCTGATCATCTGGATTTCTAGTAAGCAACCAGGTCTTGCTGCTATTGTTCGGTGGGGCACAATTTGAGTAGCAAATATCTAAGAAATAGGAAAAACTGAAAATAAATGCATTCTATTTCTTTCAAGCTATATATATGCCAATTAAATTGACCACCTAATAATATACAAAGAGTGTGTTAGAATCTATGAGCCTAATTTCTCATCTGCCCATGCTCTCTCTCTCTTCTGTTCTCAGGGCAAGATAATCTCATACTGTAGATGATATGGTCTGACTGTGTGTCCCCACCTAAATCTCCTCTTGAATTGTAATCCCCATGTGTTGGAGGAGGGACCTTATGGGAGGTGATTCGATCATGGGGGCGATTCCTCATGCTGTTCTTGTGATAATGAGTGAGTGCTCATGAGATCGGATGGTTTTACAAGGGGCTTTTGCCCCCTTCGCTCTTCACTTCTCCCTCCTGCTGCCTTGCTTCCCTGTCACCTTCTGTCATGAACGTTAGTTTCCTGAGGCCTCTTCAACAATGTGGAACTGTGAGTCAATTAAACCTCTTTCCTTTACAAATACCCAGTCTTGGGCAGTTCTTTATAGCAGCATGAGAACAGACTAATACAGTAAATGTGACTGGTGGTAAAGTAACATTAATGATATATCTTGGACCATAGTTTGATTTCAACTAGACTTCCATTATAATTATATTCCTCCTCACCCAAGGGAGATCAGCCTAGATCTTATAGTGACTCTTAGTGTGTCTTGGAAGAAAGCAGAAGGTGTGTTATCATTGTCTTATCCCATTGTACTATTGTCAGAGGAGGGGCCTGGATTTCTATGATTCCTCTCCCCCAAGAGGTTGTATTAAAGTAGAAACTTTATTGCCTATGGAGTTCTTACCTCTAAGGCCTCCCAGAAGGACAAGTGTCTTACTTCCTGTTGGCCCAGCAGCTTTAACTTTCTAAGTGACAGGTTTCACTTACCTTAAGATGCTTGATGGCCAATTTGGAATTATTATCTGTTTTGTGATCAAAGTACTTGTTGTTAGTAAACTGACAGGATGTTTGTTCTCCATTTTTCTTAAATCTCTTAACACCAGGGAACAACAAATAGAAAATCTGAGACATTCCATGTAAAACCCCGTAACACTAAAGTCATAATTTGGAGTTTATATATTTATTTCTATATTGATGTGTATTCTTAAGTAATTTTTAGGCTTATTTTTTTTATTCAGACATGAATTGTCAGTTCCTTTTTGCAGGGATTGTGTCATTGTATCTTTAGTACTACTTATATATTCAGTATAATGTTTTGTATACAGTAGAATTCATTTTGTATTTTTGACTGAGTTTTAAATTTCAGTTTAGTAAACATTTTTCAGGAACATTTCATTGCTTCCAAGGTACACAAAGAATGACTAATGGTACCTGACAAATTGGGCATGGTGATGATTAGATGATTAAATGATATTGATAGTTTTTCCCTAACCCTAAATGTCACAGAAAAACATAGAGCATATTGTATGGTAGTTGCTTCTGCTAGCGGTGTGTGTGTGTGTGTGTGTGTGTGTAAGAGAGAGAGAGAGAATTCAAAAGCAGATAAAGTCTAGTGAGCTACAAGTAGCAGAGCTCTTGAAATAACTCTTCCTAAATGATATATCCTGCTTAAAATGATGAAATAAAATTTAAAATGGAGCCTCCATGTTTGTGGACACTTAAAGTGTGGTAATAAAAGCGAAAATGAGGTATCCAAGGTCATGGCAGTGAAAGGAAAGAAAAATAGCAGATAGCACACATGAAAATTACTTCAAGCAATAATATGAAATAAAAGAGAGAGTGACACATTTTGCATCGAGGAACATAAGAACCTACTAAATCCAGTAAAGTCATTGAATCTTATCAAATTCAGCTTTCTAAAAATCTACTCAGAATATTTCCACATCTCACATCCTGTGATGACTCTTTTGAGAACACAAAAAAGTGGTTGCTAAAAGTGTCATTCATTTGGATAATTCTTTTTTTCAAGTCCTCCTCTACATTTGCTGGCTCCCAAGTAATTGTCACGAGCATCTCTTCTACTATCAAAATGTCACGATAATGGATGATAAATTGGATAAAAACCTACCCTTGGCATAAAAGGAAGGTAAATAAACAGAATAGAATATAGACATATGTCTCACCATTAACACCCATATCTATTTTGTGCTGATTTGGAGCAAGACAGTTTTCTACTAAGCCAGAGTTGTCTGTGCTAATCTAAAGGGCAAGGCAAAGAAAAATGCAGTGACAGGGGTGGACACATTGGGAACTCTAATGTTTGCTGGAATATGTCCTTCAATGAAGGAGTCTTTGGTCAAAGTCTCAGTTCCTGACTCATCAGCTTATTCCCTTAATAGCTTGGAGTCAATGATTCTTTCTGGAGCATGCAAAATCTGTCTATGGAGGTCAGTGCAAATGGAAACATATGAGGAAATATACTCCCACGCCTTAATTTTTATTTTTTCTGGCTGAACATTTGTTCTTGTCTTAGAATCAGGAGAGCTAATATCACAGGAAGTAAAAGCTATTTCCTAGACTGGTGTATTGCCCAATACCACATCCTGAAGTGCTGAGAAGAGGAAGAACAGCTGGGAAGGTACTAGTGCCAGCTGCTAGAAACCTATTTCCATGATTTTTATGATCCAGAGTAGGAAATTGGGGATGTAAGAGCTGCATGGAGACTTACTCAATACAGGGACCGTATTTTTAAAATATCTCTATAATTTAATCCTTGGTACATTGCCCAGCACACATGAGAGGTGCTCAGTAACTGTTACTGAATGTGAATCGATGATTTTATATTCGTCAACCTGACCTTTCACTACCTGGAACAGCTAATGTGATGATAAAAACATGGAATATTGTGTTGCACACACTTGATTTGTTGTATAAACTCTAGGGACTCTTATTATTTAGATATTTACATCGTAAGAAAAATATACATCTTATCTGACCTCAATATCCTTCAAGATCAATCTCAAATCTGATTGTTATATATTATATTCTAGAATCTAGAACAGTGTTTGATGTAAAATAGTCCCACAAGAAATATTTATTTAGTAAATAAAGTTTGTCTTTTTGTTACTTCTATTAATTTCTGAGCATGTCTTCTACATATTGATCATTGAATGTCCCCTGCTATCTTTTTCCTGTTGATTAACTGATTTTTTTTTAGATTAGTTTTTAAATCTCTCTGTGCTTCCAGCTGGTTCTTTTCACCCTTTCTTTTGAATATTTTATAGATTTTTCATAACTTATGTCATTAAAACAAAATTTAAAAGAGACTTGGGACAAAGAAATCATTATTTTATTTTGTCTCGTGTACCATCAGCATCTCATAAGATTCAGTAAGTCTGTAAGCCAAAAAGTATTGCTCATTTCAGAAAGGAACTACTCTGATTCCTGGAGTAGAGTACAGTAGAAGAGTAGAGTGAAATAGCTGGAATATCAGCCACTACAGGAGTAACGGAATCACCACTAGGCTTAACATGACAGCCATGCCTTCTCCTTGGGAACTTCTCTCCTTTTTTTTGGAGTTTTATGTCTGGTTTGTAACAAGTTTTTCAATCACTGCTGATAGTTTTAGACTGGTTATTTTCAGTTCAAATGTGTCACATAAAATGAAATCATAGTTCTTAAACATTAACATCTATAAAATAGGGGAGATAATTAAAAAATAATGTATATAAATTCTCATGAATATTACAAAATTCTGACTTTTAATGCTTGGTCACTTTAAATGACAGAATTCAAAGTTGTAAAAAGAACCCCTTGACTTAATCCATTCAAAATCCTTTAAATATAAATCACCAGGATCTAATCAAATTGGCTTTCTTGCAAATAACTTGAGTTAGCCACTTAAGATTCAGCAGGATTACACTAAACCCTTATAAGGATTTATACTCCCAAAGCACAGCAAAGACAAATAGTTAGAGTTAGACAAATTTACATGCATACCTAGAAGTAATTGATAATCAGGAGTATAAGCATGGGAAATAGATATTACTATTTGTTTCTTTGCCAATTTCTCACTATGTTTCTTCATTCAAGCCAGAATTGCATTGCTAAAGATTCCACTGTGGCAAATGAAAAGATGAATGGAATTTAGTTCTCTTTTGTGAGCTCTAAGAGGAAAGAGAAAGGACACAGTAAAGCTTTTATTGATCCAACTCCAAATCCAGTGTGTCTAACTAGGAAATTGTTCATTCAGATGAAAGCCAAAAAGCATCTCAGCCTTAATGTGGCTGAGACAGCAAAATCAATTCTGAACACAACAGCTCTGTTTAGTAAATGTTCAAAGGAGAAAAAAAGACCTTTATAAATTCATAAATGATATTAAGAATAAGAGATATGTAGCTTATACATTATATCCCTTTTATGATATACCCAAAGTGAAATAAGTGTTTTTTTTGCTGGTAAAATAAAAATGACTATTTTCTTTACCCATTAAAAAGAAAATATTATCTTACAAAAGCAATGATTCTTCTACAATGGTTATTTTGAATATCACAATTTATGCCTGTGACCTAATATTTCTTTCCAAAGACAGAATAGATTTAGTCTCCCTATTAATCATATTTCATCCCATTTCTATAAATTATTCTTGTGCATATTTAAGAGTAAGCCTTCACCAATGTTTGGGTTTTTATGGGCTGATAATTTTACCTACTGCTAACTTCCAAAAAGAGCATAATGCAATATTTAAATGGTTTTTTTATGACTCGTTCTATGAGTATTTTAAAATGATTGATTGTAAGATGCTATGAATAGAAAACATGCCAATAAACACATATTTCTTAATAGATTCCTTGGACAATGGATCAGAGTTTCTTAGTAATTGTCGATCTTCCATTATTAAAAATACGCTGGCTCCAGATACACACAATATGGCTTGTTTCCATTGTATATCTCTTTGTTATTCACATATTGAATAACAAAGAGATAAGATCTTGATTTAGTTCTTGTCAATCAATATAAGCCTTTGAAAATATATTTTTCTAATAATCACTCCTCATATTGAATATGTCATCTTACCTAATTTATGTTTTCATAGCAATGTACTATATTCTCTGATATTCTTCACACAATGTCTATTAGGGAATGGGGTAATCACAGAAAATCCTTTTCTGTATTAGTAATGAAATAGGTACAGCTTGGTAAGTATTTCAGATTTCAGTATAAGCTTTAATCACTTAAATCTTTGTCAGATGATGAGTTTACTTTATACTAGCTGGAACTTGTTTTATAGATGCAGATATCTTTTTTATTTCAATGAATGAAGACTTACAAGCTAGATTCTGGAACGTTGTACCAATAAAAAATCATAATAACTAATCAAAATGAAACACAGGCTTATATTGTATGCCATATTTATTTGCTTACTTGCATACAAATTTGAAAGAACAGATTATCTTGCCAGCTACTTAATCTAATAGTGTGTGTAAAATCATCAATATAATTGGACTGTATCTGGACTATTCTGAAGTGAACATCTTGTAATCATTATTACAGTTGAAAGAACTGATTTGATTGCTGTTACTTTGTTGAAGATTCTGTGGCCAGGTACAATTGTATTCTGAGTCATTATAGAATGTAATTTTGTATTAATCTGTTAGGAAGTATGAAGTATATGTATAAATTCATATTTCTACAAAAACTATTTTTAATTTTTGTGGGTACACAGTGGGTGTATATATGGAATGTGATTTTATATTAATCTGTCAGGAAGTATGACATATATGTATAAATTCATTTTTCTAAAAAAATTTTTAATTTTTGTGGATACACAGTAGGTGTATATATTTATGGGGTAGATGAGATATTTTGATACAGGCATGCAATGCATAATAATTGCATCAGGATAAAATGGGTATCCATCACTTCAAGCGTTTATCCTTTGTTTTACAAACAATCTGATGATATTATTTTAGTTATTTAAAAATGTACAATTAAATTATTGACTATTGTCACCCTGTTGTTATCAAATACTAGATCTTATTCATTCTTTCTAATTATTTTTTGTACCCATTAACCATCCTCATTTTCCCTCACCCCTTTTCTACCTTTCCCATTCTCAGGTAACCATCGTTCTGCTCTGTATCTCCATGAGCTTAATTGTTTTAATTTTTAGCCACCATAAATATAAATGAGAACATGCAAAGTTTGTCTTTCTGTGCCTGGTTTATTTCACTTAACATAATGACCTCCCATTCCATCCATGTTGTTGCAAATGACAGGACCTCATTCTTTTTGTGGTTGAATAGTACTCCATTGTGTATATGTATTCATTAGTCTGTTGATAGACATTTAGGTTGCTTCCACATCTTGATTATTGTGAATAGTTCTGCAGTAAGCATAAGAGTATAGATATCTCTTCAAATATACAGATTTCTTTTCTTTTGGGTAACCTACTAGTGATACTGCTGGATAAAAGGTACCTCTTTTTTTGAGTTTTTCTGGACCCCCAAAGTGTTCTCCATAGTGACTGTACTAATTTAGGTTCCTTGCAACAGTATCTGAAGGTTCCCTTTTCTTCACATACTTGGCAGCATTCATTATTGCCTGTCTTTTGGGAAAAAGTCATTTGAACTAGGGTGAGATCATATCTCATTGTAGTTTTGATTTGCATTTCTCTGATGATCAATGATATTGAGCACCTTTTTATGTACCTGTTTTCCATTATAATGTATTCTTTTGAGAAATGTCTATTCAGATCATTTGCTCATTTTAAAATTAGATTTTTCGTTTTTTTTTTTTTTCCTGTTGAATTGTTTGAGCTTGTTATGTGTTCTGGTTATTCATCTTTTGTCAGATGGGGAGTTTGCAAATATTTTCTCTTATTCTGTGGGTCGTCACTTCACTTTGTTGATTGTTTTCTTTGCTGTGCAGAAGCTTTTTAACCTAATGTAAACCCATTTGTTCATTTTTGCTTTGGTTGTCTGTGCTTGTGGGGGAATACCCAAAAAGTCCAGAAGAACTCTGAATTACCAGAGACTTGATCTCTCTCCTTACTTTCTCCCAAATAAATAGAGTCTCTCCCTTTGTGCTGAGCTTCCTGGAGCTGGGGGAGGGATATAAAGTGCCCCTGTGACAACTGCCACTGGGACTGTGCTGGAACAGACCTGAACCACGCACAGCACTGGGTCTCACCCAAGGCCTCTTATAACCACTACCTGGCTACTGTCTACGTCCACTCAAGGTCCTAGGATTCTGCAATCAGCAGGTGGCAAAGCCAGCCAGTCTTGTGTCTTTCCCTTCAGGGACAAGCTTTCCTCTGCCCTGGGTGGGTCCAGAGGTGCCGTCTGGAAAGCAGGGCTTGGAGTCAGAAACTTTAGGAACCTACCTCGTGCTCTATTCTACTGTGGCTGTCTTGGAATCCAAGCCAGAAGACAAAGTCCTTCCCACTCTTCCCTCTCATTTCCACAAGCAGAGGAGTCTTTTCCCAGGGCAACCCAACACAGGCCCATAGGGAGTAAGGCTAACACTGATGTTCACTCAAGGCCCAAGGGCATGAAAGTTACTAGGTCTGGGACTCACCCTTCCAGCCCAGGGCAGGTCCAGAAATGCCCTCCAAGAGCCAATACCTAGAATCAAGGACCACAAGTGCCTGCTTGGTGCTCTACCCCACGGTAGCCAAGTCAGTACTTAAACTGATTTTTGTTTCTCATGAAGGTGCCTTTTTTGTGTAGGTGGTTGTTAAGTTTGGTGTTTCTGTAGGGAGGACAATCAGTGGAGGGTTCTGTTGGGCCATTTTGCTCCACCTCATGCTCCTCATATATAAATTCATTTGAAACTTCATATTTAAATATTGGCATTTTAATTTCAAAATAAGTACTGTTTTGTTTCTTCAATTTCTACTTTATACTTCAGTTGTGAGTTCCTATATCACTTCTTGCTCTGTTATTTATTTATTTTTTAAAATTTCTGGTTTTGCTCTTGCTTCTACTTGCAATATCCCTTTATACAGTCTTTTGGGTTGTTATTTGCCAGTTCAGATGCTATCTTACCCAGGAAATATTAAAGTTCTATACTAGAGCCTCATACTTTATTAGCCGGAAGTATTTCTGAGTAGCAGATCATATTTAAATGATACATCATTGTTCCTATTTCATCTATCCACTCCTCAAAGCCTGTGACTATTTTAATTAATATATCTCAGTGCCTATAACAAGGCCTGTCCATAAATATTGTCAGGAACTGTTTCATTAATTTTGTTTTTATTCCTTATTTTTAACATCTTTATTATAAAATCAAACACAAATACAGAAAGCCATACAAAACAAATACATAGCTTAATGAATTATATTAAGTTGGGCACAATTGTAATTACCACCTAGGTTACAGAATCAGAAATGATACCAGCCGACCAAGAAGCTCTTTCACTTGCCCCATCTCAATCACAAAACCCTCACTCTCTCCCAAACTAACAATTATGGTGATCACCTTTTTGTTTTTCTTTATATATGGTCACATAACTATTCATTCTTAGACTTTATAGTTTATTCTTGCTAATTTTAATTTGTTATGTTTCTCAATCTACAGTTTCCCCATTCATTTATTTCTTTTCTTGCAAATTATTTGTTCAAGAACCTAGGCTGTTTGACCTATAATGTTTTCCATATTCTGGTTCTGCTGATTTTAAACGTTTAAACATTTAAACATTCTTCTGTTCTCTGGTTCCTGCAAATTGGCATCTGAACCCAGAGGCTTGATCAGACTCAGATTTGAACCCTTTGGCAGGTTTATAGTTGATGGTGTATTTATATGTAATTTCTGGTTTTCACATTTTTGCTTCTTATGTTCACAGTTATTGAGGCCCAATGCCAAGATTTGTTGATTTATCATAGGTTGAAAAGATGATATCATCATTTTTATTTGACTAAAATATGTAAAACTGCTTCTCTCTCTTTATATGTTACTCATTGATACATTTCATATAAGAAAACTAAAATGAATGCTCTATTTTCTTTTTCATAGTTTTCTAGGTAGTGAATTTGTTCCTTATCCTCCAAAATTGGCCAGGGAGATGTTTAAAATGATATTAATAGTTCTACAAATAACTACATATTTAATATCCACCAGTCTTTACATCAAAACACTGTTTTATTCATTATCTAAAGTTCATTTTCTAGTAGATACCTCAGAAAGACCTCACTGCACAATAGTTCCTGAAGTCTTGCATGTTATAACAGATTTTCTGTACTCTTGTTCTTGATGCTTAGCTTTTCAGCATGTAAGTTCTTCAATTGCTTTTTCTTTCCTTTGCTATACTGATAGCTTACTCTTTTTTTTTTTCTTCTTTAACGCTTTTCTAATGACCATCTTATTTTCTTTCTCTTATACGTCACTTGATCTTTTCCTATAGATGATCAAATAATTTTTACTGTTTGCCTTAGGAGCCAGTAGTTTTATTACAATACATTTGAATCCTTGAAATCGATTTAGTGAGAATTAACACTTGAATTTTATTTCCCATGAACATAACATGTCACTTCATTTATCTGGGTCTTCTTGATTTCTTTCATCAGTGTTTTGTAGTTTTTAGCATGTATAACTTACACATGTTTTGTTAGGTTTATATAAAAATATTTCATAATATTTGTTGTAATTGTAAATGGTACCATTTTAAAAATTCAATTTCCAATTATTTACTGGTAGTAGATTTTAACACAGTTCATTATAATATATTAACCTTTAATGCAGCAGTGTTGCTAAATTCACTGATTAATTCTCTGAACTTTTTGTAAATTCTTTGAGATTTTTTAAATGTAAACTATCACGTGCAAAAATAGAATTTTTTATTTTGAATCTGGGTGATTGGGTTTCATTTTCTTGCACTGTTGCATTACCTATGATCTCCAGTACAATGTCAAATAGGAGTAGTAAAATCAAGAACTCAGTCCCTTTCACAATAGCCACAGAAAGAAAAATACTTAGGAATACAGCTAACTGTAGAAGTAAAATATCTCTAGAATGAGAATTATAAACCATTGCTGAAAGAAATCAGAGATCTCACAAACCAATGAAAAAACCATTCCATTCTCATGGATAGGAAGAATCAATATTGTTAAAATGGCCATACTCCTCTAAGCAATTTTCGGATTCAATACCTTTCCTGTCAAACTACCAGTGGCATTCTTCACAGAATTAGAAAACAGTATTCTAAAATTCTTTTGGAACGAAAAAAAAAGAACCTGAATAGCCAAAGCAATCTTAAGTAAAAAGAAAAAGTTAATAGTATCACACTACCCGACTTCAAACCATACAACAAGTCTGCAGTAACTAAAACAGCATGGTACTGGTACAAAAATGGACACATAGACCAATGGAATAGGTAGAAAACCCAGAAATAAAGCCATAAACCTACAATTATCATTGACAAAGCCAGCAATAACAAACACTGTTCAGTAAATGGTGCTTGGATAACTGGCTAGCCATATGCAGATGAATGAAACTGGACCCCTTCTTTCACCATATAAAATGATCAACTCAAAGTATATTAAAGACTTAAATGTAAAACCTAAAAATATAAAACACCTGGAAGAAAACCTAGGAAATATCATTGTGGACATCAGCCCTGGCAAATTCATGGCAAAGACTCCAAAAACAATTGCAATAAAAATAAAAACTGACAAGTAGGACCTAATTTAACTGAAGAGTTTTGGCACAGGAAACTACCAACAGAGTAAGAAGACAACCTACAGAATGGGAGAAAATATTTGCATACTATGCATCTAACAAAAGTCTAATATCCAGAATGTATAAGGAACTTAACAAGATAAAGACAACCCTATTTAAAAAATAGGCAAAGACATAAACAGAATTCTCAAAAGACATACACACGGCCAACAAACATATGGAAAAAAGTTTAGTATCATTAATCATTAGAGAAATGCAAATCAGTACCACAGTGAGATACTATCTGACACTAGTCAGAATGACCATTATTAAAGAGTCAACAAAATAGCAGATGCTGGCTAGGTTGTGGAGAAAAGGGAATGCTTAGATACTGTTGTGGGAATGTAAATTAGTTCAGCCACTGTGGAAAGTAGTCCGAAGATTTCTCAAAGAACTTAAAATATAACTACCATTTGACCCAGAAATCCCATTACTGGGTATATACCTAGAGGAATATCAAGCATTCTACCATGAAGATACATGGACTCATATGTTCATCACAGCACTATTCACAACAGCAAATACATGGAATCAACCTAGATGCCTATCAGTGGTGGACTGGATAAAGAAACGCTGTTACATATATACCGTGGAATACTATGAAGCCATAAAAAAGAATGAAATGATATCCTTTGCAGAAACATGGATGAAGCTGTAGGTGATTATCCTAAGTGAATTAATGCAGGAACAGAAAACTAAATACCACATCTTCTCACTTATATATGAGAACCAGCCTTGCATATTTCAGAACAAACTCAACTTGGTCATGATGTAATACCATTTTTATATATTGCTAAATTCAATTTACTAATACTTTCTTGATTTTTGTATGTATGATTTTGAGAATTATTGGTCTGTAGGTTTTCTATCGTTGGTATGTTTGGTTTTGGTATCAGAGTAATTATGACTTCATAATGAGTTGGAAAATGTTCTCTCTGTTCAATTTTGAGTAAAACTTGTATTACCCATTAAATATTTGATAAAATTGCCCAGTAAAGCGTCTGTTTTGGGAATTTGTTGCCGTTGCTATTGATAGGTTTTAACCATAAATTTAATTAATTTAATAGATATAAGATTATTGAAATTTTCAATTTCTTCTTGGTAGTTAGAATCTCTCAAAGACCTTTCAATATAAGTTATTGTATTTATGGTCATAACTTTATCTATAATATTCCTTTATTTATCTCCTATTACCTGTAGAATGTGTAGTGAATGAGGATGTCCTTCTTTTATTTCTGACATTACTATGTCCATTCTCTATTTTTCTTGGTCAGTCGGTCTGGTATAAAGTTAATTGACTTTACTGATGCTTTCAACAGACCAGCTTTTGGTTTAATTGACATTTTTCCTATTTCTTTTTATTTTAGATGTTACTGATTTCTACTTTTATCTTTATTATTTCTGTCTTTTGGTTTCTTAAGTGTAACTTACCTACTTTTTAATTTGAGGAACAATTTTAGATAATTATTTGAGACATCTTTCTAATATAAATGTTTATGCTATAAATTTTCCTCTGAGCACTTCTGCAGCTTCATCCCACAAATTTTTGTTTAGTTGTATTTTCATTTTAAGTCAATTTTAAACATTTTCTAATTTTGGGGGGACTGCTTCTTTGACACATTAGTTATTTAGACTTATTTTTTATTTCAAAATATTTGATGATTTCCTGTCTTTGACTTATAAATTAATTGTGTTCTGATGAGAGAACAAACTTTAAAATTAATTGCATTTTCCTTTTTTGGCCGAAATGATTGTCTATCTTGGTGACTATTTTATATGTACTTGAAAATGATGTAGTTTTTTCTGTTGGGTGGAGTAACCTAATGTCAAGTAGCTCATTTGTTGTCTACTTATTCTATCAATTTCTAAGAGAGGAGGGTTGACATTGTCTTTGACTATAAATATGCTTTCACTCCTATAATTATTTTTCCTATATAATTTAAAGCTCTCTTTTTAGATGAGTACACAGTACATTATTTCTTCTTATTGAATTGTACCCTTAATCATTACGGCTTTGAACTGTGCCATTAGAGCAGAGAACTGTGGGTTCTCTATTAATTTTTATGTGAAGATTGAAGAACTCTGTACTGTCTTTCCAGAATATTCCAGAAAGGTTTTTACATGAATAAAATGACTAGGGATATTGTAAGCCTATAAGCTGCCTCTCTGAGAACTAGATAATATATATTTCCTCTCACTGTGCACACATTTTCAGATATATATTTTTGTAAGAAGATAATTCCTTTGTGTGAATTAGAAACAAGTGCCTCTTTTTCTAAAGTACCCCTCTTCCATGCACACAACTTGGTGTGAAGCATCAGACTAGATATTTGCTCCTGCTCAATCTGAATCTAGGTACTCTTGTGCTTTAAAGAAACTGCCCAACCATGTGTGTCTAAATGCAGTGGCCCTGGTGATTATTCCCAGTCAAGATATGAATAGTTTATGCTCCAATGTTATTTTCTCTGTGACAGCCTCATAATAATGATACATAAAGTATGAAAAGGAACACTAAAAAGTCTTAGGTGGGATCAAGCATAACATAAACAATGTTGTGGCCACAAATGAAATAGTAATTTATAAGAGTAAGAAAAATTCATGTATGGGCTGTACAACCAGCATCCTGTGGTAGTCAGGAAGTTACTCCTGCAGGGTCATATGAAGTAAGTGTTCTAAGTGAGATGGTAGATGTGAGCCAGGCTCACTGCATGAATACAACGATTTGGTTGGCAGTGTTCCCACCTCCCACCTGTGAAAGAAACTTGAAAAAAATTCTTCCAGTTGCTTTCTGGCTCTGTGGGCTACAGGAAATGGTGAGCCTGGGGACATGAGAGGAAATAAGTCAGGATCACTAACAGAATCTGAAACTTATTTGCTGCTGGCTCAGAGACTTGATATCTGCAATACCTATAATGTCATTACATGGCATAAAAGATCACACTTTTATTTTAAAATCTAGTCCTGGTCTGTGGATCTGAGGATGAATTTCTGTGACCCTACAGAAGTGTACTCCTAGTTTCTTCTCCTTGCCTCCAGATGTAGAGTACAGCAAGCTCTCAGTTTATGCTTATTTACCATTTTACAGCTTTATTTTGGGAACCTTGGGAAATTGTGTATGTGAATGGTATATTAAAAAATGATAATGGAATTATGTTTATGTAGGAAAATGTTCTAGTTCTTAAGAGATGCATGATGATGTATTTGGTGTCATGTAACAATGACAAATGCCATGGTGTCAAGCAACAATGTCATGCAACATGGTGTTATTGCAGATATTGTTGCAAATATGAAACAATATCTGCAACTTCCAGATGATTTAATAGAAAAATTTATTATCTGTTTATCTATAGCTATTGGTCTAGCTATATCTATTTGTCATCTTTATCACCATCATCATGTATCTTTTATCTATATACACAAAGATAAATCCAGATGAAAGAATATAGATGTTTATTATAGTATTCTTGTGTAGATTTTAGAATTTTCAAAATAAAGTGAATACAATAAGACAAAATAGGACCTGTGAGGTCTCTGAACATACTGTTTTTTGTTTCCATTTTCTGGTCACAATCCTACTTTCCAGGATAACCTCATTAAAACCTTTGTAAATATAGTAACCTTCTTTTTCTATTGTCTCAGTGATATGAGAACCCCAAAATGACCAAGTGACTGTTTCAACCTTCAGTTTAATAAAATGGCCATTGTGTCCTCTTGGGCAAGTATTCTCAAGAGCGTGTACTCCACCAACAGAAGTCAAAGTTTAATGAGAAGAAGAAATGCTTTATGAATGGATCATTTGCGATTATAGTTACAGAAATCCTTGGAGCAATGCAGCTTTATCATGAGAGGAACAACAGTGTACATCAAGAGCTGATTTAAAGCCTATACCACATCTTAAAGGATCAAGCCCTCAAGGTCATTCCATCCAGACTAAATCATAACTAAATATTCAGTAGACCATTCAACATTTTCTAAGGCCAGCTATTGGGTAAATAAGCTCCACATCAGGATTTTATGGCCTCATTGCTTTTGAGAAAAAATAAATTTCTATATCAAAAATCACGTTGCATAGAACTAAAATCGCAATTAGAAATTCATTGATGGTAGTGTTGGCAGAAGCATTGCAAGCATGGGAGTCAAATTCATAACCTGAGTTTTGGTTTAGTGAAGATAAACTACCAAAATTTCCCTGAAGGAAGATGTCCAACAGAATATAACTGCCATTGACTAATGCCTTCCGTGAAATTGTGGTTTAGTGTTAATCTCTGTTATTTGGTAGGTTGGATGATCAACAATGGTTGTAGCCAGATATCAATCAATCAAAAAAATCAATATTTTTATTTCCATGTATAATCTCCATCTGTGCCTCCATGGCTACTTTGTACATTAGTCCATTGAGCAAGTGGCTGGGCTAGCTGGGCAAAAAGCAAGTTGTTATTCACAGAATATATTTTTCCATCTGATGGATAAAAGCCTTTATTACAGTGGATGCCCATGGGTAAACATCTCACTGGACACAAACATTCTTACACTTTGTGCTCATTCCAAGATTCTATCCACACACTCTTCTCCAGAATTCTACACCACCAATTCTCTAATCTTGTTATTTCCATGTCCTTTGATATTTGAAACATTTGTTAGCCACTCCCCAATAATTGATGTAGATCTATCTCTAGACTTCATTTATTCCAGATGAAGTGAACAATCAGTTATCTATCATCATTTTAGCTCATAAGGAATGTTTGCCTTCACTACTGTCTTTCAAGTCCACCACTGAAAAACTGTAATGCTGCAGCTGTTTACCTCTGGCTGGCACCAGCAAAGGATCACAAGGACAAGAGGACATGTTGAGAAGTCATAGGTAATGGTTGTGGCCAAGACGTTGATGCAGCAGAAGTGAGTGCCTTGTGAACCTATAATACCTGCTTATGTAACATGACTGTGCCTCAAGATTTGCTTGAATCAAGTCCTGTAAATGCCACTCTTTCTTGATAATGGAGGGCTGTTGTGCAGATCCAAATTTATGAGTTGGTATTTCAGCCAACATCCAGTTCATAATAGGCATTTTAATTTACATGATTACTTAGTATTATCAGTGCCCACCATTTATCCTCTGTCAGGCATAGAAATTTTCAAGGAGGTGATGAAAAAGTTTGGAAACCATTGGTTTTGGAGGATCATAAAGGTCTGAGTGAAGGTAACTTTCACTGAAAATTGAACCTGCTGCAGAGGGTTTTTATTTTGTTATTTGTACAAATATA
The DNA here is from genome assembly GCF_000951035.1 of Colobus angolensis palliatus. Classification (NCBI taxonomy): domain Eukaryota; kingdom Metazoa; phylum Chordata; class Mammalia; order Primates; family Cercopithecidae; genus Colobus; species Colobus angolensis. The sequence continues at coordinate 840,501 of NW_012115055.1, forward strand.
TGGGATACATGAGAAATTCTGTTACATGTATATAAAGCATAGTGATCGAGTCAGAGTATTTAAGGCGTCCATCTCCTGAGTATGATACATTCTTGCTAAGTATAGTCATCCTACTAAGCTATTAAACATTCAATTTATTCCATCTATCTTACTGTATGTTTCTACCCCTTAACACAGTTCTTTTTGTCCTCCTTTCTCCCCTCCTTAACCTTGTAAGTCTGTTATCTATCTTTCCACTCTCTACCTCCATGTGATGTAACTTTTAGCACCCACATATGAGTTAGAACATACAGTACTTATCTTTTTGTGCCTGTATTATTTCGCATAAGAGAATGACCTTCAGTTCCATCCAAGTTGCTGCAAATAACATGATTTCATTCCTTTTGTGGCCAAGTATAATTCAGTTGTGTATATGCCATATGTTCTTCATTCGCTCATCCATTAATGGACATTTAGGTTGATTCTATATGCTTGCTATTGTGAATAGTGTAATAAACATGCAACTGCAGGTATCCTTTTGATATATTGTTTTCTTTTCATTTGGGTAGATACCCAGTAGTGGAAATTCTGGACCAAATTGTAACACCATTTTTAGTTTTTTTGAGAAATCTCTATTCTGTTTTCCACAGTAACTGTACTAGTCTACATTCCCACCAACAGTGTATATAAGTTTCCTATTTTTCACATCCTCGCCATCATCTATTGTTATTTGTGTTTTTAGTAATGTACTTTGTTACTAAGGTAAGATGATATTTCTTTGTGGTTTCATTTGTATTTATCTAATGATTAATAATGAGCAGTTTTCCATTTGTATGTCTTCTTTGGAGAAATGTCTACTCACATCCTTTGCCTACTTTTTAATGGTATTATTTGTTTTTATTTTTTTTTTCTGTTGAGTTATTTGTATTTCTTGTATGTTCTGGATATTAGCTGCCAGTCAGATGAATACTTTGAAAATATTTTCTCTCGTTGTACAGATTATCTCTTCAGTCTGTTGATTATTTCTTTTCCTATGTGAAAACTTTTTAGTTTAATTAAGTCTTATTTATTTATTTATTTATGCCCATGCCTTTGAGGTCTTAGTCATAAGTTCTTTGCCTAAACCAATGTCCAGGAGAGTTTTTCCTAGGTTTTCTAATTTTTTTCATAGTTTTCGGTCTTATGTTTACGTCTTTAATCTATTTTAATTTGATTTTTGTATATGGTGAGAGTTAGGAGTCCAGTTTCATTCTTCTGCATATGGCTATCCTATTTTCCCAGCACTATTTATTGAAGAGGGTTTCCTTTTCGCAAAGTAAGTTCTTCTCAAATTTATGGAAGATCAGTGGACTGTAAATATGTGACTTTATTTGCAGATTCTCTCTTCTGTTTTGTCTGAATATTGCTTTGGGCAATATGCAATGTGGTCATTTTGACAATATTCTTCCAATCCATGAGCATGGGATAATTTTCCATTTGTCTGTGTCACCTCGATTTCTTTCATCAATGTTTTGTAGTTTCCTTGTAGAGATCTTTCACCTTCTTGCTTAAACTTTTTTCTAAGGTGTTGTTTTGTAGTGATCGTAAATGGAATTGCTTTCTTTCTCAGCTACATCATTATTGGCATTGAGAAATGCTACAGATTTATGGATGTTGATTTTGTGTTCTGTATCTTTGTTGAATTTATTTATGAAATCTAAGAGTTTTTTGGTGGAGTCTTTAGATTTTTCTTGGTTTAAGATTATATTATCAGTGGGGGGCGGAGCAAGATGGCCGAATAGGAACAGCTGCAGTCTTCAACTCCCAGCGTGAAGCACACAGAAGACTGGTGATTTCTGCATCTTGAACTGAGGTACTGGGGTCATCTCAATAGTGAGTGCCGGACAATCGGTGCTGGCCAGCTGTTGCGGCCCGACCAGCGAGAGCTGAACCAGGGCGAGGCATCGCCTCACCTGGGAAGCGCAAGGGGGAAGGGAATCCCTTTTCCTAACCAGGGGAACTGAGACACACA
>NW_012115055.1:846880-867015 GCF_000951035.1 Colobus angolensis palliatus
TTTATGCACATGTACCCTAGAACTTAACGTATAATAAAAAAATAAAATAAAATAAAATAAAATAAAATAAAATTTGTTCCCCCTATCATCAGTACGTCTCAGGATATTTAACATGTTAATATAAATATCTAAGTTGTGAAAAAAAAGCATTCAGTCAACTGACATGAATTTAAAGGAATAATTTTCAGTAATAGAATGTTATGAAACATTTTCGCAATACTGGTATAATTATGCAAGATATGACTTGAGAGAGCAAAAGTTGTAAGACCACTGTGAACCTTTAAGTAACATACCTATTGGTATCTTTTTTATTTTTATGGCTTGATTAAACAATTCTATAATTAAAAAAAAAAAAAAGAATAATGAGTCGAAGTGTGTGGAGAACAATACACAAAGGAGCTGTGTTCAAGGAGAAGAATTTATCTGTTTATGGAACATTCTCCTCCATCAGGGTAATTGGATTGTAAAGTGTCTGCACAGTATATTTCAGAATTATACACACTCTAATCTGTTTATTTCCTACCTCTCCTTTTTAGGAATAAGATTAATTTTTGAGGCCATCTTCTTACCATTTCTCTCTCTCTCTCTTTTTTTTTTTTAATATCAGGAGTGTGTAGGCCAAAAAATCATGTCTTTTTAGTTCTTTTTTTGTTGTTGTTTTCATTCCAAGGCAGATGTCATGATGTTTAGTGGTGGGAACAGGTAACATTCTGATCAAGTAGCAGTGCTCTGTGAAATGGGAGACCAGTACTGAATAAGCTCTGCACCTGAGGTATTCTCCAAATAAATTGGGTGGCTTGGCAGTTCACAATTTTGCAAGTCAGGAAAAGCCAGTTTTGAATGTAATATAGAATGCCATGTATCATCTCCTAATGGAAAGACTATCATACATCATACAGAAGGCTTTCTCTGCAAACTTGATGCTATGACTAGATGGGACTTTTAGGCTGTCCCCTTTCAGTATATTTTAAATGCAGGAAAGAGTGATCCAAATATTGGGGACTAGAAGCTTAGATTGGGATTATTATTGTGGCTAATTACAATTATATTCCAGCTTTCCTTTGGTGTATGTGTTAAGATTGCCTTCCCTTTCTATGTGAGTGGAAATGATGTACATCTTTTAGCAGTCATTTCATTATTCACTATTATCCTATTTTCCTACCAAAATAATTGTGAAAACAAATGTTGAAGTGAGCATCTATCAGACTTATTCTTTGTATGATATGCATTGAATATTTGGTGTAATCAAGAAATAAACTTTTGTAGCATTAAAACAATAAGGATTGATTTATTTTGCACAGCATCTTAAGGTAATACTGGCATTTATAATATTTAAGGGTGAAATCTATTATCCAATAAATGCATCCAAATAAAGTTCTCAGAAAGGTATGGTAAAGGAGCTGGTGGTGAGCATTGAATATATTAAAAAAACAGAATCAAAAATAAATACTGGCCAAAATCATGGCTTAAAAGGAGAAAATAAACATTGGAAATCTTGATAATATAAAAATAAGAACATAACATCTAACTAACATGAGATCGAGGAATAGCAAGAGAGTTCCTATCTTAATTTTTTTTTTTACAGGAAGTGAAATAATGTAAACATTAAACATGTTGCTAAAAATAGCTAACTTTATAATATTTAATATAATATCGCTTGTGTTGATAAAACATTTATTTAGAGTTTGGAAATTATTTGTTTTTAATTAAGTTTCCCTTCTGTTAATTTCCTATGGAGTAAAACTTAAATAGAATTTAATTTAATTTTTACTGTAATGACATGTGTACTGTATTTAAGGTCTTATAAGACCATGTTTATCCATTCCTTAGCCGTTCCACCTGTCTACATATCTGCTTTCTGCCCATCTGTCCTTCTGTTTGTATATCCATCTAACTATACATACTGATATAGAGATATGCCTGAAATGTTATTCATATTAAATTTATAGGTGGTATAATTTATAGTAATACTTTTTTAGATGTTTGTACTTTTATGTATTGAATGCCTTTTGTCTTTTTTATTTTTCAAGACTATAAAATTTGAAATCTGAAAATAAAAGACAAATTTCTTGACCTCAAGTACCTTACAGAAGTAACATAGTATCACAAGTTCCGGTCATGTTTTCGTTTCTTTTCCATAATTTTAACATGCTAGAAAAAGAGATTTTGCAGGGAAGCAGTAAGATCTGTTAGACAGGAACCAGATCCAGTGTTTTATAGTTTGATAGAATACATGGAAATAATATGAGAAGAGACTGGAGGAAGACGTAGAAGCATGTTTGAAACCACATAGTAACTCAGACCTTGAAAATAACTATTCTCTAAGGTTTCAAGTTCTCTTCACTTCACACCTAATTTCTCAGTGAATACATCCATATTTTGAGTCATTGGACTCAGGAAATCAGATTATTACTAGTCTGGTGATTAAATTGCTCTATCCATCTGCTAGCATATTGTCATTATTCTTTGAGCTTTGTTTGATGATAACAAAAATTATAAGTCACTTGTATTAAATCCAGGCAATGATTGTATAAAATCTTGTAGAAAAAAATGAATGCTTGAACTTGTTTTTTTTTTTTCTGTCTTAAAAGCAAAACAAAATATGAAATGCAATATAATCAAGTTTAATACTGGAGTATATTTTCAGAAATGGTGTTGTCCAAAGATGTCTCCACACAGCTGGACTTTTTCTTGGATGCTCTTTTGGTTGATATTGAATCCACAGAGATTTCTGGCTTCATGGATGGCCAAACACTGGTAAGGTCATGATGTTCATTTAATTAGTGTGACTGAGTCTACTCTCGGAATAATTTTAATGTTTTAAGTGCACTTGTCAATCTTCTTTATTCACTAAGAATCTTTGTTATTTTAGGATAAATTATTTCTAAAGTTACAGAACAATAATTGTGGTTATCATCTAAAAAAGTTATTCTAAGTTATTTGTATGATATACACAAAATGATATGACTGAAATAAAAAATATGGTGAAGTTATATTAGAATCTTATTTTCCTTTGCTTGCTGTATCATTGTTAAATAAAATGAAAAGGAGCCTCATTGTAAAACCGGCCTTTCCACTTCATTAATATAAACAGAATTAAGCTTTATTTTAAAAAATCTTTAAAATATTAAATATTTAACTACTTAATATCTTTAAAATATTAAAATATTATTTGAATGCTTTCTATTGATACAAGGTAACATATAGAAGGTCTTTCCCCTCAAAGCACTGGCCATCTAGCACTGTTTCTCCACATAAATAACACAAACATGCTTTTTTCAAGCTTTCATAGTATTCTGTATCTTTTTTCAGAGTTTATTCACTCTTCATGGCGTACTTATTTTTTAAATAATTTATTTAATATCCACCTTTACGGCTAGACTCTAAACTCCATGTGGATGAAAAGAGTGTACCTTTTGTTAGTGTCATATTCCTAGTGCCTAACAGAGTGATGAGCACATCACTGACATTCTGCATAGAATTCATGCCTGACTCATGCAGACTGTGTGAATTGTTACGAGAGGTACAATCTAAAGAAAGAGTATTAGGGAGGTATACATTACTGTGTGGATTCTGTGTTCATTTGGAAAAGTTGGTTCAGATTTAAATGACTTGAAATTGCAAAAGAGAGAATGGATAGGCCAAAAAAGAATAGCATGTTCAATGTTTTGAGGCAACTCAGGAGGAATAAATATTTATGAAACAGTGAATTACTCAGGACCACTAGAACCTGTGTTAGTCAGGAAGTGGGAGTGTGGGGTGGCAGTGAGACCTTGAAAAGAACACCTGAGTCAGATTATTAGCAAACTTAAGGAATTTTGTTTTAATTTAATAAATGTTGAGAAATTTGGGGGGATTGTATAATTTTGGTTAAGTGGCTAAAATAAATTACATTTTAGTCATATATCTTCCCAATTTAAAGAAAGAAAACATTGTTTAAAGGCAAAATAAACTTTTTTAAGATCAGAAACTATATGTTTTAGCCTTGGTAAGTACAGTAACTTCCATAGTTCCTAACATGTTTTAGGCACTGGGCATATATTCCTGATTAGATGTTCATTTGAATTTGTTAACTGAAATAATATTCTGAAAGTGATGAAGTGATTCGTGCTTTGTACAACAGGTAGATAAGATGTAGGTAACTAAATAGATAGATAAGAAGACAATAATTTAACAGTCATTAGATGAATAAAAATTAATACATACACATGAACAAAAAGACAATGCACACACTTAACCACACACATACAGACAGGAATACACACAGACATACCCACAGAAGTACACAAGTACATGCACACGTACACAAACACACACACAGACATCCACACACATATGTGAGAAAGACAATAGCTAAAATATTAGGATCATGCTGTAGAAAACACAGACAAAACTCACAGAATATCAAGGAAGATAATATCAGAAGGGCAGACAAAGAACAGATGGAAGATGATTTGCAACAAGTTAAAAAATAAAGAGTTCATTCTGTGTGATGAAGGGTTCATCCTAAGCAGATTATCACGTTGTAGGCAGATTTCCCAAACTCATATTGTGCATTGCCAAATACTTACCATCACACACTACCTACACTAGAATCTGGGCCTGGGGACAGCTGGCATATAATATTTACCAAATATTATAATGTTTATTTTTTCCCTTACAGAATCAAATGCCTGTTTTAAAGAAAAGGAAAAATATAGAAAAACAAGAAACACAATCCATTGCCAGAACCCAACATTAAGTATACTAACAGTTGGGTTTTAAAAACATCTTCATTCTAATTTTTAAACCTATACAACAGGTGTTTCATGCCAACTTATTGGGGCAGCGCTCTCTGAGGTGGGCGGCTTCACAAGTTGGATCCACTCCAGGTTTTAGAATTTGCCACTTGTTAGAACCCGGTCAGCCCGAGGTGAAGGAGATAAAAACGGGAGGAAAATGGCGGCCAAGGCCGCATCGGCGGAGACAGCAGCATACCCAGTGAGTGGTGCCCCGGCCAGGCCGGGCTGGGAATAGAATCTCTCCCCAGCAGCAAGGCTGGCACTGATCCCCTCCCAGTCGCGGCCACTGACGTGTCTGTGCCCAACCGGGAGGCCGACTCCCAGCAGCCGGCTCCTAAGGCAGTGCCGCTGCTGTCGCTGCGGGGAGCTTGCCCGCAGCCTGAAGGCAGAGGGGCCGGAGCTGGAGGCTGAGGGGAAGCTGCCGGAGAGGGTGACGGATCTGAGGCAGCCACACCTCTCAAGAGTCTGACCTCACCCGCCTTTGCCTGCCTCGCCTCCGAAGCATCCCAGCTCCTGAGGAGCGCGAGGAGACTCGGTATGCCTCCTGCCGCAGCACCTGGGGACTCGTGCCACCGTCGGGCAGGGGCGGCGAGGGGGGGACTTCTTGGTGTCGCAGCTGACCCCGGGCTCGGAGGAGCAGGTCACGCTGCATTGAGGACATGCTCATCTTGTCGTCCTTCCTCGGGTAGACGCTCTTCTCCGGGGTACTCGTGGATCTGTTCAAAAGAGACCATGAAACATTTGGTGCCATAGCCCAACTTTTGGTGGGAAACATACACAGCTCTTCTGGTGATGCCGTTTGGGCTCGCATCCCTGTGACAGTATTTCCCAAAAGGGACTATAAAGATAACCCGGAAGCCATGTAGCTTCAACCTCATACATTCCAAGAAGGGACGGAAGTCAATTGTGAAGTGAATGGTACTGTTCCCAGTGACCTTTTTCCTGCCCTGCCTCGTGTGCTAAGCTTTGCTGAAAGCCTGTGGACTTCCAAAACATCACCTCTTTCCCATGAAGGACCATCTTATCCTCCCTGCTGTATCAGAATCCATCCAACCAATCAGGACCTCAGCTCCCTCCTCAGAAAATTAAGCTACCCAAACGGAAATATTTGGGGAAGAACCCACTTCAATAATCCCATTAAACTGTGACCTAGGCAAGTCCTATGTGATAAATGTTTAAAAAAAAATGCTGTTGTTGAAAACAAAATTAGAAAAGGTAGTAATGCAAGTGACTGCTAAATATGACAGTAAAAAACGGAGATATGAAACTGTACCTACCGTGAACAAAAAACTAAAATCTGGCCATAAAGTGGATGGAAAACTCCAAAATGAAAGCCAGAGAAGAAATTCTGTGGTTATGGTTTGAAATACTGCTCACAGGAGAGGCAGAGTAGTAAATGTTTCTGCTCAGGTAGATAGGTCAAAAACTCAGTTAAAGTACTAAAAATCTGCTCCTAGAGTAAGAACATGGATCATGCAAAAGCTCAGGGAATTGTCAAAAATTGCCAAGGAAAAGGCATAAAAGAATCAAACTGAAGCCTCTACTCCAAAAATGCACATTCGAAAGTCCATTTCATGGGTCAATATCAGAATCCTAGTCAGATGCCCTTCTGCCCAGGTTTCATTTAAAACCACAGAGGTACAGGAATGAAGAAAATGACTCTTCTCTGAAAACAGGACTGGAGAAAGTGTGGAGTGCAGAGATGGTCCCAAACTCCAGTCTTGTTGCGCCTCTATGTGCTCACCAGGTAAAGGCCTTCTGAAAATCAGAGTCCCTGAAAAGGCCGGGAAGAGGGCAGCAGTGAGAGGTTCTGGACCCAACTGAAATGCATGCTCCTGGTGAACGGAATGAACCATAGACATTGGACAAAAAGGGCAGCAAAAGCATTATCTCTGGACTTAAACCAAAAGATATCTGACTCTTCCCATGCATCAGTGTGTAGCATTGATAGCACAGATGATTTGAAATCATCCAACTCTGAATGTAGCTCCTCAGAAAGCTTTCATTTTCCTCCAGGCAGTATGCATGCGCCTTCCAAATCCTTCACTTCCTTCTCATCAAAGGAAGAGGAAAAATTCAGTAATTCCTTGAAAATGAATCTTCCAAAATTGTCTCTAAATGCATCATACCGCATGGCAGGACCATATGTGTTGGGGACATTGTTTGGGCCAAGATACATGACTTCCCTTGGTGCCAGCCCCTGTTCTTACTAAAGATAACGGCTTTTAGTCCTATAGGAGGACTGTATTTTATGGTTCAATTCTCCAGCATTTTTTTTTTCTCTTCGGTACCTTTCTCACTTTTTAGAAATCTTCCAGACACACTTGAATAAGAAGAGAAGGGGCCTGTATTGCAAGGCTATTACAGAGGCAGCGAAAACTGCCAAGCAACTGACCTCTGAAGTACAGGCTCTGAAGTAAAGGCTCTGTTGACTGTTTGAAACATAAACACAGTAAGGTAGGCAAGACCATTGGAAGTCGTCATAGATTTTCAGTCTGTTTAGGAATAATTTCTACTACATAACTTGGCCAAATTGGAGAGAGATTGCACTGAATTGGCTATTTTAAAAAATACTTACCTTATAGCCATTTTTAGACTCAGAAGCTTAAACTGAACACGTAATCAAAATTTTATCTTAAGGAAGGTTGATTTTAGGAATATTTTTCAGTTTTGAAGTCTAAAACCATTCCAAGGCATAGAAACCATAGCCTCAAATTGAAATTGAATTTTCGTGAGGACTGTTAATTGTTATTTGTACCTAATACCATGTGTATGTGTGTGTGTCTATGTAAAGTATAGCCTGTGACTATGGAACATGGACACAGGCTGCATATTGGGGATTGCTGTAAGGGCTAGTGAGGTGCAGGAATAGTGTGGATATTTAACGACTACTTATTTTTAATGTATTTTTATTTCAGTAGCTTGAGGGGTACAATTGGTTTTTGGTTACATGGATGAACTGTGTAGTGGTGAAGTCTAGCATTTTATTGTGCTTGTCACCTGATTAGTGTACATCAAACTGTAGGGGTGATCAGGCCCAACACCAGGTCGTGGGGGCAACAAAGTTAGGCAGAGTCAAGGAATTGAGAAAAAAGACAGTTTGAGAAGTAAAGTGGGACCAGGGGGCCATCACAATTGTGGAGGCTGCGAAGGCCCCAAGCTCTGGGAGTTCATGCTATTTATTGGTAATCCAACAAAGAAACAGGTGGTGAGAGTGTGGTGGTCAAAAGGGCAGGTGCACAATCTACATCTGTGGTGGTTTAGCATTTATATGGAACATGTTCTGCTACTTGAGATAATGGGAATACAATTGATCCAGGAGCCTAGGAGGGCTAGAAGCAAGGAGCCAGCAAGTCTAGACACATTCCAGAGGACATTATGCAAGCCCTGCCTTAACTTTCTTCCCAACTCTCAGCTTTTTCCCAACATCAAACCCAATATGCAGTTTTTCAGTTCTCATTCCCTACCACGTTTCCCCCTTCTGAGTCTCCAGTATCCATTATACCAGTCTATATGTCCTTGTGTACCCATAACTTAACTCCCACTTATGAGTGAGAACATGCTGAATCTGGTTTTTGATTCATGAATTACTTCATTTATAATAATGTCCTCAAGTTCCATCCAAGTTGTGCAAAGACATTATTTCATTCTTTTTTATAGCTGAGCAGTATTTCATGGTGTGTGTGTGTGTGTGTGTGTGTGTGTGTATGTATATGTATATATACATACACACATCACATATTATTTATCCACTCATCGGTTGATGGGCACCTAGGTTGGTTCTGTATCTTTGCAATTATGAATCACGCTGTGATAAACAAACATATGCTGATGGTGTCTTTTTGATACAGTGGCTTCTTTTCCTTTGGGTAGATAATAGTGGGATTGCTGGATCAAATGGTAGGTCTACTTTTCGTTCTTTGAGAAATTTCCATACGGTTTTCCATAGAGGTTGTGCTAATTTACATTCCCACAAACTGCGTGGAAGCATTCCTTTTTCATCACATCAACACTAACATCTGTTGTTTTTTAACTTTTTAGTAATGGCCATTCTAGTTGGGGTAAGGTGATATTTTAACGCTTTATTTTGCATTTCCCTGATGATTATTGATGTTGAGGAGTTTTTTCATGTTTTTGGCAATTTGTATATCTTCTTTTGAGGAATCTCTAGTCATGTTCCTTGCCTACTTTTAAATGGGATTGTTTTGTTTTTCTCTTACTGATTTGTTTGAGATCCTTATAAATTCTGGATATTTGTCCTTTGTTGGATACATTGTTTACAAACATTTTCTCCAATTCTGTGGGTTTTCTATTTATTCTGATGATTTTTTTCTTTTTCTTTTTTTTGCTATGCAAAAGCTTTTGTTTAATAGGCCCCATTTACTTATTTTTATTTTTGTTGCATTTGCTTTTGGGGTCTTACTCATAAATTCTTTGCCTAGGCCAATGTCCAGAAGAGTTTTTCCTAGGTTTTCATCTAGAATTTTTATGGTTTTAGATCCTAAATTTAGATCTTTAACCCATCCTGAGTTAATTTTTTATGTGGTGAGAGATAAAGATCCAGTTTCATTCTTCTAGATGTGGCTATACAATTTTCCCAGCACTGTTTATTGAATATAGTATCCTTTTCCCAGGTTATATTATTGTATGATTTGCCAAAGATCAGCCAGTTGTAGGTATTTGGCTTTATTTATTGGTTCTCTATTATGTTCCATAGGTCTATGTAACTACTTTTATAGCAGTACCATGCTGTCTTGGTTACTGTAGCCTTGTAGTATAATTTGAAGTTGGGTCATGTTATGCCTCTAGATTTCTTCTTTTTGCTTAGGATTTCTTTGGCTATTTAGGCTCATTTTTGGCTCCAGATGAATTTTGGGATTGTTTTTCTAATTCTGTGAAAAATACTGTTGTTATTTAACATTTTTATTAGAATTGCATGAATCTGTAGATTGCTTTGGGAAGTATGGTCATTTTCACAATATTGATTCCCCCAATTTATGAGCATGGGATGTATTTCCATGTTTGTGTCATCTATGATTTCTCTCAGCAGTGTTTTGAAGTTCTCCTTATAGAGATTGTTCATCTCCTTAGTTAAGCATATTCCTAGGTATTTTATTTTTTTCTAAATATTGTAAAAGGGATTGAGTACTTGATTTGAATCTCAGCTATGTCATGGTTCATGTATAGCAGTGCGACTAATTTGTATACATTGATTTTGTAACCAGAGACTTTCGTGAAATCATTGATCAGATCTAGGAGTCTTTTGGAGGAGTCTTTAGGGTTTCTAGTTACAAGATCATATCATCAGCAAACAGAGTTTGACTTTCTCTTTCCCAATTCTGAAGTCCTTTATTTATTTCTTTTTCCCGATAGCTCTGGCTAGGACTTCCAGTGCTATGTTGAATAGAAGTGGTGAAAGTGGGCATCCTTGTCTTGTTCTGGTTCTTGGGGGGAATTCTTTCAACTTTTCTATGTTCAGTATGATATAGGCTGTGAGTTTTTTATATATGGATTTTATTATCTTCAGGTGTGTTCTTTCTGTGCCTAGTCTGTTGAGGATTTTTGTCATAAAACAATGCAGGATTTTATTGAATGCTTTTTCTGCATCTACTGAAGTGATCATATGGTTTTTGGTTTTAATTCTGTTTGTATAATGTATTTAATTTATTGTCTTGTGTATATTGAATCATCCATGCATCCCTGGAATGAAACCTACTTGATTATGAAGAATTACTTTTTTGATGTGCTGCTGGATTCAGTTAACTAGTATTTTGTTGAGAATTTTTGCATCTATATTTATCAGCGATATTGGTTTGTAGTTTCCATTTTTTGTTATCTCCTTTCCTGGCTTAGTATCAAGGTGATACTGGCTTTGTAGAATGAGTTAGAGAGGATTCCATCCTTTTAAATCTTTTGGAATAGTTTCAGTAGAATTGGTACCAGTTCTTCTTTGAATGTCTGGTAGAATTTGGCTGTGAACCCATCTGGCCCTGGGCTTTTTGTGTGTGTGTTGGCAGTTTGTTTTTTCAATTACTGATTTGCTCTCACTGCTTGTTACTGATCTCTTCAGGATTTCCATTTCTTTCTGATTCCAGCTAAAGAGGTTCTAAATTTATCCATTTCTGCTAGATTTTCTAGTTTTGCATAGAGGTGTTTATGTATACTTGAATGACCTTTTTTATTTCTGTGGTGTCAGTTGTAATGTGTCCATTTTTATTTGTTGCGGGAAGTCAGGGACCCCAATCAGAGGGACCGGCTGAAGCCATGGCAGAAGAACATAAATTGTGAAGATTTCATGGACATTTATTTGTTCTCCAAATTAATAATTTTATAATTTCTTACGTCTGTCTTTACTGAAATCTCTGAACATAAATTGTGAAGATTTCATGGACACGTATCACTTCCCCAATCAATACCCTTGTGATTTCCTATGCCTGTCTTTACTTTAATCTCATAATCCCATCATCTTCATAAGCTGAGGAGGATGTATATTGCCCCAGGACTCTGTGATAATTGCATTAACTGTGCAAATTGTTTGTAGAGCATGTGTGTTTGAACAATATGAAATCTGTGCACCTTGAAAAAAGAACAGGATAACAGCAATGTTCAGGGAACAAGGGAGATAACCTTAAACAGTGACTGCCAGTGAGCCGGATGGAAGAGAGCCATATTTCTCTTCTTTCAAAAGCAAATTGGAGAAATATCGCTGAATTCTTTTTCTCAGCAAAGAACATTCCTGAGAAAGAGAATGCGTCCCTGAGGAGAGGCCTCTAAAATGGCCACTTTGGGGGCAGCTGCCTTTTACGGTCGTAGACAAAGGGATGAAACAAGCCCCGGTCTCCCGTAGCACTCCCAGGCTTATTAGGATGAGGAAATTCCTGCCTAATAAATTTTGGTTAGACTGGTTGTCTGTTCTCAAACACTGTCTCCTGATAAGATGTTATCGATGACCATGCATGCCTGAAAGTTCATTAGCAATTTTAATGTCGCCCCATCCTGTGGTCCTGTAATCTTGCTCTGCCTCCATTTGCTTTGTGATATTTTATTACCTTGTGAAGCATGTGATCTCTGTGACCCACACCCTGTTTGTACACTCCCTCTCCTTTTGAAAATCATTAATAAAACTTGCTGGTTTTACGGCTCAGGTAGCATCACAGAACCCGCTGACATGTGATGTCTCCCCTGGACACCCAGCTTTAAAATTTCTCTCTTTTGTACTCTTTCCCTTTATTTCTCAGACCAGCCAATGCTTAGGGAAATAGAAAAGAACCCATGTTGAATATCAGGGGTGGGGTTTCCCCGATATCTATTTCTCATTGAGCTTATTTGAATATCTCTTCTATTCTTGGTTAACCTAGCTAGTGGTCTATCAATTTTGTTTATCCTTTCAAAGAACCAGCTTTTTGTTTCATTGATGTTTTGTATTTTTTTGTTTCGATTTTATTTGGTTCTGCTGTTATCTTTGATATTTATTTTCTTCTGCTAGCTTTGAGTTTGGTTTGTTCTCATTTCTCTAGTTCCTTGAGGTGTGACATTTGCTTGTCAGTTTGTCAGTTTGTGATCTTCCAGACTTTTTGATGTAGGCATTCCGTACTGGAAACTTTCCTCTTACCACCGTTTTTATTGTATCCCACAGGCTTGATAACTTTTGTCACTAGTATCATTCATTTTGATAATTTTTAAAATTTCTATTTTGATTTTATTTTTAATCCAGAAATAATTTAGGAGCAGATTGTTTAATTTCCATGTACATGTATAGTTTTGAGGGTTTCTTTTGGGATTGATTTCTAATTTTATTCTGCTCTGCTCTGAGAAGATATTGGCTGTTATTTCAATTTTTAAAAATTTATTAAAACTTGTTTTGCAACCCATCATATGATCTATCTTGGAGAATGTTCCATGTGCTGGTAAGAAGAACGTATAGTTCACAGTTCTTGGGTAAAGTGTTCTGTAAGTACCTGTTAGGTTCCATTTGTTCTAAAGTGCAGTTTAAATTCAGTATATCTTTGTTGACTTTCTGCCTTGATGATTTGTCTAGTGCTGTCAGTGGAGTGTCAAGGTGCTCCACTATTATTGTGTTGCTGTCTATCTCTTTTCTTAGGCTTGGTAGTAATAGCTTTATGAATCTGAGCGCTCTACAGTTAGGTGCATATATAGTTAGGATTATTAATATATTTGTGTTGATCCTTTTATTATTATATGACTTTCTTTGTCTTTTTTTTTTTGCTTAAATAATTATTGTTGCTTTAAAGTCTGTTTTATCTAGGAATAGCAATTTCTGTCACTTTGGTTTACATTTGCATGAAATATCTTTTTCCACCCCTTTATCTTGAGTCTGTAAGGATCCTTTACATTTTAGATGTGTCTCCTGAAGATAGCAGATATTTGGTTTGTGAGTCTTAAAAATCCATTCTGCTAATTTGTATCTTTTAAATTGAACATTTAGGCCATTTACATTCAATGTTAATATTAAGATGTGAGGTAATGTTCCAGTGATCATGTTGTTACCCAGTGACTTTGTTTCCTTCATTGTGTTATTGTTTTGCAAGTCGTTTGAATTTTATGCTTCCAGTGGTTCCATTCTGTTGTGTTCCAACCTTTTGTTTCAAGATATCGTAACTCCTTTTAATGTTTATTGTAGGGCTAGTCTGGCATTAACAAATTCCCTCAGCCTTTGTTTGTTGAGAAAGGCTATTTCTTTATCATTTATGACACTTAATTTTGTTGGATACAGAATTCTTGGCTGACAATTATTTTGTTTATGGAGACTAAAGATAGGTCTCCACTTCCTTCTGGCTTGTAAGATTTCTGCTGAAAAATCTGTTACTAGTTCGATAGATTTTCTTTTAGAGGTTACCTGATGTTTTTGTCTCACTGCTCTTAAAATTATTTTCTTTACATCGACTCCAGATAGTCTGATGATTATATGCTTTAGTGATTTCTCCTTTTTTTTTTTTTTGCAATGAATCTCCCAGAAATCATTTGAGCTCCTTATATTTGAATGTCTAAATCTCTAGCAAGACCCAGTAAATTATACTCTATTATTATTTCAAATAGGTTTTCCAAACTTTTTGCATTTTTTTCTCCCTCAGGAACATGTATAATTCTTAGGTCTGGCCAGTTTACATAATTCCATATTTCTTGGAGACTTTGTTCACTTATTTTCAATATATTTTTTTAAATTTTTGTCTGGTTGAGTTAAATCAAAAGCCTAATCTTTGAGTTCTGAAATACTTTCTTCTACTTGGTTTAGTTTGTTTTTAAAACTTTCCACATCATTTCATAGTTTCCTAAATGTGTCTTTCATTTCCGGAAGTTCTGTTTCTTTTTCTCTGAAATATCTATTTCTTTAGGAAATTTTTCATTCATATCCTGGATTGTTTTAAATATTTTTAATGTTGACTTTCACCTTTCTCTGTATCTCCCTAAGTAACTTAATAAACTTTTGAATTCTTTATCTGGTATTTTAAATATTTCATCTTTATTTGGATCCCCTACTGGAGAGTCCAGAAAGATAATTCTGGTAATGTGAAAAACAGGGTTCTGTTACACCCCCTGAAGATCACACTAACTCATCAGCAATGGATGCACTAAGCTTCACAAATATGCTAAAGGACTAACTGAGAGTGACAAAACCAACATTTAAAATACGGATACAGTGGCTCACTCTTGTAATCCCAGCACTTTGGGAGGCCAAGGTGGGTGGATCAGATCACAAGGTCAAGAGATCAAGACCATCCTGGCCTTATGGTGAAACCCAGTCTCTACTAAAAATACAAAAATTAGCTGGATGTGGTGGCATATGCCTGTAGTCCCAGCTACTTGGGAGGCTGAGGCAGGAGTGACACATAAAATACTTATATGTGTATTCTCAATAAGAAGGATGAAAAACTCTTTCCTCTGTTTACATAGGCTCTGGCTTGGAGTAGGGAGGACAGTGGGATGCTAAAGACAGTACCTGAGTTAAGATTATTAGGATCTGATATTCAGGGCAGGTTTGGTTGTAACAATTTCTCATTTTTTTTTTTTTTTTTTTTTTTTTAATCTGAGAATACCTTGATTTTTCTTCCAGTCCTGAAAAATATTTTGCTGACTATAGAGTTCTGGGTTAGTAGTTTATTTTTTTTTCAGTTCTTAGAAAATGTGTCACTTCCTTCTAACCTCTGTGGTTTCTGATAAAAAAAATCCATTGTAATTCAAATTATTTTTCCCTAGAGATAAAGTGTAGTTTCTCTCTCACTGCTTTCAAGATTTTTCTTTGTCTTTATTTTCCAAAGTTTGAGCATTATGTGTTTTGCTGTGATTTCTTTGAGTTATACTGTTGTCATTCATCCAGCTTCTTGATTATGTAGATTTATTTCTTTTGCCAAATTTGGAAATATTTTTCACATATTTCTTTAAGTTTTTAGCTCCACACTCCTTATTCTCTTCCCCTGGAACTCTGATGACACAAATGTTAGCTGTTTTCGTTTTGTCCCACAAGTCCCTCTGACTGTATTTATTTTATATTTTTAGTATATTTTCTTTCTGTTGCTCACATTTGACATTTATATTTTCTATCTTCAAGTCCATTGGTTGTTTTGTCTTCCCTCTCCGTTTTGTTTTTGAACACATCCATTTATATTTTTAAAAACAATCATATTTTTCAGTTCTTAAATTTCTATCTGGTATCCTTTATATCTTCTCTCTCTTTGCTGAGATGTCCTTTTTTTTTTTTTTTCTGCTGAGTCTATATGTTTTAGTTGGTCCAAGCATGTTCATAATTGCATATTAAAGCAGTTTTATGGTGGTTGCTGTAAAGTCTTTGTCAGTTAATCCTAATATCTCTCTCATCAGCGTTCACTTCTATTAATATTTTCTTCATTCACTTTGAGAATTTTCTAATTCTTAAAGTAATCAATGACTTTTGTTTGAAACTTGGAAGCTTCTGTTATTATGTATGAGACTCTGGATCTTATTTAAATCTTTGTTTTAGCTGACTTCTTTGACACCACTCTTTCAGGGGACAGTTGGAGAGGGGGAATCACTGCTGTTGCTTTGTAAGTGCTGTTAGGTGAGAGAGGAAATCTAGGCTCCCTACTCAGCCTAATAACACCTGGGGAGAGTTTCTCATTACTGCTGGGCGGAGATGGGAATTCTGGCTCCCCAGGTGAAATCCACTCATACTTTTCTGGCTAAGATGGCTAGGAGTGCCTCTTTACTGCTCCCACATTCCTCTACTGACACCGTGGAGAGAGTGACCTCATTTATCAAGGAGGTAGTGAGAATACTGACTCTCCACTAACCCCTTCAGGCACTACCCTCAGCAGATAGGGACACCTTATTATTACTATTAATAGATGGGAGTAGATAGCCAGTTTCTTCTCTCTGACTTTGTTGATGAGGAAGGGGATAAGACCACCATTTTTCTTTTGACGTTTGGCTTGAGTCAAGCAGTTATTCCTGAAGGTGTCTTGCTAGGCTGCCCATTCTGTTTTTTTTCTTTTCTTTTCTTTTTTTTTGTTGTTGTTATTGTTGTTGTTTTGTTTTTTAGGAAGAGTAAGATTTTTCTGTGGCTTTCATTTTATTTCACTTTTCCTGTGTCTGTTGGATTGCCAGCTTCTTCATCTCCAAGTCTGGGATACATGTGAGGAACTCACCATCATGGTGTTCCTTGCATCCTTATGTTCCTAGCTGCTAGCTGTTCTGACTTTTTTTTTCCTATTTATCAGGCTTGCTCTGTTTGCTTTTGTGTAACAATGCCAGGGTTTTTAGTTGTACATTGTGGAAGAATAGGGAAATGTTTGCCTACTCCATTTTCCCACATGACAGAGTTGAGCAAATAGATTTTGAGAAAAGAATTTGAGTTTATTAATGGAAAAGCAGAAGGCTGAAAAGTTACTTAGTCTGCACGTCAACTGAAACTCTGTGCAGAGATTGGTAATCAGTCATCTTCATTTTCACTCAGAATTATCAAGAAACAGACTGAAAGCTGTATATTAAATCCAGTAACAATTATCTGACCAGTTTCTTTAAGAAGAATTTGTTAAATAGTCTTTGTCAGCAATTCCTACAAATAGAACAGGTTTTCATTGGATTCTGCTTAAATAATCCAAATCAAGTTGTAACTTGAAGAAAACTTTTGAGATATTTTTCAATCCTTCATTGATATAGGTAATAATAAACCTCTTAACATAAGTGTTAAATAGGCATTTAGTTGCTTTACTGAAGATCTTCTGTGTAGATAACATTGCCTTTAAAGTAATAGTTTTAAAGGCAACTTGAGTTTATTTTATTTCCTTATATTTCTTTCAAAGGGTAAATAGTTCCAGCCCTAGAATAGAAATGCATAATTTCCTGGGACTCCTCAGATGAGTAGCCAAAGGGAGAACTGCTTGGCTACATAAAATTTAACATATTTTTAAGCAAAATCATACATATCCAAATGTGGGTTCTGGCAGTTTGGGATGTCATGTCACTATGAGGAATTCCCAAAGGGACTCTGAAACACTCATGGAATTACTGTGTTACAGCAGTAAACACAGTAGGCATAGTTTCTCTATAGTCATAACAAAGTATGATCTGTGTGATATACTTTGTGTAGTAAGTAATATGAGTGTAATATAACGAGACTAATTTTGCTTAATTTTTAAGTGCACCATATGTGATAAAATATGGCCAAATTGTAATTATTTTCATGAAAAAATAGATAAATTCCAACGTTTAAAAAGCCTGTAATTTGTTGTAAACTTTGAAGCTATGCATGTGATGTGTTCTTGTTTATTATATATAATCAATTATGAGAAAGTTAAAAAATAACCAAATATTCTAGGAAATAATTGTCTTTTTGTGTGTGAAGAAACCAATCATCCAAAAAAAATTTCCAAGAAATATGTCCTGCCATGTTAAGCTAAGCATTTGCATTGTTTAATTCAGTAGTTGCAAATCCCAGGTTCATGGACCCAGATTCTATCCGTTGGTGCACCTTAATCTGCTACTGTGTTCCACAGTTATTGAATATACCCTTATCTGACATCGTCCCTTAGAAAATGCAGCTTGTGAACACCAGATGAGAAAATATACTTGAATAACAGGAAAATCTAAATCTACTCATACTGGACCAGTAACACTAATTTTATTTTTTATGTCGAGAAAATTTGCACAATTAAATGGAATAGCTGAGGTTTGTATAAATGGTAAACACAATGAGACACTTAACAAAGTCTCTGGTCCTAATCTGTTGTGGGCATCTGCCCCCAGAACACATCCACTTGTGTAAGATACTGTTTGCTTAAGTTAGTATCCAAAAGTGTAATACTATCCTTTTTAAAATTTTCCACACTATGTATATTTTCACTTTGCCTAATCCACTTGGCCTTAACTCACAGTTTAAATTAATATTCACTGAGCGCATATACTGTCTAAGACAGTGTACTATTTCTGCAAGACATATAGGGATGAAGTACACACAGAGCCTGATCTCAAGAATTCCAGTAAGTGAGCCTCCAAACCCCACACCACCTTAGTGTACATTTATCTCTCATTCTAAATACAAAATGAAAGGAACCAGGAAAAATGAAAATCTATTGGCACTAAGAGAAGAGGCTACACAATAGCTGAGTAGGTCTGGGTAAAGAAGCTGTTTTGGATTGATGAGAATGAGTCCAACTGATTCCCTTACAAGAAAGTCTAAACCACAGATCTTCTTTTAATCGTTCTGATAGCCTCGGGAGATTCCTAACTAGGGAATCCTAAACCCCTAATGAAATACTTTCTTAGACTGAAGTGATGTTGAGCCCTGAATGGGTAATGCCATTAGGCTTGAGAATCTATTTGTTGCCATAGCCTGTTACCAAGTGAATAATTGTGCAAGGGAGAATCACAAAAACAGCTTGGAAGGAAAAAGGAGAAAAAAATAAAGAGAAAGGACACAAGTTATGGCCTTAGCTTGACTAGTAGAACCTCGGAGGAAATATTCTTGGTGGTGTGAAATCTTAGACATTTTGCACTTCTTTGGTTAATTCCTAGGCATTTAATTTATGTGTGGCTATTGTTACTGGTATTTTAAAAAAATTCTTTTTCACATTGTTCGCTGTTGCCATATAAAAATGTTACTGATTTTTGTATGTTGATTTTGTGTCCTGCAACTTTATCAGTTCTAGTAAGTTTCTTGTGGAGTCTTTTGGGTTTTCTAAACATAAGATCATATCACCTGCAAACAAGGATAATCAACTTCCTTCCTTCCACTTTGAATGCTCTTTCTATCTTTCTCTTGTCTGATTGCTTTGGCTAGGATTTCCAGTACTATGTTGAATAACAGTGATGACAGTGGTATCCTTGTGTTTCAGATCTTAGAGGAAAGGCTTTTAGTTTTTCTCCATTCAGTGGAATACTATCTGTGAGTCTGTTATATGTAGCTTTTATTATGTTAAAGTATGTTACTTCTAACCCCAGATTTTTGAGGGTTTTTATCTGAAGGGATGTTGAATTTTATCAAGTGCTTTTTCATCATCAATTTAAATGCTCATATGGGTTTTGGTCCTTAGTACTGTTGATACAATGTATCATACGCATGATTGATTTGTGTGTGTTGAACCATCCTTGCATCCTAGGGATAAATCCCTCTTGGTTGTGATGAATGATCTTTCTAATATGTTGTTGAATTTGGTTTGCTAGCATTTTGTTGAGGATTTTTGCATTAGTATTCATCAGATATATTGGCCTGAAGTTTCTTTCTTTCTTTTCTTTTTCTTTTTTTTTTTTTTGATATGTCTTTGTCTGGTTTTGGTATCAGGGTAGATACCAAATTCATAGAATGAATTTGGATGTATTCCCTCTTTTTCAATTTTTCAGAATAGTTTGAGTAGGATTGATATTGGTTCTTCTTTACATGTTTGGTGGAATTCAGCAGTGAAACCATTGGGTCTTGGGCTTTTCTTTACTGGGAAATGTTTTATTATGGCTTCGATCTCATTATTTGTTATTGGTCTGTTCAGGTTTTGTATTTCTTCTTGATTCAATCTTGGTAGGTTGTATGTATATGGGAATTTGTTCATTTCTTCTAGATTTTCCAATTTATTGGCATATAGTTGCTCATAGTAGCCAATAATAATCCTTTGAATTTCTGCAGTATCAGTTGTAATGTCTCCTTTTTCATTTCTGATTTTATTTATTTGGGCCTTCTCTCTTTTTTACTTAGTCTGGTTAAAGGTTTGTCAATTTAGTTTAACTTTTCAGAAATACAACTTTGTGGCCGGGCGCGGTGGCTCAAGCCTGTAATCCCAGCACTTTGGGAGGCCGAGACGGGCGGATCACGAGATCAGGAGATCGAGACCATCCTGGCTAACACGGTGAAACCCCGTCTCTACTAAAAAA
>NW_012115055.1:867172-937467 GCF_000951035.1 Colobus angolensis palliatus
TAAAAATTTTATCTTTTGTTTTGTATTTTTTTTCAATTTCATTTATTTCTGCTCTGATCTTTATTATTATTTTTTTCTCCTACTAGTTTTGGGTTTGGTTTGTTCTCACTTTTGTAGTTCTTTAAGATACATCATTAGATTGATTTTTTGAAGTTTTTCTTATTTTTTTGTTGTAGGCACTTGTAGCTATAAACTTCCCTCTGAGTACTGCTTTTGCTGTATTCCATAGGTTTTGGTATATTATGTTTTCTTTATCATTTGTTTTTAGACATTTTTCAATTTTCTTCTTAATTTTTTCATTGATCCACTGGTCATTCAGGAGAATATTGTATAATTTCCATGTGTTTATATATTTTCCAAATTTCCTATTAATTTCTAGTTTTATTTCATTGTGGTCAGAGAATAGGCTTGATACATATATTTTTAATGTTTTAAGACTTGTTTTATGACCTAATATATAGTCTATCCTGCAGAATGATCCATGTGTTGAGGAAAAGAATGTTTATTCTGCAGTCCTTGGATGAAATGTTCTGTAAATATCTATTAGATCCATTCGGTTTATAGTGCAGATTATGTCTGATGTTTCTTTGTTGATTTTCTGTTTGAAAGATCTGTCCAATGCTGAAACTTGGGTGTTGAATTCTGTAGCTATTATTGTATTGGGGACTATCTCTCTCTTTACCTCTAATAATATTTCTTTTATATATCTGGGTGCTCTAGTTTTGGGTACATATATATTTAGAATAGTTATAACCTCTTGCTGTAGTGACATTTTTACCATTATATGGTGATCTTCTTTGTCTCTTCTTGTCATTTTTGTCTTGAAGTCTATTTTGTCTGATGTAAGTATGGCTACTCCTACTCTTGCGGGCTGGCATCAGCTGAATTTGGTCCAGTTTCTTTTTCTGCTCTAACAGAACAGAAGTGTGTTCAATGCCTCATAATTGCTGTATTCTCCCTCTCCTGGTGCCCAGAGACGCTCTCTGCACCACCCACCACTGTTGTCAAGGGTGAAGGAGGAGTGGCATGGACAATTCAGGACTGCTTTTCCTATCTCTTCCGTGCCTCTTTTCAGTAATATGAACTTGGAACCAGGTACTATGTGTGCTTATCTGATTTTTGGTTCTTATGAAAGTGTTATTACTGTGTAGATAGTTAACTTGGTGTCCTTGTTGGGGGACAGGCAATCAATGGAGCTTTCTATTCTACCATCTTTCTACTAGTTTACTGTTTAAATGGAAAATAAATAAGTTGGTAGCCAAATAAAATCTTTAAAATATTCCAGTTTTAGGCCAAGCATGGTGGCTCACACTTGTAATTGCAACATTTTGGGAGGCTGAGGCAGGGGAATTGCTTGAGGCCAGGAGTTTGAGACCAGCCTGGGCAAAGACAGCGATGCTCTGTTTCTACAAAAAATAAAAAAATAGATGGGCATGGTGGTGCGTGCCTGCAGCTCTAGATACACAGGAAGCTGAGGAGGGAGGATCACTTGAGCCCAGAAATTGGAGGCTGCAGCAAGCCATGATTGAAATACTGCTGTCCAGCTTGGGTGACAAAGTAAGACTATGACTAAAACAAACAAGCAAAAAAAAAATGTGTGTATACATATACGCGCGCGCGCACACACACACACACACACGTGGGAGGATTTGGATGATTAAATGAGTTTAGGAAATGCAAAACACATATTTTTTTAAAATTTTACTTTAAGTTCTGGGATACATGTGCAGAACGTGCAGGTTTGTTACTTAGGTATACATGTGCCATGGTGGTTTGCTGTACCTATCAATCCATTAACTAGGTTTTAAGCTCCACGTGCATTAGGTATTTGTCCTAAAGCTCTCCCTTCCCTTGCTCCCCAAACTCTGACAGGCCCTGGTGTGTGATGTTCCCCTCCCTGTGTCCATGTGTTCTCATTGTTTAACTCCCATTTATGAGTGAGAACACATGGTGTTTGGTTTTCTGTTCCTGTGTTAGTTTGCTGAGAATGATGGCTTCCAGCTTCATCCGTGTCTGGGCGAAAGACACAAACTCATTCTTTTTTATGGCTGCGTAGTATTCCATGCTGTATATGCGCCACATTTTCTTTATCCAGTCTATCATTGACAGGCATTTGGGTTGGTTCCAAGTCTTTGCTATTGTAAATAGCAAAATAAATATATGTGTGCATGTGTCTTTATAGTAGAATGATTTATAATCCTTTGGGTATATACCCAGTAATGGGGTTGCTGGGTCAAATGGTATTTCTGGTTCTAGATCCTTGAGGAATCGCCACACTGTCTTCCACAATGGTTGAACTAATTTATACTCCCACTAACAGTGTAAAAGCATTCCTATTTCTCTACATCCTCACCAGCTTCTGTTGTTTCCTGACTTTTTAATAATCATCATTCTGACTGGCATGAGATAGTATCTCATTGTGGTTTTGATTTCCATTTCTCTAATGACCAGTGATGATGAGCATTTTTTCATGTGTTTGTTGGCTGCATACATGTCTTCTTTTGAGAAGTGTCTGTTCATATCCTTCACCCAGCTTTTGATGGGGTTGTTTTTTTCTTGTAAATTTGTTTAAGTTCCTTGTAGATTCTGGATATTAGACCTTTGTCAGATGTGTAGCTTGAAACATTTTTCACCCATTCTGTAGGTTGTTTGTTCACTCTAATGCTAATTTCTTTTGCTGTTCAGAAGCTCTTCAGTTTGAATAGGTTCCATTTGTCAATTTTAGCTTTTATTGCAGTTGCTTTTGGTATTTTAGTCATGAAGTCTTTGCTCATACCTATGTCCTGAATGGTATTGCCTAGGTTTTCTTCTAGGGTTTTTATGGTTTTAGGTTTTACATTTAAGTTGTTAATCTATCTTGAATTAATTTTTGTGTAAGGGATAAGGAAGGGATCAATGTTCTGTTTTCTACATATGGCTAGCCAGTTTTCCCAGCATCATTTATTAAATAGGTAATCCTTTCCCCATTTCTTGTTTTTGTCAGGTTTGTCAAACATCAGATGGTTATAGATGTGTGACATTATTTCTGAGGCCTCTGTTCTCTTCCATTGGTCTATATATCTGTTTTGGTACCAGTACCATGCTGTTTTGGTTACTGTAGCCTTGTAGTATAGTTTGAAGCCAGGTAGCATGATGCCTCCAGCTTTGTTCTTTTTGCTTAGGATTGTCTTGGCAATGTGGGCTCTCTTTTTTTGGTTCCTTATGAAACTTAAAGTAGTTTTTTTCTAATTCTGCCAAGAAAGTCAATGGTAGCTTGATGAGAATAGCCTTGAATCCATGAATTTTTTTGGGCAATATGGCCATTTTCACAATATTAATTCTTCCTATCCATGAGCATGTAATTTTTTTTTCCATTTGTTTATGTCCTGTCTTATTTCCTTGAGGATTGGTTTGTAGTTCTCCTTGAAGAGGTTCTTCATGTCCCTTATAAGTTGTATTCTTAGGTATTTTATTCTCTTTGTAGAAATTGTGAATGGGAATTCACTCATGATTTAGCTCTCTTCTTGCTTATTGTTGGTGTATAAGAATGCTTGTGATTTTTGCACGTTGATTTTGTATCATGAGACTTTGCTGAAGTTGCTTATCAGCTTGAGGACAAAACACTAAAATCTCATTTTGAGGATTCTCAATTGCTCATTGCAGTGTTCTCAAACATATTTAACCTTAACCTTATGTGAATGTATATGCGCATGTATACACTATGTAACAGCTATCAATAATCCTCTATGTCTAGTTTTCTATATAAAACATCTTGCAAAATGCTGTAAAAGTATCTGTGTATATTTCCCTTATCTGGGATAGAGCTACCCTTCTGTTTTTTATGTTCTATTTGTACACAGTTATTAGATATCTACTTGATATCTTACTTGATATTGAATCTTAAATAGAAAATGCTTGTTTTTCTATACTCATAAGACTTCTGCCATCAAATATGTGTATTTTCCACATCAAGCAATTCTCTAAATGTCTTTAAATGCCAACTGGATGTCCTACAATTTAGTTCAATGCTAACACTAATTACCTGGAGTTAGCACAGACATCAAAGTTTAAGGGTTTAGTCCTACAAGACTGCTCCCCCATGTCAGATGCCAATTTTGATTAGCAGGGCCCAAGGTTTCCCACACCTGTGTCTGATTTGACTACAAGTTGGGCTTCTCACAACCCCCTCTTCACATTTGGTAATTTGCTATAATGTGTCACAGAACTCAGGGAAACACTTTACTTACTATTACCAGTTTATTATAAAAAAAAATTACAAAGAATACAAATTAACAGACAGATTAGTTGAAGATGTACATAAGACAAGGTCCAGAAGGGTTCCTAGCACAGGTGCCTCTGTCCCCATGGAGTCAGAGTTTGTCACTTCTCAGCACATAGATGTGCTTACCAACCCAGAAGCTCTCCCAGCCCTGTCATTTAGGTTTTTTTGAATTTCATTATAGAGGCATGGCTGATGAAATCATTGGCCATTGGTGATTGACTCAATTCTTAGCCCTTTTCCTCTATCCAGAGTTTGGGGCATGGAGTTGAAAGAGCCAACTTTCTTATCTCATGGTTGGTTCCTCTGGCAAACAACAGCCATCCTTCAAGAGTTGCTTCATTAGCATAAACTATGATTGAAAGAGGTTTATTTTATATGAAAGGCACCCTTACCCTATCTTCCAGAAAATTGCAAAGGTTTTACAAGCTCTATGCCAAAAGCCAGGGATGGAGACAAAATATGTATTTCTTATTATATCACAATATTATGGAACCCTTTGTTTTTCTGATGAGACATATTTTTCTACTGAAAGACAAAATAAAAGCATTCTTTAAAATTTGGTATTTGAAATTTTACAATAACACTTTCTTGAGAAAGGAGGATTGGATTTCAGTGATGTTTCTAATGCTCAGTCCTTTTTGCTTCAACAGAAGAAAAAATAATTATCATGATGTCTCCATAGCAGGCAGTGATTTCTTATTGACATTTCTTTCCCTTATAAAGCATAACCATTATAATCTCGTATTAATACCATCTTCTTTGGAAATAAAATATGCATATCATAAGTTTTCTAATCTTATGGAGGTTAATATTAACACAGTGTAAGTCATGGTTTAAAGAAACTGTAGATTTGGTAGAAGCTTTGATATTGTAATATCTATACACAGAGGTACCACTTTACTATTAGCTCTGAAGTGCTAACATTTAGGTAGTAATTTTTCTATATGCTACATCATGATTAAATAAAACTGATGACAAAATGAAAGAAGAAAATGTGGAATAACATTGTATTTTATATAAAAGTGATAGCTCTGCAGTGTTGTAAACACAAACCTTATTTATGTATTCTTTTGCAATACCAATAATCTCTAAGACATACAGTGACATAGCATATTGATACCTTTTGAATATAGTATTAGAGAGAGTTATGGTTTTTCAGCGTTACACTTCACATCTCATGCCATAGATCTTGAATTTTGTCTTTAATTGTTAGATTTATTTTCTAATTCGTTGAAACTTATATGATTTATACATGTATAGATTTTAAAAATCAAATTGTTAATAATCTCATAATGAGAAATAGCAGTCAGTTGCCTCCTCTCTCACAACCCACCCATGTGCCTCTCTTTCTCTACAGAATCAACTACATTTGACTCTTCTATATGTTTACCTGGTATTTACCTATGTATTTCTACATTGTAAATCTATACTGATATTTATTGATTACATACATTTTCAGTTGATTTCTTGCTGTGAAAGATAAGGACTTAATTCCTTCTTCCCATCTCTACTTCTAATATATTTATTCATCAGTATAATTATATGATACATAAGGGCTAAAACAATAATCAGTCTTTAAATTTTTATTTTTTAAAAAATTATGATTATGCAATATCACTATACCATAAGCCCCTTAAGAATAAAGTGTTTTATTATTTTGTTTCCTAATGTATCTTAAGCAGTTGAAGAGTACTTAGAACAGAATATGAGTTCCATAAATAATGAATGCATCATGATTCCTTTTATAAATAACACTTTGTTTCTCAGATATTTATTTCTTGCATCGTATTTTATTGGCATGACTTTCTATACATGTATTTATTTCCTTTTTTAACTTGTACTTTTTAATGAACAGATTTTGTTTTTTTGAACAGTTTTAAGTGTACAGAAAAATTGAGCAGATAGTACAGAGACCTCCCATATATCCCTCCCTCTTGCACACTGTATCCCCTATTTTTAACATCTTACACTAGTGTGGCTCATTTGTTATAATTGATTACCCAATATTACACATTATCATTAATGAAAAACTATAGTTTAACATTGTTTTCTTTCCCTGTATTGTACAGTTCTATGTTTTTCTTACAAATGCATAATGTCATTTATTCAGCATTAAAATATCATACAGCATAGTTTCCCCATTCTAAAATTCTCCTGTCCTTCATCTATGTATTCATCCCTCTTCCCACTCCACCTGAACCTCTGTCAACCATGGATGGACAAACTTTTTAATATTGTTTTATCCAGGATGTCAGTTGAAATCACACCATATGTACCCTTTTATGTTGGCTTCGTTCACTTAGTAATATGCCTTTAAGTTTTCTCCATGTCTCTTTGGGGCTTGATAGTGCATTTCTTTTGACCACTGAATAATATTCTGTTGTATGGATGTACCAGAGTTTGTTTATTCCTTCATCCATTGGAGGACATCTTGGTTTTTTTTTCAGTTTGGGTGATTATGAGTAAAGATTCTACAAACATACATTCTAGAAGATCTAAGGTTGCTGTTGTTGTTTTTCTGCAGATCTCCATCTCACTATCTTCAATATACCTCTCTAGTAAAAACAATTTTCTTGATAGATTTACTTCTTCCCATTAATGAAGTACTTTCCTTCCTTTTTTCTTAGGATGGATTCTGTTTCCTGAGTTTTGTGTTTGTGATGTTTAATTTTAGTCTCAACTTTACTGGATCAAGGGTTTCCAAGATAATTGGCTAAACATTTCTGAGTGTATCTGTGAGGCTGTTTCTGGAAAATATGAGCATTTGAAGTGGTAGAGAGCAAAGCCAACTGCCCTTCACAATACAGGTGGACATAGGCACCATCCAATCCACTGAGGGCATAAATAGAACATAAAGGCAGAAGAAGGGAGATGTTTTTCTATCGCTGCCTGACTGCTTGAGCTGGGACATCAGTCTTCTTCTGTCTTTGGACCGGAACTTACATCATTAGTCCTCTTATTCTTAGAGTTACACCATCAGCTTTCCTGAGTCTCCTCCTTGCAGAAGGTAGATCATGTGACAGCATCCATAATTAAGAGAGTCAATTCCTTATTATAAATATCTTTCTATATATCTATACATCTATCTGTCTATATCTATATATCTATCTATATCCTATTGGTTCTGTTTCTCTGGAGAACCCTAACTAATACAGTGTTCTTCTTTTTCCTTTGTTTGTTTTATAAGAGTATATTTTCCAGTAGCTTCCTAAGAAAGTGTTTATGGAAAATACATATTTTTTATTGCATCAATGTCTGAAAATATCTTTTTTGTACTCTTAACAGTTTATCTGGATAATTTTTAGTTTCTTCTCTTCATGTATATTTGACTTGTGGTATTGCTGTTGAGAATTCTGTTATTCATTTACCTGATATTTTGTGATCTCTCATTTTTGGTCTTTGTGGGTTTTTAGGATATCTTTTAATAACTGGTGTTTTGAAATATGTACAATGTGCCTTGCTTGGGTTCATTTATTGAAAAAATTTTCAATGAGAGCCCAGAATAATCTAATAGCATTTCTGGGGAAAAAATGTGTATTCATCCTTTGATAATTTCTTCCCTTTTTGCTTCTCTATTTCTTTGTATGTAGAATTTAGAAGGTAGAGCACCTGGGCTGATCATCTAATTCTATAACTTTTTATTTTCTATTATAACTTTTTCTGTTAACACTTTTTAGAATTTTGCATAATCTATTTTAGTTTTCTTTTTAAATTTTGGATAGCATATTTTTAATTACCAGGAGTCTTAATTACCTTTGATGTTCCATTTTATAGCTCTCAGTTCTTTTTAGTATCTTCTTTCTCTACAAGGTAATTAACAATAGTTTTACTTACCTTTTTGTTCTTTGCCCAGCAATGTCTTTGTTTCATCTAAGTTCTTATTTATTCCTGCCCATTTATTTAGTCTTTGAGCTATGTGTGATGAAGTATGCAACAAGTTAATGTGGATCAGGAACTCTCTGCATGTGAGAAGTGTTTGTTGACTTGTGGGATTCTCATCTGGGTGATTTGGTGGCAAGCTATTTCTTCTACTGGAGTGATGCTAAAATGTGTGTGTGTGTTGCTTTTGTTTTCAATTTCTTCAGATAAAAATTGTTTAGCTTTATACCTAGAAGGTTGAATCCTTCTTAGTGAGAGTTCTGGTAGGGTGGGGAATGAAATTGTAGAGTCTAACATTTAATATACAAAATTTTGTATTTTTTTTTTCTATTTCAATAGCTGAGCCACTCCTTCATCTTTACTTTATTTTCCTGTTGTTTAAGTCTCAGGCATGAAATTTCCCCTTCCTCTCCAGCACACAGTAGTTGAAAAGGGGCTAAAAGCTCTGACTTTTCTTGAAGCCCAGTTTTCACTGAATATCTTTATATTTTCTGTCTTAACATTCTGCTTTCTCTAGATCTCACTCTTGAGTTTATCTGTAATTCTCTGTACTTTGTTCACTGTTCAGTATTTTTTCCCAAACATCTCACTTTTGTTAATTCACTTGCTACTTGTTTCCCATATTCAAAAGTTTGTTGTCATCTTTGGTCTACTGTTGTCTCTTCTTGTACCCTTTTTGTTCTCGTTAGTTTAAACATTCAAAAATTACTTTGCCTTCATTATAGTTAAGATTCAAGGGTTAAAGAATAAGCACATATGGGACAACAACAATGTTAAAATAAAGGAGGCTTTCTGGCTCTTTTTCTCAGCAGTCCTTTTGTGGTTCCCATCTTTCTTTTCTTCTGGACACAACCCCTCTTATTAAATAGACTTAAACATCATCTTTGTCAATAAACTGCGTAATAATATGAACTATTTTAAATTGAATGACATTTTCAACAATGAATGAATTCAACTGAATGTTAGGAGATAGCATTTGAGGTAATTATTTAATTAATGAAAATGAAGTATTGCAATATTGAGGGACTTGAATACATGTTGATGGATACTGTGGATAAGAACTATGTCTCAAAGCCAGCTCAGGGCAATTCACATTTTCAAAAAATGAAATGAAGTATTTTCATTGCTTTTTTTCTTTTTCCTCTAGCTTTGCATCTTGATTGAAGCAAAGACATCTGTCTTTTCCCAGATAGCAAGAACTTTGGTTGCTGTGGCAACATATTGACTGGGGAATTTAAAAATAAAGGTGGCTCATTTCCAAATCATTTTTTCCCCCTTCACGAAAAAGCCACACACTGGTAAGAAACTTCTACTGGAGCCTTTATAATCAATAAACCTATTGTTTGCTGAAGGATTATATCCCAAAACTTGCATGTTAAGTAGGTGAGAATGTGTACATTTGGCTTTCATACACTTTTAAACCATAAAACACTGAACTACCTCATTTTTAACAAGTTTTCTTTCCCTCCCTCCCTCCCCCTTTTCCTTCCTTCCTTCCTTCTTTCCTTCCTTCCTTTTTCCTTCCTTCCTTGCTTCCTTCCTTCCTTCCTTCTTTCCTTCCTTCCTTTCTTCCTTCTTTTCTTCCTCCCTTTCTTCCTTCCTCCCTCCCTCCCTCCCTTCCTCCCTCTCTATTTTTTGAAATTATTATGCTGAGAACCTGGGTGGGTACAGAAGGAGGAGGGGCCAAGGCAGTGAAAGAGACTCTTCAAAGGCCTTTGCTAAGGCAGAGCCTGGTTGCTAGGGCTTGAAAAGATTGTTATTTGTAGCTAACACAAAGTTATTCTAAAATGCACTCAGCCTTAGAAGTAAACAAGTTCTAAATTTTTAAGAGAAGCATGGATTGAATCTTCTGACACATAAAAATAATCTTTTGACATTTTGGAATGCACATATATTTGTGCATTAAATTTCATAAAATACCAGGGGAAAAAGAAGGGAGTTAATTTCTTTAAATTGAGGACATATACCTCGAATAACTCACCTGTTTAAAAACACCTAAAGTTTTAGACTATTTATTTCAAAAATTTTATTTTCTTGTGAGTCTTGTAGTAATATAGAATTCATCAAAATCAAACTAGCATGATAGGAAAGTAAACATGTGATTCTACTTTAGTCTTATTTATTGACTTATTTCCAAATCTAGAGCCTTGCAATTTGTTTACTTTTCATTTGTTTCACAAATTTATATAAAATAAGTAATATTTGCTAGATGAATTAGTTAAACTTTTTAAGATAGAAATTATTTAAGTTAGTTATACAATTATTCCAAATTTTGCTAGAGGACTGGGCGGGGATAATTTACACAAAACAAGTAATTTTAACATCACAATAAATTCAGTAAGAAAATGAAACAAAAATGATGTTGTCTTTATTAACTATTAGCTGTATGATTTCAGTTAAATGTTTAATTTCCAGAGCTATTTATTGGCCTAGAACAATATAATTAAATAACTATTTTTGAGAACCTCTTAATTTAAAAACTGGCATTTTGAAGTAATGATTAAATGTTAACACAGTGAAAACATAATTTTAATCTTTCTCCTTTTCACCTTTCTGGTAAGGATATAGGCTGTCATAATGCAATAAAGAATTTGTGATGCCTCATTAGGAATTTTTAAGGTAGAGAAGAATGGCAATATATTCTCCCCTAATGCATAAGAGTTGTGGAATACTAAACTCACAAGCCCAATCTCAAAACTTTATAATTTTTTTTCCCAAGAAGCCCCTAATGAGTACAAATGATAACAAAAGTTTTCTCCAAGCAGAGTTTAATGGATATAACAAGAAGATGCTTGCATAAAACACTAATTCCTACCAATGTTTCTGCTATGAAGAAATTCAGTACAAATTCTTTAGGACCAGGGATCCCTGGTTATTGAAGGTGTGACCATTTATAATGATTTTCAGAAGGTAGAAAAAGAATTGACCAGTTGTCTGGTTTTGCTTTCCTGTCTCTAATTACCTCTCAAGACCCTTCCTCTTTCTTATGTTCTACCCCATAGGCCCACTGTCTCAGGTCCTTTCTAGAGGTTAATAGCACTGAGAGGATCTAGCTTTATTTCTTTCATATTCACCTCATTATATGAATTTCCCATTAATGATTTTGTTTTTCTTGATTCTTTATGTTATTAGATCAGGGACCAAGCTGCTAAAGTAAAAGATACCAGGGAGATAAGTCAGGAAAACTCACCCACTGAAATGAATAAGAGAAAATGTATCTATACTAACTGGAAGTTCAGAAGGTTAAAGGCATTTAAAAAGTGCTGAACTTACTCTGTTAGTAAAATTTTCCAGAATTATAATGGATGGAAAAAAAAAATAACAAAACAGTCTCTTAAAGGACCTAAACTCTGGTAGCATTGGCATTGGCCATTTTACCAACCAATCAGCCTCAGAGCATGGTGGAAACATTAGTTGGAAGGATACATTGATGTTTTGAAGACTTCAGGAGACACCAAAGAAGATATCATTTCACCTATACATCCTCCTAGTATAGAAGGCAATGGTAATTGATCAGGACTATTCTGAGTAATGTCAATTCCAAATAATTCTGGCATTTAAAAATCTCCAAGATGTTTTTAATGTTCCAAGAAGCTTCATGTAGAAAGAAATTCTTACACATTTTTAACTGAAATAGATGCATATGGAATAGAAAAAAGAAAGATATCCACCTGACAACTGGCAAAATCAAACCAGTTAATCTATGAGTAAATTATGTCACAGTAAGATTACTTTCAAATCAAGCCACATCCTTATTTTTAGTGCTCTATTATATTTATCTTTATTTGCAAAGCTTTTTAAAATGACATTATTTTCAAGACAGTTAATTTAAAAAATTATTGCTACCTGACATATCTTTGCATACTAGAATGCAAGTTCCTTTAGAGCAGAGACTCTATTCTTTTATTCTTCTCCCTTCCTCACTCTCTTCTCCTTGCTACTTTCTTTTTGCGTTATGTATTTCCGGTACTTAGCATGGTGTCTAATATAACTTAGATGTGATTGTTAAATGAGGGAATGCCTTGAGAATGTGAGAAATCATTAAAAACTTCTGTACTCAGGGAGATTATGTATTTCATTTTTATTGATTTAATTTCTTCAATAGGTAATAAATGTGGGAGGTATGCAGAAATCAGAAAATATTCTACTCATCAAGAATGTGGCAAGTTACAACTACAAAATGAAAATAGAAACAGAATAGAAATATCAAGATAAGGGACAACTAAGAGACTAAGGAAATATGACAGGTGATGTACAAAATTTTTTGTATTTATTTGCTATACTAGTGCAAAAATAAAAATGGTTGTCTCACTCCTACCCTGGTATATCATCCATTAGTTGGCACCAGCCTCAAACTAAAAACATGTTTTATTAGTTTCTTGTGTTCCTTTCAAAAATTATGTAAATTCAATCAAGTATAAGTAC
Organism: Colobus angolensis palliatus; assembly: GCF_000951035.1. NCBI lineage: Eukaryota > Metazoa > Chordata > Mammalia > Primates > Cercopithecidae > Colobus > Colobus angolensis. Next base: position 879,738 of record NW_012115055.1, read on the forward strand.
AATTTATATCTATCTCACATAGTTTGCTTTATTCAATTCTTTCCAAATTAGCATATCCTTTTATATGCAAGCTGGAATGTTTCAGTTTATGGATATAACATAATTTATTTATAAGTCCTGCATTGATAGATATTTAGTTATTATATCAGTTCATTCTCGCATTGCTATAAAAAATACCTGAGGCTGGATAATTTACAAAGAAGAGAGGATTAATGGCTCATGGTTCTGCAAGCTGCACGGAAAGCATGATGCTGGCATCCATTCAACTTCCTCAGGAAACTTAAAATCATGGTAGAAGGTGAAGGGGGAGCACTGACATCTTACATGGCAGGAGCAGGAGCAAGAGAGTGAAAGTGAGGTGCCCCACACTTTAAACAACCAGATCTCATGCAAATTTACTCAGCATCTTGAGGACAGCATGAAGAGGGTGGTGCTAACCCATTCATGAGAAATCCACCCTCACGATCCAGTCATCTCTTACCCAGCCCCACCTCCAACATTGGGGATTACAATTCAACCTGAGATTTGGTGAGGACACAGGTACAAACCATACCATTTGGCCCCTGGCCCCTCCCAAAGCTTATATCCCTCTCACATTGCAAAATGCAATCATGCCTTGCCTTCCCAGTAGTCCCCCAATGTCTTATTTTAGCACTGACTCAAAAGTTCAAAGTCTAAAGTCTCATCTGATACAAGGCAAGTCTCTTCTACCTATGAGCCTGTAAGAAAAACAAAAACAACAACAAAAAAGAAACTAGTTACTTCCAGAATACCATGAGGTTATAGACATTGAGTAAACATTTCCATTCCAAAAGGGCAAAATCAGCAAAGAGAAAGGAGTGACAAACCCCATACATGTTCAAAACCCAGCAGGACAGTCATCAAATCTTAAAGCTTCAAAAAATCTCCTTTGACTTCATGCCTCACATTTAGGGAACATGGGCACTTGGATGTGCCTTTGGCTTGACCATCCTGGTATGACCCAGTGAAGACTCTGTGTGGGGGCTCCAACCACACATTCCCCTCCATACTGCCCTAGTGGAGGTTTCCTGTGAAGGCACAACCCATCTCAGCAGGCTTCTGCCTGGACATCCAGGCTTTTCAAATATATTCTCTGAAATCTAGGTGGAGGCTCCCAAGCCTCATCTCTTGCATTCTATACACCCACAACATTAACACATAGAAGCCTCCAAGGCTTGCACTCTCTGAAGCAGTGGCTGGAGTCTTCCTAAACCTGTGGGCATGTGGCGGTAGGGGCTGCCTCTTAGATCTCCAAAATGCCCTTGAGGCCTTTCCCCGTTATCTTGGCTATCAGCACTTGCTTCCTTTTTCGTTATGCAAATTTCAAAGCCTTCTTGAATTCCTTCACTGAAAATGGGCTTTGCTTTTTTATCACATGGCCAGGCTGCAAATTTTTCAAATTTTATTTACACCCTGCTTCCCTTTAAATATAAGTTCCAACTTCTTTATTTGCTCCTGCATCTGTGTATAGGCTGTTAGAAGCAGTCAAACCACACCTTGGACACTTTGCTACTTAAAAATGTCTTCCACCAGATACCTTAGGTCATCACTCTAAAGTTCAAACTTTCACAGATCCCTAGGGTATGAACAGAATTCAATCGAGCTGTTGGTTAAGGCATAACATGGGTGGCCTCTGCTCCAGTTCCCAATAAGTTCCTTATTTCAGTCTGAGACCTCCTCAGCCTGGACTTCATTGTCCATATCACTATCAGTATTTTGGTTACAACCATTTAATCAGTCTTTAAGCAGTTTCAAACTTTCCCTCATCTTCCTGTCTTCTTCTGAACCCTCCAAAATCTTCCAAACTCTGCCCATGTGCCTACACCACAAGGGCCCTGGGTTTCAAGAACAAAACTGGGTGGCTGTTTGGGCAGACACCAAGGTAGCTGCAGAAGATTTTTTTTTTTTTTTGTACCCCAGTGGTGCCTGGAATGTCAGTGAGATAGAACTGTTTACTCCCCTGGAAAGGGGGCTGAAGCCAGGGAGTCAAGTGGTCTTGCTCAGTGGATCCCACCACCATAGAGCCCAGCAAGATAAGACCCAGTGGCTTGAAATTCTCGCTGCTAGCACAGCAGTCTAATGTTGACCTGGGATGCTTGAGCTTGGTTGGGGGAGGGGAGTCCACTATTACTGAGACTTAAGTAGGCGGTATTCCTCTCACAGTATAAACAAAGTCAGTGGGAAATTCAGACTGGTCAGAGTCTACCACAGAACCGCAAAGCCATGGTAACCAGACTGCCTCTCTAGATTCCTCCTATCTGGGCAGGACATTGCTAAAAGAAAGGCAGCAGCCCCAGTCAGGGACTTATGGATAAAACTCCCAGCTTCCTGGGACAGAGCACCTGGGGGAAGGGATAGCTGTGGGCACAACTTCAGCAGACTTAAACATTCCTGCCTGCTAGCTCTGAAGGCAGTGGATCTCCCAGCACAATGCTCGAGCTCTGCTAAAGGACAGAAGGCCTCCTCAAGTGTGTCCTTGACCCCTGAGCCTCCTGACGGGGAGACACCTCCCAGCAGGAGTCGACAGACAACTTATACAGGAGAGCTCCAGCTGGCATTTGGTGGGTGCCCCTCTGGGACAAAGCTTCCAGAGGAAGGAGCAGGCAGCAATCTTTGCTGTTCTGCAGCCTCTGGTGGTGCTACCCAAGCAGGCAGCAATCTTTGCTGTTCTGTAGCCTCTAGTGGTGCTACCCAGGCAACAGGGTCTGGGGTGGACCCCCAGAAAACTGCAGTAGACCTGCAGAAGAAGGACTTGTTAGAAGAAAAACTAACAAATGAGGTAATAGCATCAACATCAGGAAAAAAAAAAAAAAAAAAAAGGACGACAAGCAAAACTCCATTCAAAGGTCACCAACAGCAATGACCAAAGTAGATAAATCCACAAAGATGAAGAAAAACCAGTGCAAAAGGGCTGAAAATTCCAAAAAACAGAATGCCTCTTCTCCTTCAAAGGATCACAGCTCCTCGCCAGCAAGGGAACAAAACTGGATGGAGAATGAATTTGACTAATTGACTGAAGTAGGCTTCAGGAGGTGGGTAATAACAAACTCTTCCGAGCTAAAGGAGCATGTTCTAAACCAATGCAAGGAAGCTAAGAACGTTGATAAAAAGTTAGAGGAATTGCTAACTAGAATAACCAGTTTAGAGAAGAACATAAGTGACCTGATGGAGCCGAAAAACACAGCACAAGAATGTTGTGAAGCATGCATAAGCATCAATAGCTGAATTGGTCAAGTGGAAGAAAGAATATCAGAGATTAAAGATCAACTTAATGAAATAAAGCATGAAGACAAGATTAGAGAAAAAAGAATGAAAGGGGATGAACAAAACCTCCAAGAAACATGGGTCTATGTGAAAAGAACAAACCTACATTTGATTGTTGTACCTGAAAGTGATGGGGAGAATGGAACCAAGTTGGAAAACACTTCAAGATATTATCCAGGAGAACTTCCCAACCTAGCAAGATAGGCCAACATTCAAATTCAGGAAATGCAGAGAACACCATAAAGATACTCCTCAAGAAGAGCTACCCCAAGTCACATAGTTGTCAGATTCACCAAGGTTGAAATGAAGGAAAAAAATGTTAAGGGCAGCCAGAGAGAAAGGTCGGATTGCCCACAAAGGGAAACCCATCAGACTAACAGCAGATCTTTCTGCACAAATCCTACAAACCAGAAGAGAGTGAAGGCCAATGTTCAACATTCTTAAAGAAAAGAATTTTCAACCCAGAATTTTATATCAAGCCAAAATAAGCTTCATAAAGGAAGGAGAAATAAAATCGTTTACAGAAAAGCAAATGCTGAGGTAGGTTGTCATAACCAAGGCTGCCTTACAAGAGCTCTGGAAGGAAGCCCCAAATATGGAAAGGGAAAACTGGTATGAGCCACTGCAAAAACAAACCAAAATATAAAGACCATCAACACTATGAAGAAACTGCATCAACTAATGGGCAAAATAACCAGCTAGCATCATAATGACAGGATCAAATTCACACGTAACAGTGTTAACCTTAAATGTAAATGGGCCAAATGCCCCAATTAAAAGACACAGACTGGCAAATTGGATAAATAGTCAAGACCTATTGGTGTGCTTTATTCAGGAGACCTATCTCATGTGCAAAGACACACATAGGCTCAAAATAAAGGGATGGAGGAATATTTACCAGGCAAATGGAAAGGAAAATAAAGCAGGAATTACAATCCTAGTCTCTGATAAAACAGACTTTAAACCAACAAAGATCAAAAAAGACAAGTGCATTACATAATGGTAAAGGGATCAATGCAGCAAGAAGAACTAACTATCCTAACTATATATGCACCCAATACAGGAGCACCCAGATTCATAAAGCAAATTCTTAGAGACCTACAAAGAGGCTTAGACTCCAACACAATAGTAGTGGGAGTCATTAACATCCCACTGTAAATATTAGACGGATTAATGAGACAGAAAATTAACAAAGATATTCAGGACTTGAACTCAGCTCTGGACCAAGCAGACCTAATAGACATCTACAGAACTCTCCACCTCAAATCAAGAGAATATACATTCTTCTCAGCATCACATCACACTTATTCTAAAATTGACTACATAATTGGAAGTAAAACACTACTCAGCAAATGCAAAAGAATGGAAATTATAACAATCTTTCAGACCACAGTGCAATCAAGTTGGAACTCAGGATTAAGAAACTCACTCAAAACAACACAACTACGTGGAAACTAAACAACCTGCTCCTGAATGACTACTGGGTAAATAACGAAATTAAGGCAGAAATAAATAAATTCTTTGAAACTAATGAGAACAAAGATGCAATGTACCAGAATCTCTGGGACACAGCTAAAGCAGTGTTTGGAGTGAAATTTATAGCACTAAATGCCCACAGGAGAAAGCAGGAAAGATCTAAAATCGACACCCTAACATCACAATGAAAAGAACTAGAGAAGCAAGAGCAAACAAATTCAAAAGCTAGCAGAAGACAAGAAGTAACTGAGATTAGAGCAGAACTGAAGGACATAGAGACACAAAAAACCCTTCAAAAAATCAATGAATCCAGGAGCTGGTTTTTTGAAAGAATTAACAAAATAGACCACTAACCAGACTAATAAAGAAGAAAAGAGAGAGTAACCAAATAGACACAATAAAAAATGATAAAGGAGAGAGCACTACTGCTCCCCCTGAAATACAAACTACTATCAGTGAATACTATAAACACCTCTATGCAAATAAACTAGAAAATCTAGAAGAAATGGATAAATTCCTGGACACATAGACCCTCCCAAGACTAAATCAGGAAGAAGTTGAATCCCTGAATAGACCAATAACAAGTTCTGAAATTGAGGTGGTAATTAATAGCCTACCATCTGAAGAAAGCCCAGGACCAGATGGATTCACAGCCAGATTCTACCAGAGGTACAAAGAAGAGCTGGTACCATTCCTCCTGAAACTATTCCAAACAGAAAAAGAGGAACTCCTTACTAACTCATTTTATGAGGCCAGCATCATTCTCATACCAAATCTGGCAGAGACACAATAAAAAAGAAAATGTCAGGCCAATATCCCTGATGTACATCGATGCAGAAATCCTCAATAAAATATTGGCAAACCGAACCCAGCAGCACATTAAAAAGCTTATCTACCACGATCAAGTTGGCTTCATCCCTGGGAGGCAAGGCTGGTTCAACGTACACAAATCAATACACATAATCCATGATATAAACAGAACCAATGACAAAAACCATGTGATTATCTCAATAGATTCAGAAAATGCCTTTGGTAAGATTCAACATTGCTTCCTGGTAAAAACACTCAATAAACTAGATATCGATGGAACATATCTCAAAATAATAAGAGCTATTTATGACAAACTCACAGCCAATATCATATGGAATGGGTAAAAGCTGGAAGCACCCCCTTTGAAAACCAGCACAAGACAAGGTTGCCCTTTCTCACCACTCCTATTCAACATAGTATTGGAAGTTCTTACCAAGGAAATCAGGCAAGAGAAAGAAACAAAGGATATTGAAATAAGAAGAGAGGAAGTCAAAGTATCTCTGTCTGTAGATAACATGATTATATATTTGGAAAACCCCACTGTCTCAGTCCAAAATCTCCTTAAGCTGATAAGCAACTTCAGCAAAGTCTCATGATACAAAATCAGTGTGCAATAATCACAAGCATTCCTGTACGCCAATAATAGACAAACAGGGAGCGAAATCATGAGCAAACTCCCATTCACAATTGCTACAAAGAGAATAAAATACCTAGGATACAACTTACAAGGGATGTGAAGGACCTCTTCAAGGAGAACTACAAACCACTGCTCAAGGAAATAAGAGAGGACACAAAGAAATGGAAAAACATTCCATGCTCATGGATAGGAAGCATCAATATTGTGAAAATGGCCGTACTGCCCAAAGTAATTGGTAGATTCAATGCTATTTCCATCAAGCTACCATTGACTTTCTTCACAGAATTAGAAAAAACTACTTTAAATTTTATATGGAACCAAAAAAGAGCCCCTATAGGCAAGAAAATTGTAAGCAAAAAAGAAGAAACCTGGAGGCATCACATTACCTGACTTCAAACTATACTGCAAGGCTACAGTAACCATAACAGCATGGTACTGGTACCAAAACATATATAGACCAATGGAATAGAACAGAGGCCTCAGAAATAACACCACACATCTACAACCATCTGATCTTTGGCAAACCTGACAAAAACAAGAGATGGGGAAAGGATTCCCTATTTAATAAATGATGTTGGGAAAACGAGCTAGCCATATGCAGAAAACTGAAACTGGACTCCTTCCTTATACCTTATACAAAAATTAACTCAAGCTGAATTAATGATTTAAATGTAAGACCTAAATCCATAAAAAGCCTCGAAGAAAACCTAGATGATACTATTCAGGACATACGCATGAGCAAAGACTTCATGACTACAATAACAAAAGCAATTGCAACAAAAGCCAAAATTGACAAATTGGATCTAATTAAACTAAAGAGCTTCTGCGTAGCCAAAGAAACTGTCATCAGAATGAATAGGCAACCTAGAAAATGGGAGAAAATTTTTGCAATCTCCTCATCTGACAAAGGTCTAACATCCAGAATCTACAAGGAACTTAAACGAATTTACGAGAAAAATCAACCCCATCAAAAACTGGGTGAAGGACATGAACAGACACTTCTCAAAAAAATACATTTAGGCAGCCAACAAACATGAAAAAAAGCTCATCACTGGTCATTGGAGAAATGCAAATCAAAACCACAATGAGATACCATCTTATGCCAGTTAGAATGGCAGTTATTAAAAAGTCAGGAAATAACAGATGCTGGAGAGGATGTGGAGCAATAGGAAGGCTTTTGCACTGTTGGTGGGAATGTAAATTCGTTCCACCACTGTGGAAGACAGTATAGCGATTCCTCAAGAATCTATAACCAGAAATACCATTTGATCCAGCAGTCCCATTACTGGGTATATACCCAAAGGATAATAAATAATTCTACTATAAAGACACATGCACACGTATGTTTATTCCAGCACTATTCACAATAGCAAAGACTTGGAACCAACCCAAATGCCCATCAATATAGACTGGATAAAGAACATTTGGCACATATACTCCATGAAATACTGTGAAGCCATAAAAAAATGGATGAAGCTGGAAACCATCATTCTCAGCAAACTAAACCAGGAACAGAAAACCAAACACCACATGTTTTCACTCATAAGTTGGAGTTATACAATGAAAACATATGGGCACAGGGAGGGAAACATCACACACCAGGGTCTGTCAATGGGTGGAGGGGCATGGGAGGGATAGCATTAGGAGAAATGCCTGATGTAGATGACAGGTTGTTGGGTGCAGCAAACCACCATGGCACATGTATACCTGTGTAACCTGCACATTCTGCACATGAACTTAAAGTATAATTAAAAAAAAAATAAGCCCTGATATACTACTTTTTGTCAGAATAATGCTAATAATATACAGCAAATACCTTAGTTGTTGTCTTTAAGCAGCAGAACCTGAGGCAAGTATAAAGGTAAGGATTTGATTTATTTAGAAGATGCAATTCAGGAGCAGTTAAGGGAAGCAAGGAAAGATGAAAAGGAATGGAGTCCATTGCATTACTGTGCTGGTAACTGCCCCTTAAGCTACTGCAGAGGCATAGAAAGTCCCTCAACAGACCTGTGGTATGCAAGAATTCACCAAAGTTTATGGAAGAGAAGTTAACAGATGGGAAAAATGAGGAGGGATATATCTGCTTTACTGTCTCTCATATGAAGTTTCCTATTGTTTCATCCTCACCCCATAGGGATAGACTCCCCTTCACTGTACAGGCTGCATAGTCCACTCACATGGAGGCTACTTGTGAAGCCAGATAACACACACAGAAATGCTGAATTTCTTGGAGTCTGGCAGCAAACAAGGAGTTTGCCAGTTCTGAGGTCCTAATCCGTGGGAAGAAAGGAGACAATCAGCAGCACCTCAGAGAGTAAGAAAACCCAAAATAATTTTATTTTGTATGTTTGACTGCAGTACATACAAAGAGTTTAGCTTATTAGCTTTTCAGTGATTACCTAATATTAGCAAATCTCTCAGAGTAATTCATTTCAGGAACAAATTACAATACAGCAATGCGTCTGTATCCCTTGAAACAAAAAAAAAAAAAAAGAATTTGGAAAAACTTGGTAGCCCTTCTGTGTTTTAAACAAAAGTCCATATAAAGAAAAATAGAACAAAAGTATATAAACATTATGTTAAAACTACTACAAAACAATAGTACTTTATAAATATTAATGGTGTAAAGCAAGCTGTACAAATTGAATTGTTTTTGAAGTTATATCTGAATACAACAAATGAAGTAATATAAATCAGATATAAGGATTATTTTAAATTTTGTATATTGTTATATACCTATGAAAATCTCTTAGAAACATTTTGAAGTTTATAGGTAGAAAAGCAACTAATTATATTTACAATTTATAAGACATTTGTATATCATAGCAGAATACATAATAAATATGTAGAAACCAATAACTTTCCCCAATGGTAGTAATAATCAGTTAGCAATAAAAAAGAAAAAATAAAATTTAGACCCCCACATTAAGGGCTAAGAGATTACAGAGTAAGATGCTGTTCAGTATGTTCAAGGTACAGAGACAGAAGTAACTATAATCAAAAGAATAACATTTTTCACCAATCCTGAGAAGATGAAAATTGTTGCATTTATTTAGATTTTGTTTACATTGTTACATCTAAACAACTTCTTCATGAGAGTGAATGTACATATTGAACCTTTTTGGGTTCTTTCTTTTATAGCATTAAGTGTATTAACATCATTTTAAACAGCTGAACACATGTATAGTACTTTTTGTTGACCTACACTAACACATGAATACTGCAGAGCAATCCTAGGGTAGTATGGGGGAAAGGAAGTAGAGAAATGCCTTCACTGCTCTCTGTGAAAAATGAATGTCTTCAACATGATATGTTTTGCTAATTTTTTAAATTTTATAGGCCAGAAGAAAAGCTTAGATATTTTCATAATATTTATTATTGAATAAGTAGGGATTGAAATAGGATAGTAGCCATAATACCAATTAATCGATAAAGCCAATAAATTAATACTGCTAAAAATAGACTCTTACTCCTTTTAGAGTTTGTTCAGGCATTCCTAATTTCCACTTCTACCCTCTCAAATATCTGAATGTTTTCACATTCTTAAATAAGGAGCCAGTAGAAAACCAGAATCCTGCACCATTGAGTATAAAGAAAAGAGTATTAAGGAATGAAAAAAATTAAAGGCACATATTAAAAGGGTCACAGCATAATCCCTAGAAGTGTTTAATTTTGAGCACAACTGTACCCTGAAGACCCCAGGAAATGATATGCTTTTTCCCACCAGCAACACAGTCACTTGAGTATTTCTTTCACACCTCCATTGAAAAAAAAAAAAAAGACCGGGCATGCAGCTTAATATTGGTATCTAAACCACACAGGGTAGTTTATATTTTGCACAGAAAACCCAAATAATAAGTGAAATTTATTTTTACAAAAGTAATTTATTTGTTCTACTAATAGAAAATAATTATTGATCATTTGTGCCAGTCACCATGCTAAGCTTTTAAACAAAATGATCTCATTTTAACTCCCAGTGACCCACGACATTACTGTCCTATTTTGCAGATGAGAATAGTGGGGCTTATGGAAGTTGGCTAACTGTATACACGGCTAGGAAGTGGTGGCAATACAATTCAAATTTAGATTTAAGTCCAAAGTTTTAATTTCTAAACTGCAATGCCACAGTGCCTTTTGCGTAGAAGACTTTTGACTCTAGAGAATTTAAGTCAATTCATTTGTTTACATTGTCAAAAATTAAAATTCCAGATAAACTGAAATTTTTAGTATTGATGGAAATTCACTGTACAGATTGATCACCCTGCCAGAAGTAGTTCAACAAGCTATTTCTATGAGCTTCTAAAACTGAAGAGAGGTCCATTCTTTGTAAGACCCTTTTTTTAAAAAAAAGAAAAAAGATCCCAATTTTAGGACAATTCTATTAGTGATGGTTAATTAAGAATAAAGCTAAATTATCAGTTACAGAGAAATAGTCTGTCCAACTGAATAAAATTCCTGATATTTTTCTCTACTGAAAGAGTGTAAAAAATAAAGCAGTTAGCCCATTTCTTCAGTGTCATTTAAATTGCATTTATATGATAATTTTGGAGTGAAAGTGGAGCTCATGTATTAATATTTGGCCCTATGTAAATTAGACTATAAATTTAGTAAATAAATTATTCACTTTTCACCATAGTTATATTTGTTATGGAAGAGAAATAATAGTGGATAACTTTTTGAAAAAACACTTTTCTTGATTTTTTTGTATTTCTTGGACACTACCATACTCAGGAGAGCATTTATTTTCCTGCACACTAGAAAACTCATACCCAAAGAGAGGAGAGAAAAGTCACTTATAGCCCTCAAGCTGCAATAGCTACAGGCTGATATGATGTCATTAATACATCTCAGAATGTCTAGTTTTTAAAGTAATTCTAACATGCCTTGTATACTGTGACTATACTTAAGAAATTGATTTGGACAGCTCCAAAATCAAACATCTTGATAAGATGTATAAATCAAGGATAATAGTTATAACTTCTTTGAAAATCTCTTACAATAATAAAAACTATGTTTTTGGCACAAATTTAGTTAATGTGGCATCATAATTCATTTAGTCAACAGATACTTATGGGTTTTTTACCCCTTTGGATATTGCATTGCACTATAATTAGGGGTCAAATCTTGATTTTGTGATTGTTATTTTTCATGAAATAAGTAGATTATATTAAATAGTTGTTTTTAGTGTAAATAACACATTAAGAAAAGATAATGATGTAATTATAGAGCTATGACATTTTCAAACTACTTTTTCAATTGAATGTATTCTGTTCCTCTCTGAATCTATTATATTTGAAGCCAGTTAAATAATTCTTTGCTTTTTTTCTTGTTTATTTCTTCATTGCAGTATCTGACAAATGATAATAACCAAATTAAAACCACTTGTAATTCTAAGCATAAATTAAATGAATGTATAATTATGAAATGAATATATTCCTCAGTTTCAGATTCGTTGAACTGAATAGAGGCTTCTACATTTTTTAATGCATTTTTTTTAAGGAGTCTTACTGTTACCAAATTTCCAGTTTCAAATTTATGTGTTTAAGTTTTATTACTTAAGATTTTGTTGCCTTTTCTCTCTGCAGCTGCACTCTGAATTCCTGTGTCAGTTCAGGCTTATAAATCCCAGATGAAAAGAATGAAATTTTTTTTTGTTATTTGCTTTATGCCAGTAGTTCTTAATCAGAGGCAGCTTTCACCCAGGGGATGTTTGATAATGCCTGGAGACATCGTTAATTGTTACTAAAGAGGAGGGAGGGAAATGTTGCTACTGACATGATACAGGACTGGGAAGCTGCTAAACCTCCTACAATGCACAGAAGAATTTTCTGCATCAAAAATGATCTGATACAAATATCGATAGTTTCACTGTTGAGAAATCGTCTATATATAATATCCTTGATTTTTTTATTCTAAAATTTAGTAAAATGATGAGTTAAATTTAATCATTTTTGTCATGATTAGCATGGTGAGGGATGACATGAGCCTCAAAAGTCATAGGGCTCATGCCTGGGAATAGAAAATCAAAAGATGACAATAACACATGTGAAATAGTTTAAGTTTCAGTAAGTTGGAATTAAAACTTTCAGGTGTTCTTTAGAACAAAATCTTCGTTGTCTCCACACAACTGAAAACTAAGTGCACTTAATTCCAACAGTTTGAATCCCATGACATGTGGAAAGATGAGAATGAGCAGTGTCCACTTGACAGGCACGTATGTTAAACACGATCTTAATGTTTAGTAAAAAAGGGGAAATTTTTATTAAGGCAAGGAGGGAATGTGAACATGATTGAAGGGGTAGAGCATACAGATTAAAGCTATTTGAAATGAAAGTAGGTTTGGGGAGAAAACAGTGAGTATTGTCGAGAGAGAAGTCGTCCTCTGTAGAAGGATAATAAGAACATATAGCTTATTTGGGGATGGTCTGTCTGTGCTGCTCAGGGTGAGGAGTCAAGGGCTGAAGAAGTTTAAATGTTTCATAACTCAATAATGTCATCAAGATACAGAAGAATAAATTACTTGGATTGCGATACCAGCTTTTAAAAATTAGCTGAATTTTTCTAATTGATTATTTCAGCTCATAGTGGTGGATGACAGCAAATGAAGGACATTTTGGCAAGTGGCTCAGCATGAAAAAGATAATGGGCATAGTTACCTTGATAGTAACTGGAAACATGAAAGATTCAATGCAAAAGCAACTTGTTCCATAACATATTTCTTGCACACGTTGGCTTCATGATTTTGGTACCTTGAGGCATGCAGGGCAGCTTGAGGGTGCTGGGAAGTTTAAGTTGTTTAGCTATTTTTTAAAAACGGTGACAGTTTTATGGGCTGGAGGAAAATGTTTGTTGGGTAGAATTCTCCCTAAGTGATTGAAGAGAATTTTAGACATTTATCTCTTCTTGGCATCATTCAAACTTTTGATAACTGGGAATGGGGTAAGGAGAAAAGTCCAGTTTTAGGAATTGAATCAGAGACAAGGAAGACAAGGGAACAGGGAGGGCTTCACTATAGGAAAGTCAGATTTGATAGCCCCACTCTCAGAAAGAAGAAGAGTGCTTAAATTTAGGAGAAGCACAGGGTTTGTGATCACACATCTAGTATTACATTTTGAACCAGATTATCCAATGAGGTGGACCAGCTCTGAAGCTCTTTCTCATATTGGTAGAATGTGACACTGGAATTAACCTTCAAGTGGTGCTCCAGGGGCGGACTGGACCTTGAGGGGGCATAACATGAGATAGGGTGGTTGGAGAGGGACTGATGTCTTTTGAATACCAATTAAGTGCTAGACACTATCCTAAGTGCTTTTGGCATGCTATCAGATTAATGAGATACATTTTTTTTAGAGACCTTTTACTGATGATAAAACTGAGAAGCAGTAAATGGCATTATTTACATGTCTAGCTTTTTGAAAAGACTAAGAAACTCATCTCTGGGAAAATAAGGCAAAGACTGACAGTGTGTACATTGAAGGTTTATTCAGCTTTAAAATGCTTCTAATAAGCCTGTTTTTTTTTTCCTTATCAGGAGGTTAACTCACATGAATTACTTCTTAGACTGCTAATTATCCAGATAGTTGGTTCCTCTTTTTCTCTTTGTGATTAATTATTAGTATTTCTCTAGAGCTCACCTGGCTAATGTTCTTTTGTTTCTCTCATAGGCATCATGCTAATGTCTCCAAGTGGTCAGGTGATGTGTGGTTTGTGCTATCAGCTTTAGAAAATAAATCTTAGCTCAACATTCTCCAAACTTTCAGATGTTTTTCAGGACAAAAATCTTTACTGTTTCAACACAATTGAAAGTGAAGCATGCTTAATTTTTCTGTTTAAATATTTATTCCAAAGTGACTCAATCATATGATAAAAGTGTTTCTGCAGTCATTAGTCATTTAGCAAACACACAAAAAAAAGAAAAAAGATAGAAAACATACATATTGCAGAGTAAAACATATTACAGCCATCAAATATTAAAAGGTGTAAAATATTGCAGTTTCACAGTAAACATTTATATATAGGTAGCTACTATTTAAGACAGCTCAAGCTAAGGGATACATGGATGATCTTATTACATTTAAGTATATTCTTTTGATAAAACACTAAATATGTGATACATACTTTATGTAAAATACATAAGTATTTATTCATACCAGAAAGAAACATGCAATCATTTTAGTAATGTACACACAAAATCTCAAAGAGGAACTATCTGGAGGAGTTTTAAATAACACTTATTATCTGTCTATCATATTTTGAAGACTGTTAGCATAATTGTTGCAGTAATACAATTGTATTACAAAGTTTACTGATTCATTTACTCTTGGGAAAAACTATTCTAGGCACAAAGTTCTATATAGAATGAATTAACTTCATGTATTAGTCTCTTCAGGCCGCTATGACAAAAATAACATAGACTAGAGGTAGTTAATAAGCCAATCCTGTAAACCCTGTAAATTTGTTTCTCAAAGTTCTGGAGGCTGTAAATCTGAAATCAAGATGCTGGCAGATTCAAAGTCTGTTGAGGACTGGCTTCAGAGATGGCCATTTTTCATCATAATCTCACATGGCAGGGGAGGGATCTCTCCAGAGTCTCTTTAATAAAGACACTAGTCCCATTTATGAGGGCTCTGCCATCCACATCTCGTATGGCCCACCTCCTAGTACCATTACCTTACCTTGAGATCTGGATTTGCATATAAGAATATTGAGGAAACACATATATCCAGTTTATTGGATAATCTTCCTTATGTTGAGGAAACACATATATCCTTGTTTTTACCCAGTAAGAACAAGGCATATAATATCTGAGATAGGCTGGGTTTTAGAGTCTCTGCAGACAGGGCTGGGGACTGTGGTGAAGTGAAAGCACATGTCTGATCAGTGGTAGCATTAGTTACTCAATTTCTAATGATTTTTGCCATTTATGAATAGGGAAGCAATGTGACAGATCTCTGCTTTTTTTTCAAGCAAGATCATAGCTTGATTTTTTTAATGTGAAATTTTCTTATTTTTAAAATTGGTTCTAATTAAAACTATTTATGTATTTCCTATTTCCCTTTTTACTTTATGTGAGAAATAAGTATAATATTTCTAAGATGTAAAATTTTATATCATCTTTCTTCTTGACAGAGATTGTATGTTGTTTTACAGTTCATGATGTCTACACTCTTAATTTAAATTTATACTTTCCTGAAATCATAACCAGTATGCATTTGTAGTGAAAAAATACATGTTTCTGGGCCAAAAATTATAATGTGTTAATACTGAATGTAGTATGAAACCTGTATTAGTTCATTTTCAAACTGCTATAAAGAACTACCTAAAACTAGGTAATTTATGAAGAAAAGAAGATTAATTGACTCATAGTTCTGCATGGCTGGGGAGGCCTCAAAAACCTTACAGTCATGGCAGAAGGCAAAGAGGAAGGAGTTATGTCTTACATAGCTGGAGCAGGAGGAAGAGAGTGAAGGTGGAAGTGCCACACACTTTTAAATAACCAGAGGTTCTCCATGGGGGTCTCTGACCCTGCAGCAGCCTTCTGCCTGAACATCCACGCATTTTCATGCATCCTCTGAAATCTAGGTGGAGGTTCCCAAACCTCAACTCTTGTCTTCTGCATACCTTCAGGCCTAACACCACATGGAAGCCTCCAAGGCTTGGGGCTTGCACCCTCTGAAGCAATGGCCCAAGCTGTACCTTGGCCCCTTTTATCCTTGGCTGGAACTGGAGCAGCTGGGATGCAGGGTGCCATGTCCTGAGGCTGCACAGAGCAATGGGGCCCTGAGTCCAGCCCATGAAACCATTTTTCCCTTCTAAGCCTCTGGGACTGTGATGGGAGGGGCTGCTGTGAAAATGTCTAAAGTTCCCTGCAGACATTTTCCCCATTGTCTTGGGTATTAACATTTTGCTTCTCTTGTGCAAATTTCTGTATCCAGTGGCTTGAATTTCTCCCCAGAAAATGATTTTTTCTTTTCCACCACATGGTCATGCTGCAAATTTTCCAAACATATACTCTACTTTCTTTCTTTCTTTTTTTTTTTTGAGATGGAGTCTTGCTCTGTCGCCTAGGCTGGAGTGCAGTGGCTTGATCTCGGCTCACTGCAAGCTCCACCTCCCGGGTTTACGCCATTCTCCTGCCTCAGCCTCCTAAGTAGCTGGGACTACAGGCACCTGCCAGCATGCCTGGCTAATTTTTTTTTATATTTTTAGTAGAGACGGGGTTTCACCGTGTTAGCCGGGATGGTCTCGATCTCCTGACCTCGTGATCCGCCCATCTCAGCCTCCCAAAGTGCTGGGATTACAGGCGTGAGCCACCGCGCCCGGCCTTACTCTACTTTCTTTTTAACATAAGTTTCAATTTCAGACCGTCTCTTTGTGAACACGTATGACTGTATGCTTTCAGAAAAAGTCAGGTCACATCTTGAATGCTTGCTGCTTAGAGATTTCTTCTGCCAGATAGTCTAAATCATTTCTCTAAAGCTTAAAGTTCCACAGATCTCTAGGGCAAGGGCAAAATGCCACCAGTCTTTTTGCTAAAGCATAGCAAGAGTCACCTTTATTCCAGTTTCCAACAAATTTCTCATCTCTATCTGAGACCACCTCAGCCTGGACTTCATTGTCCATATCACTGTCAGCACTTTGGTCAAAACCATGCAACAAAACTCTAGGAAGTTCCAAACTTTTCCACATCTTTCTGTCTTCTTCTAAGCCCCCAAACTATTCCAACCTTTTCCCATTATCCAATTCCAAAGTCACTTCCACATTTTCAGGTATCTTTATATCAATGCCCCATTTCTCTCAGTACCAATTTTCTGTATTAGTCCATTTTCATACTGCTATGAAGAACTACCTGACACTGGGTAATTTATAATGAAAAAAGGATTAATTGACTCACAGTTCCACATGGTTGTGGAGACCCCAGGAAACTTGCAATCATGGCGGAAGGCAAAGGGATAGCAAGTCATAGTGGCAGGAGAGAAAGAGAGTAAGGGGGAAAGTGCCACACCTTTAAACCATCAGACCTTATGAGAACTCACTATCACAAGAACAGGATGGGGAAAACTGCCCCCGTGATCCTATCACCTCCCACTAGGCCCCTCTCCTGACACATGAGAATTACAATTCAAGATGAGATTTGGGTGGGGACATAGAGCCAAACCATAACAACACCCATGATGGAAAAAGTTGGCATTCACTTAAAATTTTGTCAATAATCATACACTAGAATTTCATTGATTTCTCAAAAGTAGTTCAATTTATTGAATCAACTACATTGTTGATTAAAAGTATAACAAAAGGAGTTTGGAAATGCAAAATGTATCTACCTGCTTCTTTTAAAAATTACCATTGTGAAAAAGTGAACAAGAAACACAATAACAAATGACATATTTGCTACAATTTGTCAAGATCTATAATCCCCCCAAGTTTAAAATGGAAATGGTAAATGATACTCCAAACCAAAAGAAGGTCAAAAGTGAATGCTTACAGAGCATGATCAAACCAGATGCTGATTTATTTTAAAATCATAGAAAATTAAATAGTGAGCATAATAAACCCTGGAACATAAAGCTGAGGAAAAGGGCTCGACACAGGTAGATTATTTCAAATTTTTTACTGGAAGAAGTTAGACCTTCAGGTACCTTTATCATATGCATTTAGATTGCTTGCATGTTTTCCTTCCTTAGGAGAGGTTATATATTTTATCTAGGGAAATTTCACTTGGATTACCATAAAATCAGTTTCTCTAAACAGAGAGGAGGATAGACATAAATGTCTAAGTAAAAATATGAAGTCATATAAATGTCTATATCCTAAACATTAAGACTTATAGCTCCCATTCCACACCTATGTCACATTTTCTGGTAGCCTGGCAATACTCCAGACTGGTAATTAAAAGGTCCTTCTCTGAAGAAGTTTAATGTTCCAGAAAAAATACCTCCACATTCTGATGTTTAGAAATTTCCAAAACATAGGTTGGACATCACTTTGTTGCCCATTGACGGCATATTCCATACTCTTAGAACTTGTACTCAGCTTTAATGCCTAATTTATACATATAAGTTGAGAATAAATGGTCACCAAAAATACGAGAAAAAAGGGGTCCTATCCGTTCCACTCGATCACATTAGAATAGAATGCAGAGTGCTCTGCTTCCAGTGGAGGCCAGATAAGTTTCTACTGGACCAATCTCTCATTGATATAACTATACACTTTGGACAAAATATTTTTAAAACTATCCAAGGGTATTAGAGAGTAAACAAAAGCAAGAAGATACTACAGAAGACTTCACACTTGGAAGAAAGAATGGTACGAAGTAATTTCCCATTTTTAAAAATGTCTTTGTGATAATTTCAGGCTGAAGTCTGCAGTACAGGGTGATTACTTAAGACTTTATGTTTTATAAAGTTTTTTTTCTTTTTTTCTGTTTAAAGATTTTTATTTTTAAGGAAAGGTAGAGTTGAATGCCCTTCAGTGAAGCCAGGAAGTCCTTTTGGATAAGAATTTGGAAGAAAAAAATAAATATAATGTCCTGTAAAGAAACTGTTATGTTTGCATAGGTGTATAAATGATAGAGAAAAGAAGTTAATTTTATGAAAAACTAACTTTATTATTTAAATCAAGTAAACCACTATATATTCCTGTGCATCATACTCTTCTCTAAATGCTTCACAAATATTAAATCATCTAATTAACCCTATGAGTTGGACAATCTTAAATATACATCTTACACATGAACATGTGAAAGTACCGAGAGGTTAAATAATATCCTCAAGGTCTCAAAACTAGCAAGTGACAGAGCCCTCTTGGGTTCTGTTATGAATAGATAATCTAGTCAAACAATACTTCCTTCTCAATTTCTTTCATAATGTTAATGTATTGTACAACATGGGGCCATGGCAATGTCTCAGTGCAAAGATTATGAACAGATTCTCCTTCACTCAAACTTTGATTTGCCTAGACAAGGCTCTTTTATTTTTTGGCTTCAAAACTACTCAATTCGGGGGCATATGGCATTGCTAAAGAAAAATTACCCAACGATACCTGCTAAACCATGGTAAGGGAGACTTCATTCAGGACCATGGGGATAGGTATAGGGACCACTGCAATAGGGTCTTGCAGTTGGGGAGTGTGAGTTCAATTCTGAATATAGTGTGGGCAAGTGAGAATTTATAGACAAGGTGCAGACTCAGAGATCAGTGGATGGAAAATTACTAAGAGGAAACTTCAAGGATAAAGGGAATTCTGGTTAAACTGACCTGACAGGATTTTTGCTGAAAACAGGCTGGAGTGATTAGATGGTGGATATGAAGAACCTGATTAGACATTGAGGATGATCAGATACCAAGGATGGGGCTCTGGGGTTCTTACTAAACTAACTTACCAAGATTCTTTCCTAAAACTGAGTTTTACAAGGAAGTACACAGATGGGCCTAGGAGAAGTTTCAGAAGCCTGACTAATGTATGGCCAAGCAAAGAATCTTTGTTGATATTTAATTAAAATGCCAGACTCTTTTCTATGATAGGTCTTATCACAAATGTACTCTGCATTCGTTTTGTATATTATCACTTTACACTGAACTTGGGCCAGTGACCAGCCTTGGCAGGAGAAAAGAGTTGGATTCCTTTCGTGACCTCTGTAGACCCACCAGGCACTTTGCTAGCACATCTGCAAACAGAACTCTCTCCCTCATTCATCTTAGAGCTCTCCAGCGTTTCATAAGCTTTCCTTTTCTCAGGCCTTAAGAATCTCCCAGATTTCTTTGATTGCTAGTCCCTTTCTGAGAGTCGCTTCTCCACCTCTTCCTGCCTTTTGTCTTTCCTTTTCTGTTTTTTTTTTTCTCTTTTTCTTTTCATCTCTTTCCTAACTACCCTTCACACAGAGACTCAAAGGTTGCCCCACCACTTGGCCCACTGCCAACTTAGCAGTTCTCAGTAATACACTAGGTTTCCAGACTGTTTGGTTCAACTGCTTTATTTACATGTATATATTTCGCCCCCCCGACCCCACCTCCTGCCTTGGGAGAGCCCTTTGTGGTAAGAAAAGTCAAGTTTATTTTTGTACAGGGTGAATGTTTCACAACCTTCTTGGTAATACAAGATTGGTGTCAAACACTTTAACTCATACAGATTCTATATTTCCTTGGCAGGGAGAAAATGTATAAAATAACAAAGATATCCTATCCCTCATAATAAACACAATATAAAAATCATGTAGTAAATCACAACAAAATTATACAGAGAGAGAGAGAGAAACTTCAGACTAATTTGGTATTAAAGTTATAGATTAACCTTAAGGAAAATTAACCTGAATTTCTGAAGGCCTATAGTCTAATGAGAAAAAGGTCTGACACCTTTTAAATTTTTCCATATAGTCTCACCTTTTATATATTTTTAACACTAAAATACCTCTGGAGAAAAATACACATGCATTCTATTTATATAAAGTATTTTTCCCTTTAATTAATTCTTGCAATCTACAATGATAGGCAAGTCAAGTATAATTTTTCTCTTTGTTATTGCACTCAAACACTCATGCGAAAATAGTAAAATGTTTTATTTTTCTTTTTTTCCTTTACTGAAATTGGTGGCTTACATCATACTGAGGGGCCCACATGAATATTTGTTTTTAAATTAGGACCATATTCTCAATTCGCTACACAATAAAGGGATTATACATTTAAAAGAACTGTATGCAATCAAGAAGAAATTTTAATTAATCACAAATAGAACTGGCCCAATGGAAATAATTTGACCCGACAGTTTGAGGTTTGATCAGCACAACATAGAGATTAAGAAGACTTTTGACCTGAACAGAGTCAGAGTTGGTTCAGTCTGGAACTTCAGAAAGGGAACACTAATGGGTTCAAATCACACAATATCATTGTTTCCCATAATGCTACCATCCCATTAGCAACCAGTGAGAAACTTGCTTAGTTTTCTGTAGAAACCATCTAGTAGCATATATAGCTCTGGTCCACAATGAAGCAACAGAGATTATGCCACAACAAACTATACTCTTTCTCTCATGTTCTCTATGTGCAAAAACTGAGCCAGCTCCTTTGAAGCACTAATTGACTGTCGGTATCAATTAGGGGCCTGACTGCTTTCTAACTTACATTTATGTCTCCACAGTAACCACATTGGTATTTGGGGGAGATTGGGGGTACTTACTGAAAAGTTCTTAAATATGTACAGCATAAAAAAATAACTGAGATTTTGGAAAAGCTAGTTAGAACAGGGCCCAGCAACTCTTACTTTTTAACAGCGTCTTTGTGTTGAAAGCTGAAAATTTTACTACAATGGAATTCTTTATTAGAGTAGCAATATCAATATATAGATAAATGGATTATACAGCAAAAATATCAGCCCAAGAGAAAGAAAAAACTTAGTAGGAGCACTGAGAGTAAAGAACTCCAGTGATGACTTCTGTCATAAGAACAATGGATAAAGAAACATGACATAGAGTAAAAGACAGAGTATGTGGTGGGAAGAATTTGACTCTAATGCTAGAGAAAGCTGAGTTTGCTTCTTGCTTGCCACTTGTTAGCTGGTATAACTTTTAGAAACTGAGTCCCAGTTTTCTTATATATTAAACTGAGATATTGATGTCACCTTTGCAGGTATGTTGGGGGAAATTAAGTTAACTAAAGCATATAGAAGACAATGAATCATTTCTGGTACATAGTAGGTGCTCTGTAAATATCAGGTATTGTTATCGTCATCATGTCAGGACCTGGAAAAGAGAAATACAAGTATAATATAAATAATGCCTAACACTGAAAATAAAAAACTCATCACTTTGAAAAAAAAAATTGGTAGACTTATTCTGTTACCTCGAATACCAAACTAAATCCAATGCATTGAAGTTATGATAAGAAATTAGAAGAGCAAGTGCTTTTCTAACAATCAGAACAGAATGGAATCTGAAATAAACCTGATTGTGGATAACCACCTATCAGATTGTTAGAGATAGGATGATGCCTATAGTGAGACAAAATGGACCTAGAATTTTTATTAATCAAGATATTTTATAATTATAGTATTTCTCATTAAAAAGAAATCTATGGATTGGTGGACTTCCTGAAATTATTATAGGATAAATATTAATAATTAGTTCACAGCTATATTACAATGACAGAAAATACACTTACTAATCTATAAGAAATGAAATTGGTAGAGAATTACAGTAAACAGGGATTAAAATATCTGGGGTACTTACTATTATAGTTTGATATTTGGGAATTGTACATAATATGCATCAAGTACATAAATGCTACTATTGTAGCAATTAAACATTCAGCCATCAAAATGATGAACAAATAATATTTAAACATAGAGTTTATATAGTTTCTAGATTACTAAAATGAAGGGAGCACTGAAATTTTACTGAAAGCAAATTGTGGTCCTTGAACATTGGTCAATAACAATTTTCGTGTTATATTATTAGAGTTTTGGAAAAGATCGTTCTTTAGAAAATCTGTAAATGGCACAACAATATGTCTACTCTAAACAAGAAAAATACATAATTGCATTCACTCTATGACTAATTGAAAACTTGTGTGATAAGCCTGTTTAACAAAACTTTACATAATCAGAAACAAGATATATTATTCTGTTCTTGCTCTGCTATGAAGAAATACCTGAGACTGGGTAATTTGTAAAGAAAAGAGTTTTACTTGGTGCATGGTTCCACAAACTATACAGAAAGCATGTCTGGGGTGGCCTCTGGAAACATACAATCATGGTGGAAGGCAGATGGGAACAGGCACATCTTCACATGGCTGAAGCAGGAGGAAAAGAGAGATGAAAAGACAAAAGTGCCACACACTTTTAAACAACCAGATCTTGTGAGTACCTACTCACTATCACTAGAGCAGCACCAAGGGGGAAATCCACCCCCCATGATCCTATCACCTTCCACCAGGCCCCACTTCCAACACTGGGGATTACAATTGACATGAGATTTGGGTGGGGACACAGATCCAAAAGCAAACCACATCACAAGATGTTTTTGATCCTGTTGGTAGGAAACAACCACAAGGTACCAGTGCAGATTATTTCTTCACTTCAGAGAGAACACTTCAGTTTAGATTCTGAAATTAAGCATGCCATTTTCGTAAAACAAATGCACAAGTAAAAATTTACCCTGAGCCATCAATGATTCAATCACTAATGATTCAATCAATGATTCAGTCATTCACTGATGATTATGAAAGCAAGAGGTAGGATGTTTTAATATATGGATCATGAGACTAAGTGGTAAAAAGTAGGTTCTAGTTATGATTCATTGGGAAAAATCACCTAAAATCTTTTATTGCAATTTCTTCATTAAATTACAGCATTGGGCTGTATAATTCCTAAGGTCCTCTCAGATTAGAAATTTTTCTAATCTCAAATGAATAAATCTTTGGTTACAATCCATTATCCTAACTAGGATCAACTGTTATTAATTGTAATATATTTGTACAGAGATATGTAATTTATTAGAACTCCTACTGAAAATTCCTAACTCCAAAAATGTTATATTGTGTTTCCCTGCCAAATCCATGGGAAGGGGATCAGAGCTTGGAAACAATTTCCTTTATAATCAAAAGCTTTAGGTTTCTCTAACTCAGATATCTTAGTTAGAAAATTGGTGAAGCCAAACATCCAGTCTGATTTCCTTGGCTTTGCCAAAAGGATAAAGAGATTCACTGGGCAAGTTGGTAGTGTCTTTTCCCCAGGACTGCTGTAAAGCATCATGATCTTTGCTATGTAACTTCTCCCTGACCCTTCTTTAAAATACAGAACCTACTGACTTCCTTAAGTTTAAGGTCAACATTACTCATTGGAGCAACTCCAGATCTGAAGAGAGTTCCCCAAATGCAAAAGTTTATCTGGGAGAAGATAGATATTTTTAAACATAATTTAAACATTACCTCTATGTTGTTCAAGACTGTGATATATTGATTTCCTCATTGTACTTTTTTGTTTATGGGTAATAGAGTCATTGAGAGAAGGTATTCCTAAACAAAGAGAAAATAAATAGCAATGCATAATAGCTTTGAAAAACTTACTAGTATTTTATAGTTGAAAGATATCTTTTTTCTCCAAAGTTCTGGCTTAAATTTTTCTTAGTATTCACTAATTGCTTCTGATTTAGAATTACTTTGAACTATACTTCACTATAGCTTCCTTCTACAAGACTCGAACAATGCATAAGAGTAATAAAAATCTGCTTATTACATTTTCACATGTCCAAACCCAAACCAATTGTGGGTAATAGTAAAGAAACATTGGTATTGACTTACAAGAGTCATGGTTTACTCTCCGAATCTGGGGATATTCTCATTGTGTGCGAAGACCCTGGCTTTGCAAAAGAGGGAGGATAATGAATTAAATTAGAAGGGAATAAGATGGGAATAGTTCTCAGGAAATTACCTGATAGATTTGTTTCTCAGTTGTGCAAACCAGAGAAAGAAAACCTGTGGGATAATTGGTATAAGCAAAGAGCATTATCATCATCCATCTCCCATTCTGAAAACAGTATGTATTTTCAATGGAAAAAACTATTCTCTAGATCTGTGCTTCTTAAATTAGTGACACAATTATAAAAGAAAGCATGATTCTTTGAAGTTTAGATGAAATCTTCTGATTTCATAGGATATTGTGAGCCAATTATGCTATTGCTGTTCATATGTCTATAATAGCATAGGATATGCTCTCAGGAACACAATGTATTTATGTAATTATATTTATGTAGTCAATATAATTAGAACCCAGAGAACAACTTAACCCATATTCAATGGTCTTAATGCCCAGAATGTGGTTTCTTTTACTCCTGCAGAATAAAACATAAAAAATGTAGAGCTTCAAATTTGTTTAACAAAGGGAGGCTGTGGTTAATCTTTTAAAAATCATATATGTCACATATTTTCTGAATTTTATAAAGAGTATTAGGCAGTGATTAAATAAAAGATTGACTGCCACTACTTTATACAAATCTAATGCAATTATTCAAACCATTCAGTAACATTAGCAGTAGAATGTCCTGTTTAGAGAGCTTTATAAACCAAGCTCAGGCCAGGTGCTTTAGCCGGCCACATTCAATTTTCAGCCTCTAGTTGTGCACTTATACAATGCATAATAAGAATTAGCTGAAAGGATTAATATTTTAGATATTCAATATAGTTTTGTAAATTGATTTGGCAAAGGATTGTATCACTTTACATTGAATTTACTTGCATTTGGTATTGTGAAAACACATAAACATCTCAACATATGTTAGTAAAAGAAAAGATAGAAACAATGGTTTTATACCTGGCATTTAGAAGCCATCACATAGCTGAATAAGATATCTGAACCCCATTTTTAATGAAATTTTAGCATGTTATTTTGACATTTCATGTATTATCCTCAGGGCCCCCTCCGATGTGAACTGCAGCTGCATTAGAAAAATCCCATGTTTGCTGATAGCATCCCACATCACATGCTCAACACATATTTCTCTAATATTCTGCCTCAGGTACTTCTCAGGGTTCTGTTCAGCCCACATGGAAATGCAGTCTGAAAGCTTGGAGGGACAATTTTCTGTAATATTCTATGTGGGTCTCAGCTGACAAGATGTAAAAAGCTCAACCTGGTATTGACTCTTCTCCTGAATCTATCTTACTATCCCTGTTTCTTCACTTATTCTCCCTTAGTTTGCTTCCGTGTAAACCACCTGCTTGTTTTAAGCTCCATTTTTTCATGAATGCAAAGGAATATGAAAACTTTTTAAAACTTACAGTATTAATTATTTATTCTTTAAACGTTTATTGAACCCCTATAATGTGCTAGACCCCGTGGTAATTCCTGGAAAGACAAGGAGAAAATGGTCATTTCCTGTGAAATCAGGTAGAATATAGCCCAATAGTAAAACATGATACTAAGTGAAATCATCGTTTAGGGCTATGATAGACCCTCCATGGAGGCACACAGGATAGGAGTGCCTTTTTTATAAAGTAAGGGGGAGAATTTAGGTATAGTGGAGACTACATAAAAGGAATTGAGACTTGAATTAATATAATTCTAGGGCATGGAGCAGGAGAAGGCTAGAAAAAGAAGTCAGAGAAAAGTTAGAATATAAAATAATCTTACATGCTTGTCCCAGGAAATTTAAGAAATTTTCTAAGAGTATGGGAGAACCTAGAAAGGTAATTTGGAAATAGATAATCAAGTATATTATTTCTGGGTTTGTTAGATAAATGACAATAAGTAAATTAATCTATTCTGTGATCCTAAGTTATTTTAACTAAAGACCAACATGTATGTTGAATGTCTGCATTAAAACCTGTGTACTAAGGTTTATTACCTAATGGAATAAAATAAAGAGCTCAAACACAACTCATTTTGCATTCTGAATGGGTTAGGGTAGCTGAATAAAGGACTTCAGAGCAGGCACTTGAACGACTTTGGTTTCTATGCGCTAATATGTCGTGTGGACATAGCTATTAATACAAAAAGAAGACAAACATATCCTTTATAACAATGTGTACATGCTCATCTACCTTTCTAGGCAAGAACAATTTCCAAGGCTTGATTGCCTTCTAGAGAAGATATTTTTACCTTCATTTGACCATAATGCCTTGGAGAAAAGTTTCTTGAAGATGTATACCTATGTGATGGGCATGTTAGTATGTATGTGTATGTGTGTCTATGTGTGTCCAGGATAAGAATGTGAAAACTGTAGACCATGGGAAATATGAGATAACATACCTTTACCACACAATGGTGGAGGGACCTCAAAGGGGAATACACTTGGCAGTCCGTTCCTCACAAACCTCGATCACCATATGTTCTCATTTCAGACTCCAAAACTCAAAACTGTGGAAGTCATAATACTGTGTGTTTCTGAGACCATTTTATTTTTCTGGATGAAAAAAGGGTTGTCTGGCCTATGCTGTCACCGTCTCTGTTGGTAATGCATGGAGTATCCTGCTGGATTTGGAAGTTTAAATCATGAAAAATTGAGGGAGGAAGATTAGAGCAGAGTTCAAGACCAGGAACGCTAAGGAAGGGGCACAGCATTGTGGGAAAGGATGTGAGAATCCAGCAGAAGTGCTTAGTACAGGCATGGACCACTGTGGAAAGTAAGGAGTGACAGGGGCTGGGCATGGTCATTCATGCCTATAATCTCAACACTTTGGGAGGCCAAGGCAGGAGGATCTCTTGAGGCAAAGAGTTGGAGACCAGCCTTGGCAACATACCGAGACTTCGTCTCTATAAACATTTTTAAAATTGAACAGATGTGGTGGCATGCACTTGTTGTCCTAGCTACTCAGGAGGCTTATGTGGGAGGATTGCTGGAGCCCAGGAGTTTGAGGCTGCAGTGAGCCATGATTGAACGATTGCATTCCAACCTGGGCCACAGAGCAAGGTCCTGTCTCTAAAAATCAAAATTAAAACAATAAGAAATAAAAAAAGTGACAGGCAGGTGCCAAGATATGTGAAGCTCCTTTGATTTTTGGTTACAATTATTACTCTCACAATTATATATCTTTATTATTTGCCATGCCAGCTCCTTATTGGCCAGTTGCTAACTCTAATAGACAGGAAAGATTAGAGAATTCTTTACATAAGGCCTCACATATAATTGCTGCTCATTATATATTAGTGGCATCAATATCTAGCTTAGTTATCGATTAAAATAAGTTTGTGATATCTACATGCAACAGATAACCAAAATATTCTTATTCATTTAGCAGCTAGGCCTCTACATTCCTTGTGTCACTCTGTGCCCTTGCAGCCACAGTGTCAAGGCCTATGGCTGCTCATAGAGCGCTGACAGACTCGCATCCAGCAAGTCTTTGTCCTTTCATACTTAACACGTAGAAAGATGGTATTAAATGGATAAATCATATGATTTTAAAATAGCACAAATCCAGTTTAACAGGGAGTGTTTTCCTTGAGGAAACTATTCTTACAAAATTTCAGTTATAGACCATTCTTTATGGGAACTTATACATTTCTTTCTATAGTTATTTTGAGAACAGATAATTTTCTTTTGTCACTTGAAGTGACAAGGGAATGAAATATTATACTCTATTTAATGTAACTAAATTAAAAGTGGTGGAACTGTTGGAATGACAATAAATAATGTCTATATGTATTGTCCATATGTGATATTCATTAAATTCTGCAAGCAAACCACTAAGGCACAGTTGAATGAAAACACATTTTAATACTTACTCAACTCCTTACTGTTGTGAAACTGTGACCTGATACCTTCTCTATTATATCCTAACGTTTTTAACACCTAACACAGAAGAATGCTTTGATAATATAAGGAAACCAGTTTGAAATAGTCATGGTTTAATAAATGATGCTGTCTTCTAACTTCCATTTTTGTTGAATAATTTATTTAATAAGATATCTCTTTATTATGTATTTGTCAATTTTCTTTTACTATGGTAACTACAATTTAGATATCAAAATATGTAAAATTCCTAATGTATTTAATAAGATCTATTGTTTTGTTAAAATCATTTTCAATTTATATATTTCTTAACTTATCCAACAGACAACACTACAGCATTGAAATTTATACATAGGTAAAGTAAAGCCAGAATAATAAAATGAAGGTGAATATTATTAAATGAGCAATATAGAATCCAAATTTATTCAATATAATTCCAGAAGACTTTCTTTTGGAACAAAAGATGGCAAATTTTCATGATTTGGTTCATGTTATGTCTAGACTTACTAATGTAGACAATTTGAATATATGATTTGTCAAACATTGATCGTATTGTTTTAGCATCTCATAACTGGAAATTTGACAAATTGAAATGGTAGTTGAATATGACTTTGATAATAGATTGATATTTTATATCAAGACTTTATTGACTCTTGCTAATAATTAAACACCTACATGCAAGATACTGCATTAAGCACTGTAGAAGATATTTTTAAAAACCAAACCTAAGACATTAAATAAAATTGAAATGACAAAAATCAAGGTTTAAGGGAAAGATACCAGATTTGCAGAAGTGTGGATAATTGTAATCATATATGTATTTAGTATGAATTTTGCTTTCACTGATCTATTTTTTTAAATTTTACTTTAAGTTCTGGGACACCTGTGCAGAATGTGCAGGTTTGTTGCATAGGTAAATGTGTGCCACGGAGGTTTAGTGCACCTGTCAACCTGTCACCTAGGTATTAAGCCCTGCATGCCTTAGCTATTTGTCCTGATGCTCTCCCTGCCCTCTCCTTCCCCTGACAAGTCCCAGTGTATGTTGTTCCTGTACCTGTGTTCATTTGTTTTCATCCTTCAGTTCCCACTTATGAGTGAGAACATGTGGTATTTGGTTTTCTGTTCTTGTTTGTTGAGGATGATGGCTTCCAGCTTCATCTGTGTCCCTGCAAAGAATATGATCTTGATCCTTTTTATGGCTGCATAGTGTTCCATGGTATATATGTACCACATTTTCTTTATCCAGTCTATCATTGATAGGCATTTGGGTTGATTCCATGTCTTTGCTATTGTGAATAATGCTGCAATAAACATATGTGTGCATATATCTTTATAACAGAATTATTTATATTCCTTTGGGTATATATCCAGTAATGGGATTGCTGGGTCAAATGGCATTTCTGGTTACTTGAGGAATCACCACGCTGTCTTCCACAACAGTTGAACTAATTTATGTTCCTATGGGTAGGATCTATTAAAGCCAATATATAAACTCATTTCAAATAGGGAAATTCAAGCCTTCAGTTTTCTAAGCAGGAAAGCCACACTTTTAAGATAAAAAATTACTTTTCCAGAAATCCCACAGGAGTTGGAGACAGTGATGCTATTTTGGAAGGTATAACAATTACTGTCACTGAGAATGGTTTTAATTCCCAATAGATGTGGCATTAACACCTTCCATGAAACATAGCAACTGTTTACACCAGTGCACAGCAACAAAACACAACAAAAAGCAAGGACTTGCTTCAAGGTCCAGATCTTTTAAACTATTTTAAGCAAGTTGGATTCATGGAAGTCATTTGCTTGGAACAGTTCTGTAAATGGCAAATAAAACACTCAGTACACATTTGGATTGCTTAATCTCAGTATTTGTAGTCTGAACTATGGATTTTAAAAACTAGTTTGGTATTCCCCATCCTACCAGATTCATTGTATATTTACAACCAGATATAAATTATTTTTTTCTTTTATTTTTGAAGTCATAATTTTTAACTAGTTCCTAAATTTATATTTGAAAAGAAAATAAACATAACAACTTAAGGGAAAAAAACATGACTAACTCTCCCCTTTGTTACCAAGTCCCATATCGCATGGCCTGATGGAATTAATGGCTGTTCGTGGTACACACTCCAACCCCATTTACCGCTTATAGGAGGCCCTATGGCTAAAGGTATCCTGAGACCTGCTTGACAAGGAAAACCCAAGGTATCTAGACTGAGGCAGAAAATTGGAAGACCTTTGATTGTTTATTCTTGGGCCATCTTTCTCCTTTCCTCTCTGTTCTGTGTCTTGAACACACCCAAAATTCTTCAAGTTGGCCCTGTGAAGACATTATTGCTACCACAAGTGGACATGAATACTGCAGATTCACTGTGAACCCACTGTCATTAGATGGACTGTGGGCGTTGCTTCCGGAACCACTTGGCAATTATGTCAAAACCAGGATATGACTGTGACTGCTGCTACTGGCTTACCAGACTGAGGTCTGTAAACCCTTGGTTTCCTTGCCTTACTTGTTTCTATTCTAAAATCTGTGAAGGATGACTATCTGGCTGCTGATTTCATGCATTCTTGCCTTCCCTGTGTAGAAAGTTACAAAATATCTTGCATTTTCAATTTCAGTTGTGGGAGGTGTTCTTGGTCTTTTAAGGTCTTTTGGGGATTTCCTAGACACAGAAAAATGCAGCCTAAGATAATAAAAAATGTCCACTCTATCTCTTTTATGATAGAATGGAAAAGGATACTGGACTGGAAGTCAAAAGACAGACTTTACACCTAGCTTTGGTCACTTCCTTAGTGGTTTAACTATAGTTAGTGTTATTATTTGACATCTTGTTTTTATTATTATAAAATGAGATTGAAGCACATAACTTTCTAGCTCCCATGTGATACCCTTCTATTATTGGTTCTACCTTATCTTAATCTGATGTGCTTGTGTACTCCTCCTATCGGTTTCTGTGATCTTTAAGAATGACTGTACATTGAGAATTTATCACTAGTGACTTGGTAAGTGAAAGAGTGAAATTAATATTAAAATTAATATACTTACCTAATTCCCATCCATTTTTACTATAGAAATAAATTTTCAGAGTACTCAAGTTGAGAAATATAATAGACTGTTTTTTATTTTAAATATTTACCTAAAGTGTTTTGTTTCATAGATATGAACAATATCCAAGAAAAACACACCATTGTCTGGAATGAGCCATCAGAATTTAGAAAGAAACAGAATGAATTGTTTTGTACATAAATTTCCGTATTTTTTTTCTGTCATTTACCTATGTAACATTTAGTGTCTGTCAGTGTGATGGGGAAGATGGAGCTTACACTTGTATGTCTATTAGTGTGATGGGGAAGATCGGGCTGAGTTTAAAAAAAAAAAAAGACCTTACCACTTCTCTCTGTAATCTTGCTAGGGCTCAAGGATGGAAAATGCATAGAATTTAAGGCAATAATAGTACAGACTACTTTGTGCTGCTCACATGTAGGTTTCAAAACCAATAATTATAGCATGATTTTCCTGGACTATCTACTCTGTTTTTCACACATGAATCATTAGGAGATGTGGGGGAACCTCCATCCATCTCTACCTTTGGTTTGCTTTGACAAGATTTGTGAAAGGGACTTCAGAATCTTAAGCCAATATCTTACTTATGCAAAGGTAAACACTTGTGTTAGAAATAGATTAAAACCAAAATGTCCAATTAATGAGCATCTAAATTTAGTGGTGATAGGAGATTTTTTTCTTAGAATCAAGATGACTTCCCATTAAAAGAGGCATACGTTTTTAGATTTTAGATTTTAGATGGGCAGTGTTAGACAGATCTGAGTGTTATGGGACTGGCTGTCCAGATTCTATTTCTTTTCCTTTTCCTTCCTTTCTTCCATCCTTCCTTTCTTTCTTTTTTCTTTTCTTTGTTTCTACCTTCACTAACTTACAGGAGCAAAAAAGGCAGCTTTGGCAGGATAAACATTAGGAAGGGCTTATTGTGGTCCACCCTGAGAACTATTCTATAAATTACTCCCAAATAAACTCTTGTTTTGTGTGTGTTTGTTTCTCAGGGATTGGGGCAGGAGTGGAGGGCAGTGAGGAGAAGATGAGAAAGGGGATAAATGGAAAAGAATGAAAACTGTAACCATAGTAATCTGTTTGCCTTGTCTCCAGAGCATCCAGAGATGCTTCTATGGTTGTCTGTCCTGGCTAAAGACTCCCAAATAGTATTAGGTAAGTCTGAGTTCAGATTTTAGCCACAGGGCATGAATTAACCCACAGGAAGTGCAGTAGAGTTAGTTAACAAACAAAGATAAATGGAAACTCATGCCTGTGTCACATAAATAAATTTCTGCCTTAATATCAGATAGAGGAAAAACTCAACCAAGTTAATACAAACCCCAAAACTCATCCTTCATGGAACCATCCAAATTGGAGTCGAGTTTAATAAGAGACAGAGGGAAAACTGCCAGAAATAAACATGCCAACGTTGTGAGTGAAACAAAAACTATGGTTGAAATTTTTGGAAAGTGGAAAAAAAAAAACTTATTGAGACACTGGATCATTTTTTTACACAAAGTCAAACATTTGATATTGCACACAAATAACAATCCATCTGGAAGGGAAGAATAGGGAAGATCAATGGCAACATGTTGGTTCTTTAAATAAAGGAGACAGAGGACCAATTTTAAAAGCATGTTGAAGTTTACAAATACTATCAAGACATCCATTTAAAGAGGTTAGTGGTAAAGCTTTCCTAATACAAGGATACTATGCATAGAAGAATATTTGCCCTTAAAGTTATAATAGCTAACTCACTACCCAAAACATTCAAATTTGAGGAAATGAAATATTTATAGAAGGAGCACAGTTGAAGTTTATATTGATCCACAGAACAACTTGGGCAACAAATACAGGTAAAACTCGAATTTGGACAGGACAAATTTCTACTTCAGGTATCTGTTGTAGAGGGTTTACCAGCTGAGTAGATGTGCAAAAAGGTGTTTAATTCAAAGAGAAAAGTTTTGTTTTTTTTTTTTAAAAAAAGGCACCATGAAGATTCCAAGTTATAATATTCTTGCTTGTCAGAACAAAATCACTGGTACTGAGCATTGAAATTTACTGTATTGTTCTGAAATTTACCTTAGAAGCTCAAGTGTTGGTTTTCATGATTCAAGATTAAACCTCTTACATAACTCGTTTGCCCTATCTTGCTGGTTACCTTCCGTCATGAGCCAAAGAAAGTAACCAAAGATGAATGAAGCACCAGAGAAAATTGAAAGGGTCTCAAAAGCTCAAAGAAAAGCTGACGTAATTCTCCTCCTTTCCAATTGTCATAATGCCAAGTTCAGGTTAAGGGTGAAAAGAAGGACAGAATAACACAAAAACTTGGTTTTAATTTTCCTTGTCAGAAATAAAAATAACTTATTAACAAGGTAATAGTGGGGCAGAGGTGAGGAGAGAACCATGCCATTTAGGTGTTGGTAAGAAGAAATAAGAAAATACAGTATTTCCTAATAATTCATTATACAGGGGTAAAATTTTAATTAAGCAGAATTATTAGAAACTTTTACTGGATTTACATTTTTATTAACTGGCTTGGGTAAAGTGTATGAATATTTTGCATATATTGGCATAGGTTTTTTTGGTAGAATTTCAGTGTTACTATATGTGGAGTTTCATTAGGTAAAGACTTTTAGCATTTATAGTTGAAAACACAAGTAATATTTAAAGGAATTATTGACTTTTAAAAGTGATACTTTGATAAAATGGAATTCTATACTCCAGAAAAATTGTGTGAAATAAAGACAAGGTGAACATATCTAAGACTGAGAGATTTAAACAAGTGCAGTAAAATCTAATGACTTTTGAGGTAATGTTGAGAAAATTTGTGATATTACTTTCAAAAGCTCCACTTTATCTTATTTCACTCGCATTTTTTTTTTTTTTTAACATTTACGTTCATGGATAGAAATCAGGTTTGTTACGTAGATAAACTTGTATTATGGGGATTTGTTGTACAGATTATTTGATTATCCAGGTATTAAGCTTAGTAACCATTAGTTATTTTTTCTGATCTTCTCCCTCCTGTGACTCTCCACCCTCTGAAAGACCCCAGTGTGTGTTGTTCCCCTGTATGTGTCTATTTGTTCTCATCATTTAGCTCCCACTTGTAAGTGAGAACACGTGGCATTTTATTTTCTGTTCCTGTGTTAATTTGCTAAAGATAGTGGCCTCCAGCTCCATCCATGTCCCTGAAAAGACATGACCTCATTCTTTTTCATGGCAGCATAGTATTCTGTGGTGCATATATGCCACATTTTGTTTATTCAGTCTATCATTGATGGGCATTTAGGTTGATTCCATGTCTTTGCTATTGTGAATAGTGCTTCAATGAACATACATATGCATGTGTTTTTATAATAGAATCATTTGTATTCCTTTGGGTATATACTCAACAATAGAATTGCTGGGTTGTATGGTATTTCTGTCTTTAGGTCTTTGAGGAATTGCCACACTGACTTCCACAATGGCTGAACTAATTTACACTCCCACCAACAGTGTATATGTGTTCCTTTTTCTCCACAACCTTGCCAGTATTTGTTATTTTTTGACTTTTTATCAGTAGCCATTATGACTAGTGCGAGATGGTATCTCATTGTGTGTTGATTTGTATTTCTCTAATGACCAGTGATATTGAGCTGTTTTCTCTATGATCGTTGGCAGCATGTATATCTTCTTTTGAGAAGTGCCTGTTCATTTCCTTTGCCCACTTTTTAATAGGGTTTTTTTTTTTCTTGTAGATTTGTTTAAGTTCCTTACAGATGTTGGATATTAGACCTTTGTCAGATGCGTAGATTGCAAAAATTTTCACCCATTCTGTAGATTGTCTGCTTATTCTATTGATAGTTTCTTTTGCTGTGCAGAAGCTTTTTAGTTTAATTCAATCCCATTTGTCAATTTTTACTTTTGTTGCAAATTGCTTTTGGCATCTTGGTCATCAAATCTTGGCCTATACCCATGTCCTGAATGGTATTGCCTAGGTTGGCGTCTAGGGTGTTTTGTAATTTGGGGTTTTATCTTTAAGTCTTGATTAAACACTGTCATTTTGTAATCTTCTCATTATCACAAATAATAAACATTCTACCTGCATAAAGTCCAGACTTTGCTCAAATAGACCCTTTACTCTGTCTCTTCACAGTTCCTCAAGCCCCTTCCAGTCTTACTCCCCAACAAATCCCCTGTCAAGTAGCTCTGTTTTATCCAGCATACCAATACTTGGTGATTTCTTAAGGCCAGGCAATATCCTAGAGACTGAATAATTTGCTGGAGAAACTTGTGAAGCACAGAGGTAGATTCCAATGAAATAAAGTCTTGCTTATTGAAATGCTGCAAGATGGATGGTAGGAGTAAACCCTGTTTTATAAAGTAAATTAGATGCAGACAAGTTTGGAATTAAAGAATGTCATAGGAATGAATGGGTCCTATTTGAAGACTTGACGGGCTCTTTTTCAATTCTCGTCTTCCTCCCCTACTCTGCAGGATTCTATTTATGTCCCTAGCCCTTCTGTGACATACTCTTTTCCCTTGGTTTCCATGAAGGAACACTCTTCAAGTTCTGCTTTGACAAACTGCATTTAAATTTTTTTTTTTTTACCTTTTATTTCCTATCTCCTTGAACACATGCATTTCCCCAAGTCTTTTCCTTGCCCATAATCTCATTCAATATTAAGAATATAACTAAAACTCTATCAACTCAATTTGCTACAATCTTAAATTAAGCACCTAAGTTTTCCAGGCAACCCAAGTCTTTTTATTTCCATCCTCTTATTTATCCAAATTCAACTTGAAAGCCTTATAATGTCTTATTCTGTTTGGCTCTCCAACATGATTTAGTGTAGTTTAGCATCAGAATTAGTCAAGTCTGCAAAAAGTTTCTTAAATATTTCTCCTTATCTTCAAAATCCAGTACTGCACAGTCTTGTTTGGACTATATTATTTAGTATTATTTTAGGGCATGTCACCCAACATCAATTTCTCTCAATAACCACCCCGATCCTTTGTGTTTCATTTTACTTGTGGTTTTAAAAGACTTTTCCTAAAGTTTGAGTCAGATATTGTCATTTCACTGTCCCCAGCTAACACAGAACAGACTGTGTAAAGAGATTGGTAAAGGCTAATCTCTTTGGCCTAGCATGTAAGACCCTCCATTGCTCTGCCAAAGTTCATAGCATGATATTTTATATCATAGTATTTGTGCACATGTCTTTCATATTCCCAAACTGTACTAGTTTCCTGGAAGACATGTTCCATATTTAATTCATCCTTGTTTTTTTCCAGATAACATAATGCCTACCTTGGGTTGTTACCTAAGATGCTTGTATATGTTTGTTGAATAAACAATTGTGTTTGAAAGTCTGAGACAAAAGACCACTCCATCTTCCCTTTTTTATCCCCTTCTTCATTTCAGTAGAAGAGTACATGTCTTAAAGGAGTGTCTTTTTTTTTTTTTTTAAAGGATAAATTTAGTGATCATCTTTAATTAAATGTATTTCTTTTGGGGGGAGGTGAATGGTAGATTTTTGTGAGATAGAAAAGTCTTTCTAATTTAGCCTTCTAAACTAGAATTTGGAATTAACTTTCAAGTTAGGAAAAATGTATATGTTGGTTAGGTGTAGTTAAAGTAGGGCAATTAACACAGTATTTCAGAGGGGGCGAAAAACACTGAGGACTATTCTGAGAACCAAACTACAATTACTGCAATCCCTATAGAGAAATGTTTCCCAAACTTCAAAAGAATGATTAATGATAAGCTTTTTAATTCAACATATACATAACTTGGATTGCTAATATGCAGCTGAAATAGATGTAGGGAGATTTATTTTATTACAGTGGATTTTTGGTTTATAAACAAAAATATTAAAAACCTTCCTTTGGAGAAAAAAAGTTGCTTAAAATGCTAAAGATTTTGTGAATTCAAAACCATTTCTGTCAAATTTTCCAATATGTGTTATATTAAGGCCAATATCCTTACCTCACTTTCAATTTTCTAAGGTTATTATATCTAGCTTAAAAATAATATTTTGAATTTCTATGACTTAGCCCATATTTAGAAATAGCTCTTTGCCTACAAAAATAGACTAAAAAGGTAATTGTGCCCTTTAAACTTTTAAACAACTTTATCCTGGCTTTTGTTTAAAATTGTGGAAAAAGTCAGAATTAGTACTTTTTTGGTACAAAGCTCACATCTCTTACTCATTTGCTAGTTTTAATTTTGTTTTGTTTTGTTTTCTTTGAGAATATCAGAAATACTTGGCATCAATTTTGTGAATAACTTTCCAGATGTTGCACCACTAGTTATCGGTATAAATGTGCTTGCAGTATTTAATTGGTGCTGTTAATTCTACTCAGGATCCTGTTTATTTTCCTAATTGCTGCCAGACATTGAATGGGTGGTTAATATATTAGAAACCTCCTGTTTTCCTGAACCTTTGCCTTACCCACTGGCAATTTTGTTAGGGAGAAAAATCTGCTTTTCATTTACTTTTCCTACCTTGAAAGCCCTTGCAGAAGCTCTGGAAATATCAT
The DNA here is from genome assembly GCF_000951035.1 of Colobus angolensis palliatus. Lineage (NCBI taxonomy): Eukaryota > Metazoa > Chordata > Mammalia > Primates > Cercopithecidae > Colobus > Colobus angolensis. The sequence continues at coordinate 917,742 of NW_012115055.1, forward strand.
TTCTGAAGACAGTACTTGAACAATGTTTTCCACTTGCATCTTTCTGCATGACAGTACCACCTCACTTCATTTATTGTAAATATGTGACAAACTATTATTACATGCATATTATATAATAGTATTATTCTCATGATAAAAAAGCTACTTTTAAGTTTAATAATTTAACATTGTCAGATATTGACTATGAGCTATCCTCAACAATAACAAAGATTTAGAAAATAAGGGTCCTGTAAGTGGTAGGGCATGAAATATGTGAAGTGATCAATCAAAACACAGTAAGATAGATACTGTAGTAGACATGGCCACAGGACACTATAGAGCACAAAAGAGATGAGGCAGAGTGGCTCTCAGAATCTTCCTTCTTGTAAAATTTAACGAGATTTTTGTTTCATGTTTCACCACATAAATGAGAAATTATGTAAGAAGAGATCATTTTGATATCTTATTTTGAGCACACTACTTATTTCTGTTTATTTCAATGTTTTCTTTCTTTTCTTTTTTTTTTTTTTTTTTTCAAGACAGGATCTTACTCTGTTGTCCAGGCTGGAGTGTGGTGGCTCCATCATAGGTCATTGTGATCCCAAGCTCCTGGGCTTAAGTAATACTTCTGCGTCAGCCTCCCGAGTAGGTAGGATGATAAGCATGCACCACCACGTCCTGCTAATTCTATTTATTTTTTAATTTTTGTAGAGACCAGGTCTCGCTATGTTGCAACAGAAAATATTTTCTAAAATAAAATGATTACTAAAATAAAGCGTTTTCTAATTTTGAAGTAGAACCTCCAATTTTTTTTTAAATTTTCTTCTACCTTCCACTCTCTTGCCTCTGCCAGATAGTTTCCTCAGATATTAAAAAATAATAGATCAATAATGTTTTATTTCATATACTGTATTTAATGTCTTTTAGTCCTTTTTCATTCAAGAAAAGGGGTAAAACTGTAATTACATACTTGGCTGTACACTTTGTGCATGTCCAAGCTGTACCAACGGGCTCAGTGCTTCCTCAAGACTTTGGAAAAAGTTGTCTTTTATTAGAAAAATTTTAATAAATTATTAACCAACTTATCACATTTGATTTTTTTTTTTTTTTGAGATGGACTGTCACTCTCTCGCCAGAGTGCAGTGGCCATGACCTCAGCTCACTGCAACCTCCACCTCCTGGGTTCAAGTGATTCTCCTGCCTCAGCCTCCTGAGTAGCTGGGACTAACAGGTGCCTGCCACCATGCCTGGCTAATTTTTGAATTTTTAGTAGAGACAGGGTTTCACTATGTTGGCCAGGATGGTCTCAATCTCTTGACCTTGTGATCCTCCTGCTTCGGCCTCTCAAAGTGCTGGGATCACAGGTGTGAGCCACCGTGCCTTGCCCACATTTGCTTTCTTAATAATTTATTGTAATTATTTTCAATGGCTCTTTCTGACTTTCTGTGATCTAATATGTTCTCCATTCTTTTATTGTAAGTAAAATGTTTTTGCCACCCCCGTGACTTCATGCCTAATTCTTCACCCAGTTCCCCTTCTTTCCAAGACAGTGATACTATTGCATCCCTCCCCCATTACCACTTACCATTTCTTATTGCAACCCCAAAGACAGTCTCCATTTACTGTTGCTAGAAATCTCCCAAACCTATCTTTTTGCTGATCATTTAATTCTATGACCTAAGTCCTGTCATCTTTCTGGAATTTTCACTTTTTATTTGTAAGAATGGGGTTGGAATTGTTTGACACCTGGAGTTCATTCTGTGTCTAAATTAATCTTCAGGAGAAAAAGGTCAGCAAAATGGCAGAAAAGGACTTCTGGTGCATATCTACCCACAGAAACATCAATTTAAACAAGTATCTATGCAAAAAAATACCTTCACAAGAGCCAGGAACACAAGGCAAGAGATTACAGCACCTGGGTGTAGAATAGAAATCAGAAAAGACACACTGAGGAGGGTACAAAGGACAGTTTTACATTACCCATGTCTCTCCTCTCTGAAACCCAGGCACAACATTGTGGAGAGACATACCTTCCTATTTGGGGAAAGAGAAAGAAGTGAACATTGGGCTATCTATACTTTAATACTGGACTATTCCAATAAAACCTAGCACTGGGCAGGCCCTTAGAACCCCAGACTCCAGGCTGATATCAGTGAACTGAGTCTTCAGGTCTGCCCTGGCACCAGCCCCAGCCCCAGTCTCTAGGTCTGCCCCTAGCTGGAGCTGTTAGGCAAGAGGAAGACATTAAATGCATCCAAACTGGAAAGAAAGAAGTTAAATAGTCCCTATTGGCAAACAACATGATTTTATATATAGAAAAGCCTAAGGACTCCATGAAAAAACAAACAAACAATTAGAACAAATAAATGAATTCAGCAAAGTTGCAGGATACAAAATAAACATACAAAAATCAGTAGCATTTCTATAAACTAATAGTGAACTATCCAGAAAAGAAAATAATCTCATTTCCTATAGCTAAAACAAAATAAAATAAAATGCTTAGGAATAAATTTAATTAAGAAAGTGAAAGACTTGTACAATGAAAACTATAAAACATTGATAAAATAAATTGAAGGAGACACAAATAAATGAAAATAAATTTATGTTCATGGATTTGAAGAATTAATGTTAAAATGTCCACACTGGCCAAAACAATCTACAGATTCAACGCAAGTGTAATCAAAATTCAAATGACCTTTTTCATTGAAATTGAAATAGCAATTCTAAAGTTTGTAAGGAAGCAAAAAATACCCTTGAGTAGCCAAAGCAATCTTTACAAACAATAGCAAAGCTGGAGAAATCACATTGTCTGACTTTAAAATATCCTACAAAGCTGTAGTAATAAAAACAACATGGTGCTGACATAAACACAGATACATAGACCAGTAGAACAGATTAGAGAGTGCAGAAATAAATCCATGCATTTATGGTGAATTGATTTTTGGTCCAGATGCAAAGAACACACAATGAGGAAAGGACAATCTCTTCCATAAATGTTTTTGAAACAATTGGATAGCCACATGCACAAAAATGAAATTAGATCCTTATTTCGCACCACACACAAACTCAAGATGGGTTAAAGACTTAAAACCACAAACTGTAAAACTACTAGAAGAAAACCTAAGGAAAAAATTTCATGATATTAATACAGACAATGATATTTTGGATATGACCCCAAAAGTACAAGCAACAAAAGCAAAAATAAACAAATAGGATTGCATCAAACTGAAAAGCTCTATGCAACATTTGAATTTCAAAACAAATTGAAATTCATATGTCAAAGAGGTATCTGCACTCCCATGTTCACAGCAACATTATTCATAATAACCAAGATATAAAATCAACCTAAAGGTCCAACAACAGATGCGTAAGTAAAGAAAGTGTGGTATATATAAACAGTAGAATTATTCACCCTTAAAAAAAGAGGAAATCTTGTCCTTGTGTCAACATGGATACACCTGGAGGACGTTATGTTAAGTGAAATAAGCCTGGCATAGAAAGATATATACCATGTGATTTCACTTTTATGTGGAATCTAAAAAAGTTGAACTAATTGTAGTAGAGAGTAGAATGGTGGTCACCAGGACTTGGGAGTGGGGTGTTTGGAGTGATGTTGGTAAAATGATACGAGCTTTTAGTAAGACAAGAGGAATAAGTTTAAGAGATCTATTGTACACATGGTGACTATAATTAATAACAATGTATTGTATCCTTGAAAATTGCTGACAGTATATTTGAAGTGTTCTCACCACAAAATGTAATAAGTATGTGATCTAATGTATGTTAAGTAGCTCAATTTGGCCATTCCACAATATTTGAGCTTTGAAAAATGAGAAGATGTCTTAATAGAAATAGAGATGTTTAAAAGAAAGAAAGAGTGGAGGAAAGAGAAAACCAGACTTAAACTTTCTATCACTAGGGAGGGAGCACCCTATGTGTATGGAAATACACACATTTCAAAACATCATGTTGTACACAAATATATAGTCTTTTGTCAATTTAAATAATAAATTCAAGATTATTCTTTTTTTTTTTTTTTTTTTTTTTTGAGACGGAGTCTCGCTCTGTGGCCCAGGCTGGAGTGCAGTGGCCGGATCTCAACTCACTGCAAGCTCCGCCTCCCGGGTTTACACCATTCTCCTGCCTCAGCCTCCTGAGTAGCTGGGACTACAGGCGCCCGCCACCTCGCCCGGCTAGTTTTTTGTATTTTTTAGTAGAGACGGGGTTTCACCGTGTTAGCCAGGATGGTCTCCATCTCCTGACCTCGTGATCTGCCCGTCTCGGCCTCCCAAAGTGCTGGGATTACAGGCTTGAGCCACCGCGCCCGGCCAAAATTATTCTTTATCCTATGTTGCCTTTCATTTCCTATTTTCCATAAACTCATTCTATGGAGCTAATATAATGGATACTTCTGTTAGAAATGCTGTCATTTTCAGTAATCTCAATAGCTGAATACTATATTTCCTAATTTAATGAATGGTTTATTAATATACTAATAATTTATAATTAACATTTTTAATTATTTTTTGATTATTTCTTAGTAAACATCAATCCTTTTAAATAAAATATTTCTACTTGATGAAAATAAATAATTTTATCTATTTTTCTTAGGTTATCCTCCCTCCTGTCTTATTTCTAAACTCTTGGTAGAAACCTACCATTATTTCAGAAAATAATTTTTATAGGCCTTCTGTTTTTATTCATTGTGCTAATTAGATTTTCAGAGCCCTGTATTTTTGTGTTATGATTTAATAAAAATATACAATCTTTCTCTTAAACACACACATATTATACAAGTCTTACAGAGGCATATTCAGGTTGTGCTTTTTTTTTTTGCAACAGTAATAATCTTTAATATAAAATAAATCACTTCCTTTCCCCTGCATATGTCAGTGCTTACCACTTGTGTCATTTTCTTCACACCCTTTCACTGTAGAAACAGATGTTATGTGCCAACTGGAAGAAATAGTGCTAGCAGGCGTATGTAGACCACCTGGCTACCTGGACAGAGTTTTGCATTCCCATGGCTGAATTTTTTTCCCTTTTGTGATTCACTTTGCCTTGCTTCGTGTCCAGCCCTTTAATAATTTCCAACAGCCAAAATCAATTGACTTCATGCAGAGGAATTACAGAGGGAATGGGATGCTGATCCTTCCCCATTGAACATTTAGCCTGAAGGATGTTAAATACCTTTTATGTCAGCAAAGTTCCTTCAGAGTGAATATCTATTTATAGATGCAATTGCAGAGTTTTCCAGAGGAATAAGATATCTCTGATAATGTCTTGTGAAAGTTGTTTTTAATGTATATATGCCCAACTTCCTCAATAATGGAATCTATTTGTGTTTTGTATACACAATATGAGCCTCCTCCGGAGCTCCCTCCCTAGTGATAGAAAGTTTAAGTCTGGTTTTCCCTTTCCTCCACTCTTTCTTTTTAACATCTCTATTTCTATTAAGACATCTCATTTTTCAAAGTTCAAATTCTTAGTCATATTTCAATGATTTCTCCTATGTTCTCCATATCCAATTAGTCACCACATTTTAAAAAATTGTTTTCATATTATTTCTTACATGTGTTATTGGTTTTTTTCCTGGCATACACTTGTAGTGCTCTAGTAGTCCTCTGTCCAGTTTTGTGCCTGTTCAGACTACGCATTGATGTCATGATCTCAAAATTCAGCTCTGATATTTTATTGTTTGAGATAGAGATGTACATCGTTTGAGATGTACGGTAATACAGTTAAGAGACTCCAGGGTGTTTGAATTCTGACTCCATTATGTGTACCTTTAGGGGAGTTATTTAAACTCTCTGTGCTTCTGCATTCCAAATATAATACAGGAATAATAATCGTGTCTCTCATAGAGTTTTCTAAGGTTAAATAGGTTGGTATATTTTGAGTTTTTAGAATAGTGCCTAGCACATACTAAGCCCTAGATAAGTCATTTCTAGTATTATTTAATGCTATAAATAGAGTCTCATTGGCTCCAGGACATCTTAATGGTATAGCCAAGATTCTTTGAGATTTGTACAGATATTGTACTCCAACACACAGAGTTGAGTGTCTGGATTAGAGAAGATGCTGACTAAAAATGAATTGAGTTTTAGGATACCAAGTGGCTGTTTAAACAATTGATAGAAAAATATAATGCCAATAAATACTTCTTTGGACCCTAGACAAAAATCTTCCTTGCTAGAATGTGGAAACTGTTCATCGTATTTATAGTGGTTTTCACTATTGATTTTGGTAAAATAAGGCAGGACTGATCACAGTTTTATTGAATCATATTTAATATAATTACATAACAGTGTATTTCAAGTATGTATGTATTTGCCTCTCCTACTACATTGTGGAATCTTAAAGATCCTGGCCATATAATGGTCCAGGCCGTTTAATGATAGATCCTGGCCATATAATCAAAGAATGTATGGTTAAAAATCATAGCAACAAGAGTATGCTTAAGTAAATATGCAATTCAGTGGTTATGAAAATGTTAACCAAATTTTCATTCTTTATTTTAGTTAGAAGAAGATTTAAAGCATAATGCATAATATATAGAGTGCCCATATTGATAATGCCTCTATCGAACATTTGAGGAAGTAGTCATTTATGTCTTACCTTGCTAATTAGCTTTTACTTACTCTCTTATAAAGCATCTTGATGTACACTTATTCTCAAGGTGCAGTGGAATTGATGTGAAGGGTACTGAACTGAGGCTTTTTTTTCTCTTAGTGGGGATTAAAGCAAGATTTGGGAGCAAGGATAGCATAATGACTATAATTTAAGCTACTGCATTGGTCCTTATGAAGTGCCTGTACATTTAACAGTCCATATGGTAATTACAACTTCCCTAGAATGAGTCAGGGTTGTTTATGCTTTCATAAATCAGGCAGCTGCAGCAGAGCAGACAGACTCCATCTTAGCACTTCCTCCTACGACCACGAATATGCTTAAAAGATTTTAGCAAATTTCTCTTGAATTCAAGTTGTTTGTTAAAAGTGATAGTTTTATGAGACTGCCACATGGAAAATGTCCTCCACTCTCAGATTTTCCATTTGTGATATAAATCTACCTTTATTACCATTTTTAGAGGCATTAAAACTGATATAATAACCCCCAGCTGAGTTTGATAAAAGGAAAGCTTAATTTACAGGTAAGGTATGGTTATATGAAATGACAGCTAGGGAGGTTATGAGTAGAGCTGAAAAAAATACACATTAATTGGTTGATAATTTATTTCCTGCACTCAATCTTCTGACTTTACCATGTGGGAAAAATTCTCATTGTAACAAATGCTAGCTTTCCAAATACTTCCTTTAATATAATGTTTTCAAATTAAATAAAAATGCATGTAACATTATCTGTGTTTGAAATATCTTTTATTTAAAATAATACATCTTGAGGTGAGTGTTTATAATAATTGAAATGAAGAGTATATAAATATACATATATGTATTGTCATTGTGTGGGATTTAATCATGTCACTTTTGGGAATTATTTTATATCTCAGGACTCAGTGACATCAGTCATAAGATGAGAGTTTCCAACTATATTATATTTTTTTAAGTAAAAAAACTTAAACAGTTGGAAAGAGGTAACAGTGTATATCAGAAAACAAAGATCCCCGTTGAAAGAAAAAAAAATATGGTTAAAAAGTAAAACATTTAGAGTATGCTTAAATGAATAAGCAATAAAGTGATTTTGAAAATGTTAACCAAGTTCTTTTCTTTCTTTTTTCAACCTGGGAAAGAATCTGAAACACCAACAGTTTGATTTCCCTTCATTTTATATGTGAAAAACTGAAAAGCATAGAGGTTAGGTGAATTTTCTGAGGTCATTTATTGACAAATGGTAAAGCTAGACCTTGAAAGCAGCTCTCCTGACTTCAAGGTGATCGCTCTTTCCATGACTTCATTTCAAGACGTTGGGTCTGTATTATAGTAGATTTGAGGTAGGATAAATCACTTCTCTGAGAAATTAGTGAAATAGTGGTCAGAAAAAACTAATAAATAATGTGTGCAAAATGTCAAACTGAATAATATACATTATTACTTTCTCAGAAAAATAATATTCTAACATATATTAACTAGTTTTTAATTTGGTCCATTCTTATATGCTTTATTTTCAAGTACATTAAAATTATGCAAATGTTTCTACCAAGTGCTGTAGTTAAGTATGATACATTCTGATTGAATCAGGCATAACATGTGCTATACTTAGGATACATATCCTCTTCTGTATTGTCGTGGTCTTACTGAATGTTGATTAAAACTCTAAATGGAATGATTATTTCAGCATTGATATTCTAAATTAACTGTATAGTAAGAAGGTAAGTGAAATAAATGCCTTTAAGGGTACAGAGTTGGCCAGGTGCAGTGGCTCATGCCTGTAATCCCAGCACTTTGGGAGACTGAGGCAGGTGGATCTCCTGAGGTCAGGAGTTCCAGATGAGCCTGGCCAACATGGCGAAACCCTGTCTCTCCCCAAAACACAAAAATAGCTGGGCATGGTGGTGCGTGCCTGTAATCCCAGCTACTGGTGGGGGCTGAGGCAGGAGGATCGCTTGAACTTGGGAGGCGGAGGTTGCAGTGAACTGAGATCATGCCACTGCACTCTAGCCTGGGCAACAGAATGAGACTCCATCTTTAAAAATAATACAGAATTTTGGAGGAAGAACTTTAAGACAAGAGAGAAACTTCTAGAATGCTTTCTAGTTATTGAAAGAACAGTTTGATCCTGTGCTGGTGTGGCTTGTCATCACTTCTTTTCTCTCTTTCTTTCCCCTTAGTCCTGTCCACTTACTGTAGATTCTAAATGTTCATGTCAGGCCATCCATGGAGATAAATGCATCCTTACCAGGGAGCATATAAAAACTTTCTAACTAAAGCAAGGGTTGTTTACCAACCAAGATATTTTTTGTTATTATCACTTTGAATCTATTCTCCTGCTTTCTTTACCTTTTCTTTTTCAGCGTGTTCAAAGCTCTGTTTCCCAAAGGACACTGAAAACTTCTTACCCTACCTTGTGGTATCCATGAACATCTATCTCTTCAGGCTCCCTGGCTCTGAAGCTTTTCCTGACCTTCATGCTGTATGAATTTCTCTATGTCTAGCTTTTACTCTGGACAACTCTTCTTGTCTCCTTTGACTAAGCTTCTGCAATCCTTGCCCTAAATTCACAACTGGCTGCATTCCATGATTCTACAAAGCATTATTGAGTATTTTTTTCTTAAGGGAGTTGAGAAAATAATTGTAATTGTAATGACCTATATGACATAATAAATATTTATATTTTGTAATCATAATAATATGTTTACATAATAGTTTTACAACTACCTAAGTATTTAGCAGCTTATTTTTTAAAATGACAGTCATTTATTAAGCACTTATCATGTGCCCAGCACAGTACAATTATTTTATGTGTATTTCTTTTTTTTTACATGTGTCATAATAATATTACTTATAGATATCATGATCTTGATATCTCAATTTAGAATAATGAAACTTGGAAGGATTAAATCATTTAGCTTAAGTTTATAGCTATGAAGTAAGAGAGCTAGGATTTGAATCCAGGTATGCTGAACTCAGCTACATTGGGCTATTGTAAAATATTGTGGTACCACTGATGGAAGTTTCAGTTATAGTACAAATTTACATCTAGATATTGGGCCTAGTTTGAGAATAGTGATTGTTAGTGAGCTCTGGTAGCTACAGCAGATCCCTGTATCTTTTTGCTTCATTTTTAGGTGGCTGTTATGACACTCTGTTAACAATATTTATTAATGATTAGAAGTATTCATTACTCTATGTTTCAAATATTTACGAGTCCATTGATATTCAAATATGTAAAAACTGAGAGATATGATTTGGATTCGAGTCCTTGTCCAAATCTCGTGTCAAATTGTAATCCCCAATGTTGGAGGTGGGGCCTGGTCATTAGATCAGGTCATTAGATCATTAGATCAGGGGGTCATTAGATCAGGGGGTAGATTTCCCCTTTTGGTGATGTTCTCATGCTAGTGATTGAGTTCTCACCAAAAATCTGGTTGTTTAAAAGTATGGGGCACCTTCCCGCTCTCTCTTTTCCTCCTGCTCCAGCCATGTAGGACATGACAGCTTCTCCTTTGTCTTCTGTCATGATTATAAGTTTCCTGAGGGCTCCCCAGCCATGCTTCTTGTACAGCCTGCAGAACTGTGAGGCAATTAAACCTCTTTCCTTTTTACATTACCCATTCTCAGGTAGTTCTTCACAGCAATATGGGAACGAACCGATACACTGGATTCAGACTTATTTTCTATATAGCATCTCCTATGAAAGGGTGGATTACTCTCATTTTTCAGTTGTTCTTTGATCAAGGATATTATGTGGGGTTTATGAGCCCTCATGAGTTTCAGGTATTATTTGCATCACCCCCATCCCCAAATATGTGTGTGTATGTATTCTGTGTAAATTTCCAATAGATATATTTATCTGGAGATATGTTCATTTATCTATATGAATATGTGCTCATATTAGTATATTCTTTTTGTTTACGTATTTGTCAGAATTTCAAAGTGGTCTGAGTTCTCAATTATGCTTTGATCCAATAGCCCAATCTCTAAAAATCTACAATTAGATAGGGAGAAGTAGGTTCCATCATAATGCTTTTTAGGTAAAATCAATAGTCAATTAATTTAGTAAAAAATAGTATCATTTAGCCCCATTTGTCTTTTTTATGTGCAATCATAGAGTAAGAAATTGCAGTAATTGACTTTTGAGATCTTTCTGTGGACATACCTTGTTCAAACATCCAGAAATCTTGCTTAGAGGAAATGAGATTGTGAAAGTGGAAGAAAGAAACCGTTTTCTACCTCCTCTACTGCTAGACCTGCATTGTGTTCTGTCTGTACATTTAATCAGGCCCTTGCAAGTATTTAGATTATTCTTAGCCTCAGTTAAATCTTAGACTGAGCAACAGAAATTTCAGAATTTGATTTATCAGATGTTGAAGAAAATGAAATTGCTCTACACACAATTTTGTTTCTTTTTGCTCCTTCTAGCATACAGTAGTGAAAGACGAGAGTAGATTTACAGTAGGTACAAAGAAAAAAGAGAAAAGATGATTTTCTCTTTGCTGACAGGCCAAAGGACTTCTATGAATAGAGATTAGATTTTGTTTGCTTTCTTAACTACAATGCAATTATTTTGATAACTAATATTTATTGGGCTCTTTCCTTGTGTCCAGTTATTGTGATAATTCAACGTATGTTATTAACTCCCTAAAACAGCTATTTGAGGTGGTGCTATCATTTTACAAGTAGTGTAAGCAAGATTGCACAAGCAGTAAGTGGCACAACCAAAGTCTGTTAGGTATTCTTATCCAATTCTCTTCTTCATATTCTTCTGCAAATCTCTTGACCTGACCTGCTTACAGTGTCTGCTGTATACATAAACAACAAGTAGTTGTGTGTGTGTGTTTTGCAGGTTTTTTTAAATGCTTGCTAGCTTATTTTGGTTAAAATTAAGAAAAAGTTTGAATTTGCTATTTGCATGGATTCCAGTAAAGATATAAAGAATTGCTTTGTGAAGTAAAGAAATGAAAATCATCCTAAGCAGGCAGAATTTGGAGTAAAAAATACAGAACTAGAGGTCACCATCATAGTCCAGATAGGTTTCAGTATCATGGTCAGTTCCATAGTCTCACCTTCAAGTTTTCTTCACAATGATGCTATTCAATTAGATGAAATATATGAACTTGTTACACTTATTGTAATTTATCAGGAATGTGGCTGTCATATATCTATGACTGACTATAAGGACGATATGAGAAAATTAGTTTTGTTTTTTTTTACTAAAGAAAACAATATAGCCTAATTAATAAAGTATGAGTGTTGAAAAGGATGATGCCTGGGTTCAGATCTCTCTTTGACAGTCATTAATTGTGAGAACTTCAGAACTTACTTTTAAGCTCCTATTCTTTTAACCCTCTATTTCTTTGTCCTTAACATGGAAATACTTTAGCTAAATAAACTTAATAGAATTGTTGTAAAGGTTAAATTGGCTGCTGTATAATATGAGTAAGATTATTCAGGGCACAAAGTAGGAATAGGCTTTGATAAACAGTCATTTTGTTGCTATTATTCTTTTCTTTAAATAAATGCACTTTGATGTAAATTAGGTAATTAGTGAGTTACATTTGGTTCCAGCAAAAAATGAACTTCTGGATTTAAATAAACCAGACAATCTTATTTACAGTTTTTGAGATATAAAAATAATTAGTTTCTTAATCTGAAAATATAAGCTCTAACATTGACATAAATAATGAGAAGCAACACATTTGAACATTTGAGACAGAAGCAAACACTTCATATCTATTTAAAAATGAATATTTAGTTTCCACATGTAGTTTGATATATGTCTAAAAGCATTTTTTTTCTTTTTAAAGCTAATCAGAACTTTGATTATAAAATTTTGAAAGCCTTTCTCTGCTTTGAAAGACATTTTCTAAATTTTGAAAAATTATTCTCACTTTGGATATAAAATCTCTCATTTGATTCTCAGATTTTCAGAGAAATGCTTTCTTCCTCTTATATTTAAATAAGCAATTATACAGAAATTTTTTCTGATTCTAAGGCCACCCTGAATCAGGAGCAGCATTAGAAAGAGAGGATATGACTCCCTTCCACCAAAAACAAACAAACAAACAAACAAATATAAAACATGGATTGATGTGAGGGCAAATTCACAGCTACATTGGATGGCAGAAGAGAGTATGGAAGTGCTTCTGGACAGGGAGGTCAGGATGACACCATACACTTGGAACTCAAAAGAGACCCACATTCACTTAGTATCATTAATCTGAAAACCTATGGACGTCCATGTGTCAGTGGTTGTGGAAGTCTCACTCTTGTCTCACAATGTTTTTCACATAACATACTATGATTTGTGAACTACTTCAAATTCATCAAGCCTATAAAATATCTTTAAATCTCTACAACATGCTTTGATTCCACCGCATACAACTGTGCCCACTTTTTTCTTAAATGTAATTGGGGATAAAATGGAAAAAGAAATACTTTCTCCTTTTGGAAGTAAAAAACTTGAATCCTGACTTTAACCTTCCAGCATCTCAGTTTGTCTCTCCGTCAAAGGGTTGACAATATATCCCATATTTACTTTGTTCTTTTGTTGATGTATGTGTTCTTCAAATGTGAAAAACTTTTGCAACCTGGAATGTTGCTAATTATCATAATCTCTCAACTGGACAACTTCTAAAAGCTTCCTAACTTGTTCTCTGCCTCTATTCTTTCTTAATTAAAACTATTCTGTACACACAAACCCAGGGGTTTTTTTTTTTTTTTTTTAAACCGTGAGTCATACTTAGAACTTTGAAATGCCTTCCCATTGAGAATAAAATCCAAAATTATTTTCCAAGTATTAGGGCTACATATAATCTGAGGTGTACCCCATGCCAAACTTACTGTGTTAAGCTTTGCTTATATGCACCAGCTACACTATCTTTTATATTCCTCAGAAAACATCTGGGTCACCTTTTATTTTCATGTTCACTAGTATTCATTGTCTATATTCTTCACTAACATATAAAATTCCCGAGAACAGAAAATGTGTGTGTCTTATTCCATGCTCTAATCCAAGCACCTAAGACAGTGCCTGGCACATAATAGATGCCAAGTATGTGTTAAATGAACTTGCTTTTTGCATACATTAGCTCCTTTTAGAAACTAAATAAAAAATGAAGAACAAGCTCAAATATTTAAAAAAAATTATACGTACATTTTAATTTAATTTATCTATTTTGAAAAGCTTCAAATTTGTTTAATGGGTGTCATTCTGGTATTGTACTATGGTTAATTGCCTTCATTTTATTCATTTGTGTTACACAATATGATACGTTGATTTGATGTGCTGCTCTTATTTATTCATATGTAAATTGTAACCCCAAAATATCAACAGAATACACAGAAGAAAAGTTATAGCAGAAAGCTAGCCCGTAAATATAACTAGAAATACCACTGAGTTCTATGCCCCAGAGTTCTATGAGAAAGTTCTGAACTTTTGGATGAAGAAAATAAACAGCATGAGCAGAACTCGAGTGGACATTTTATTTGGATGGGCCTGAAGTTCATTCAAATATATACAATTATTATTTTCTATTAACATTTATTTCTTTTAAGTTTTAATAGTTTGAAGCTTCTTAGCAGCTTAGAGCTTTAATTATATCATAAGCTTAGACAATACTCTTTCCTTTTTCCTAAGAAAAATCATGACATATCTCCAGTCAGGTATTACTCCTGTTTTACGTTCACTTTTCGACAAACTGGGATAGAGATGATAGAGAGAAGGAGGGTAGTTGCAATGAGAAAATAGGTGCATTTTGTTCTTACGATTATCTTTGATTCTCTCTAAAGACAAGATATTAAATGACCTTTGGTTCATATTCTAATTAGTAAACATTCAGATAAATAATTGCTCACTTAAGTAAACAATATAGTTAAAAGTATTCAAAATAATAGCTCAATCAGTAAAAGTAAATAATAATATAACAAAATAATATATCAAACACTTATTTAATACTATTTTTAGGATATTCTATAAAGTCCTTTAATTCTTCTATTTAATAAATGAATTTAAATTCATAACAATTCTATGAGAAGTACTATGTTTATTCCCGTGATTCAGTTGAAAAATAAATGGAGCCTCAGAGAGGTTAAATAAAGTTTCTATGCTAGTAGATGAAAGATTGGGTTGCAAATCAGGGAAGTCTTTCTTTCTCAGCCTATAAAAATGAATTTCCTCAGGACTTGATTTTTCCTGCCTTCTCTCTGTATCCTTATTTTAAGATTAATCAGCATGTGGTTTACACCTACTGTGATGGATTGCCATGGTTACCTAATTTAATAATACAGTGAGCTTAAAAAGACCATTTCTGTAGCCATTCATTTCTAGGTGGCTTTGACTGAACATTTAAAAATATAGGTCACAGAATAATACTTATCACTGATACATCATTTGTACAAAATGGATCTTTCAGATTTAACATGCGTTTATATAAGTAATTGTAGGTACTGATAAAAGGCAATTTATAAATATTAAGTCACTTAATCCTTATTACAACATTATGAATGGATACTAATTATTATCCTCATTTCACTAATGATTCCAGCTGATGTTATAGAGGTGTATGAGAAAGCTAATGCTTTGGCTTGACTCTAGTCTGAGAATTCTCATCATACTCAACTAGAATTATTCCTCTCGAGGATTTTACTGAGGTATTATCTATGCTACAGTTAATTATTAGATTTTATTCTGATTTGTGCAATTTAAGTCCAGTCAATAACATTCTGCGTCTTTGAGTAGAAATCACACACTGGAATATCATTCTAGAACATTTCTACAGTGGAAGCCTTTGGATGTTGAGTAAGAGAGACCTCAAAAAAAGCAGTTGAAGTCATTAACCGCTGCCAAGAGTAAAGGTGTGTTCTTATGACACCAACACAGGTTGGGTGCAGTGTGGCTTACGCTGGTAATCTCAGCATGTTGGGAGGCCGACGCAAGCAGATTGCTTGAGATCAGGAGTTCAGGACCAGGCTGGGGACTATGACAAAACCCTGCCTCTACAAAAAGTACAAAACTTAGTTGGGTGTGGTGGTGTCTGCCTATAGTCCCGGCTACACGGGAGGCTGAGATGGGAGGATCACTTGAGCTTGGGAGGTTGAGGCTGCAGTGAACCATGATTGCACTACTGCACTGCAGCCTGGGTGACAGAGTAAGACCTTGTCTCAAAAAAAAAAAAAAAAAAGATAAAAGATACAAATACAGCTGATCATACTTGCCTTGGATCCACATTCCAAGTTACCCAAACTGTGGGCCTTTTTTGCCTTATTTATTTTATGCTACATGAAATCACCAAAATTATCTTTATTTCAGTGTGTGTATATGTGTGCATACATATACATGCACGTACATACAAGAAAAATACATTTCTGAGCATCTCTTCTAATCATTTTGGGCCTTATGACTACTCCTGGCCAATGGACAGAAGTTGAATTTGACATGTATCATTTCTAGATTAAGCAAAATAGAGCAGATTAGAATTACCCATTCATTCTTTTCCCTTATTGCAGTGATTCAAAAGCCAAATGCTCCAAATACATAGTTAAGAGTGTAAGCCACCTGGATCCCTAAACCACTGCTTGGACGGGGGCTGCCTTGCATCAGCACTGTGTACAAAACATGCATTTATGTGTTAAACTACTGAGATTTGAGAGCGCATTGATTATTACAGCATAATTTTATCTGCCAAGGACTCACCACAAAGCAGTTTAGATTGTTTGAACTGAGTGAATTTAAGGTAGGAAACTGGTTACCCAGACTAGACAAAGGAAGGAAATTGGATACACAGACTAGACAAAGCAAACAAGACAGTAAGGCAACCCAGAGATTAACCACAAGAAGCTGCTACCCTTGAAAGAGAAGGACAATGGGAGAAGACGGTATTGACTCAGAAGCCAAGCCCATACAATGAGAGCTGGAACCACTGCAAGACCTACCTGATGGAAATTAGAACAATGGAGGAAGGGGCTATCTAGTGGCAACTTGTAACAGATGTAACAGAAAGCAAAAGTGATGGGACAACAACAGTTCTCCCTTCTTCTTCCCTAATCTTCTGTCTGAGCTTTTCTTTGTCTTCTCCTGTCAAGAATCCAGAGGAAAATGGAGCTAGGGAATGTTCATGCAATATAGACCAATGCAGGGGAGAGGCTTGAAGCCAAAGTGTGAATCTTAAACAAAATGGCTGTTGATTGACATAACAGCCTAGACTAGTTTGGTTAGTAGATTGGCTTTGTGGGAAAGAGCAAAGAGAAAGTGTGAATTCCTCAGGTCTAAAGGATTAATCCTTCTATTTGTCAAAGTGAGAGTGCCAGTGATGGTACTGTAGATCAATAAACTCACTTATTTCTTGATTTTGGCAAATTCTTGGTGGAGAAAGGAAAGGGAAGAAGAATATTGGTATGAGCAAAAAGTGGAGTATATTTTAAATGTTTCCTAGGCAGCAATAGCTTCCCCAGGTTTTGGTCTTCTCTTTTAAATCAATGGGCTTAATAGTATTACCTGTAGTGAACTAAGAATGTTGATATTGCTGTTGGAAGAAATTATCAGGGAATCAGAAAAACAGATCTTGAAGGGATGTGGGATTGCTTCCTGTGGCAGAGGCTATTGGTTTACACCCACTTTTATTTGGATTGACATTACATTTAGCTAAAAAACACATGTTCCAACTGCCTAGCAGCAAGTTGAGACTGTGTCATTAAATAGTCATTAGTAAATTTAGGAAAAATGCTTAAAGAGAACTGACTTAGCTGATAGACATTTTTATTACCTTTCTTTTTTTTTTTTTTTTTTTGGAGATGGAGTCTCGCTCTGTTGCCCAGGATGGAGTGCAGTGGCATGATTTCGGCTCACTGCAAGCTCCACTTCCCGGGTTCAAACCATTCTCATGCCTCAGCCTCCCAGGGATTAAGGGATTACAGGTGTGTGCTACCACGCCTGGCTACTTTTATTTTTTTAATTAATTTATTTTATTTTATCTCATTATTATTATTATTACTATTTTAGTGGATACAGAGTTTCACCATGTTGGCCAGGCTGGTCTTGAATTTCTGACCTCAGGAGATCCGACCGCCTCAGCTTCCCAAAGTGCTAGGATTACAGGTATGAGCCACCATGCCTAACAACATTTTTATTCTTATATTCTTCCCCTTTCTTGTTATCTGAAATGCTGAAATGACATTTGGAGCTCCAGTGGCCCTGTTAAACTATAACGTGAATCTCATATATAAGTGTTATGTAGTAGAATGATACATCAGAAAAGGAGAGGAAACCTGGGTGCTAGATGAATACAGAGCCAGCAAAGCTGCCTAACGGCATTCCTCTGGAGGTCTTTTATGTGAGCAGTACATATGAATGTTTCAACTACTACTATTATTTTTGTTGTTGCATGCAGCCTAACTTAATCATTACAGTTTTTTTTTTCTTTGTCCTCCTCCAATAGCTTATATTCATCTACCTAAGTCAACGAAGAAAAAGCATAATTCAAGTGATGAAATATTTTACTCGGTGTGACTAGACCCACATCTGTGGTGTATGATACCTGCCACCAAGTTGAGGGATTATCAAATGCACTGTATGGATCCTTAGCAGAAAAAAGAATGCAACAGGCTTGACTTTGGATATTCAGCAGTCAAGTCTTGCATATTAACACATTTTTTTTTTCTTTCCACATGTCTCTTCCTGACTGACCCTATAAGAGTTCAGAGATGAGGGTTAATGGACTGACTGGTGATGGAAAAGATAGCTCAGAGATATTTCAAGCAGGCTGCAAGAATCTCCCAATTTCGTCCATCACAAATCCATCGTTGATCCTGGATGCAGGCTTCAGCTGGCAAAGGAAAGGAAATACAGAGTTCAAAGCAAGGTGAGGAGGCTCATGGCCAAAAAATCCCATATGCAGAAAACTACTTATGGCCTACCCCAGCCCATATGGAAGTTCACTGCTTTTACCATTTAGAGTTCCCAAGAGACCCTGTCTGGAAGGAGAAATAAATCCCTATCCCCACTAACACCAGATCCTGCTTACTGCATGAGGGATATTACTCAGCAGGCACAGCTGCCTTTGCAGTTTTATATAAACATCTGAGGCCTTTTCTAAAGCATGAATCTCACTCTTTCTTTTGGAGCACTTTCCTCCTAATTCCAAATTCCCTGCACATATATCATCTGCAGAAACTGGGCCAACTGTAAATCATGTTAAAGGGTGAAAAGAGATGGTATTTGGGCCAGGATGCAAGATGTCAAATATTTGAATCTTTCTCTCAATCCACTCTGCCCCAACTGCAATGTGCCTGAGAGATATGTGCACAGAGGGCAAACAAAGTGAAGGCATATTCTTCATCAGTATGTGGCTTTTGCTCTGAATCCCAATGTAATATCACTTCCTCAGGCAGTTACTAAATGGAACTGGCCCCAGACTCTCACCTGTCAAACCAGTGGGAGCAGATCCCACCACTGCAGACTTAGGGTTTAACTTTGCATCACAAACCTTCCACCCATTAGGATGGAGGCCAAATAACAATTTCTGTCTTTGACAATGATCCATTCTTGGTGGAAGAAGGATGAGTGAGGTGAAGGCAGGGGCCAGTCTCATTTGGCTGGTAGATGTGCAAAGAATAGAACAGGAGCATTAGCTTTCTATAAGAGGCCAATGTGAAAATGTTGTATTAATATTATTTATATCCCCTTCTTGAGGTATGAAATCTATTCACAGTTCATTAGAAAAGTTCCTTTAGCCTGCTTGATATCCATTCTGTTTTACTAGTTACAGTTCCCTGATTTTCCTTACTCCTAGCTTTATGTGGTTAAATAGAATCAATCCTACATTCAGAAGAACAAATATGGTCCATGCCCAGGCAATCAAAGTATTTCATTCCTCCAGCTACAGTGACTTAAAGATGGCAATGAGACCCAATGGAAGCCAATGAGTCTAAATTTTGGAACTTTCATTAGAGCCCTTGAGAAAGCAATCACATTTTCAAGGAGAGTTTCTGCAACTGTTGGCAGACATTTTATCATGGTTAAAGTCTTCCTGAGAATAGTGGCAACACAGTAACAACATGTCCCTAAATTTTTCAGTTTAATGAGGAAATTGTTTCCTTGTCCTCCCTCCCTCCCTTCCCCCTTCCCTCCCTCC